>NC_133658.1:728368543-728710207 GCF_037893015.1 Macrotis lagotis | reverse complement strand
TCCTGTATTTGAAGGTCAAACTTCCTGTTCATCTCTGGTCATTTCAACAGGAACATTTGAAATTCCCCTGGTTCATTGAAAATCCATCTTTTCCCCTGGAAGAGGATGTTTAGTTTTTCTGGGTAGTTGATTCTCGGTTGCATTCCAAGCTCTTTTACCTTCTGGAACATTATATTCCAAGCCCTACGAGCTCTTAATGTAGTTGCTGCTAAGTCCTGTGTGATCCTGACTGCAGCTCTACGATATTTGAATTGCGTCTTTCTGGCTGCTTATAAAATTTTCTCTTTGACTTGGGAGTTCTGGAACTTGGCTATAATATTCCTGGGGGGTGTTTTTTTTTATCTCTTTTCAGGGGAGATTGGTGGATTCTCTCAATTTCTATTTCACCCTCTGCTTCTTAGGATATTAGGGCAATTTTCTTGTAGAAATTTTTTAAAAATGAGGTCAAGATTCTTTTCCTGGTCATGATTTTCAGGTATCCCAATAATTTTAAAATTATCTTTTCTGATTCTGTTTTTCAGATGAGTTTTTTTTTTGTTTTGTTTTGTTTTTTAGGTTTTTGCAAGGCAAATAGGGTTAAGTGGCTTGCCCAAGGCCACACAGCTAGGTAATTATTAAGTGTTTGAGACCCTTTGACCCAGGTACTCCTGATTCCAGGGCCAGTGCTTTATCCACTGTGCCACCTAGCCAACCCTGAGTTGTTTTTTCAATGAGATGTTTGATATTTTCTTCTAATTTTTCATTCTTTTGATGTTGAAGTATTGTGTCTTGACTTCTCATAAAGTCATCAGCTTCCTTTAGCCCCATTCTACATTTGTTTTCCATAGAGAGCTTTCTTATCTCCTTTTCCATCTGTCTAATTCTGCTTTTTAAAGCATTCTTCTCCTCAATAACTTTTTTTTTTTTTTAGGTTTTTGCAAGGCAAAATGGGCTTAAGTAGTTTGCCCAAGGCCACACAGCTAGGTAATTATTAAGTTTCTGAGGTCAGATTTGAACCCAGGTACTCCTGTCTCCAGGGCCAGTGCTCTATCCACTGCATCACCTAGCTGCCCCCTGAGCTTTTGAGTATTATTGGGACACCAGCTTTGGGGTTTTTTTTTGGGACACCCCACTGGGACCTTTATTCCTCCAAGGTCTTATGCTCTCTTGCCTGTGCTTTGATATCTAGATGACCACAGGCACTCCCTTCTGCCCTGGAGCTGTGAGAAGGGTTCCTGCCATCTTAGTATGGAATGTCAAACTGCATCCTGGATCTGAGTGTAGGCAAACAGCAGAGTCCTGCCCCAGGGAGAGATTTCTGCAGTCCCCCATGACCCCCCTACTGTCTGTGGTGCTGTGCTCTGTGCTCTGGAGGTGCAGGCTGGTTTCCCCAGATTCCTGCTGCAGGTTCTCAGCACAGGGCTACTCTGCGGAGGGTGCTCCTCACTCCACACTCATTCTGGTGTAGCAGAGTTCTTTCACCTGCCCTTCAAGCTGTTCCTGGTGATCCCTGAGCTGGCCTGGGCTGGGCTGCATTGAGCTGTGGCTGTGGCTTTTTTCCAACTCCCAGACCTGCTGAAACATACCTTTTCCACTGAGCTTCTAAGTTATTATCTTGGACTGGGAAAATGTATCACTCAGTCTTTCTGTGGGTTCTACCCCTCTAAATTTTAGCTAGAGTCATCATTTCATGGCTTTTGGAGTTTTTTGGGGAAGGAGTTTCTAGGAAATGCTGCCTTCACACTGCTATCTTGACTCCACCCCCCTGAGGCTGTATTTGAACTCAAGTCCTTTTGACTCCAGAGTTGGTGTTCTATCCACTGTACCACCTAACTGCCCCTTAAAGTCCTCATTTCTAAATATATACTGAGTACAGAGGGGTAGCTGGGTGGTACAGTGAATAGAGCACCTTTGGAGAACCTGAGTTCAAGTGTCACCTTGGGCAAGTCATTTCATACTGATTGCCTCAGATCCAGGGTTATGTCCAGTCATTCTGATTCATATCTGACTACTGGACCCAGATGGCTCTGGAGGAGAAAGTGAGGCTGGTGACTTAGCACAACACCCCCTCACTCAAATCCAATTCACATGCTTGTAATGGCATCATCTCCTGATGTCATGATCTTTAAGAATGAAGGACAAGGGTCGTCTAGGTGGTGCTGTGGATGGAGCACTGGCCCTGGAGTCAGGAGGACCTGAGTTCAAATCCAGACTCAGACACTTAATAATGACCTAGCTGTGTGGGCCTTGGGCAGGCCACTTAACCCCATTTGCCTTGCAAAAACTTAAAAAAAAAGAATGAAGGACAAATGGACAAACAACAAAGTATAGAACTGAGTCAAACATAAAAATAAGAATTATTCCCCAATTGATAAATGTTCAAAGGATGTGTTTAGGTGGTTTTCCTGAAGAAGAAATCAAAGTTATGTATAAGTGTTTGAAAAAAAAAAGGAATAAATTCAATATTGATACGAAACAGACAAATTAAAACAACTCTTGAGGAACCCTCTTATACCTATCAAAAATGACACATCCTAGAGGGCATAAAGGATATATTGCTTTGGCTGTCTGGGATCTGAGTTGCAGTCCTGCCTGGCAGTGTCAGGGAACTCGAGGTTGTAGCCTTAGTGAAGCAGAAACCCTCCTCACAATTCCAGGTTATCTTTTTCCATTCCTTTGCCCTGTGTTATCAAAGAGGCCCCTGTAATCTCCTGACTGGGCTGATAGTTTCGGAAGCTGCTGCCACAGATTCAGTGGCCCCCTAGTCTGGCTCCTGATCTGCTGGGGTCTGGTCTGCACTGCCAGCACTAGACTGTATTCTTCTCCCACACCAGTACAATAGACTTTTCCTGCTGACCTTCTAAGTTGTCTTTGTCTGGAAAATTATTTTACCACATCCTTTTATGGGTTCTACCACTCCAGGAAGCGTTTTATGGCATTATTTAAAGGTGTTCATGGGATCCAGGGCGGGAACTCAGGCCAGTAGCTGTCTTGGCTTCCACCATCTCAGTTCATCATCCTGTGTTGTTCCTGCTGGCGCATAGCCAAATATGGAATCTTTTTGCTTTTGTGAACAAACACACAGTTCACATCATCCTGGCATCAAACCTAATAGGGTGTATACCAGAAAGGCATAGATTTCTTTATAGCGTCCCCTCCAGAGTTATTTGGGTCCAGTGGCTATAAGAAGGGCTTCCCTGGGCCATCAGCTCTGACCTTCTCCTGGGGTAAAATCAGAGCCTCCTCATTGTAAAAATGCTACACAGACAAGTATCCAAACCTCCAGGACTTGAGGGGTTCCTCTCCTGATTTGGATGAGCTGACCACTGCTCTCATTCACATCACCGCAGTTCAGACTGGTCTTTCATGAAACACCTGACTGCACTTTACTGGTACTGATGTTCTTGGCAATCATTTCTGTCTAATACAATAGCAAACATTTACTAGGTGCACAATTTGGGTAAGAAATTACACTAGATTCTGGGGAGACAAAGATGAAAAAAGTTACCATTTCTGTTCTTGAGGAATTTTCTTTTTTTTTTTGTTGAAAAGAGGTGATCCTGGGGCAGCTAGGTGGCATAATGGATAAAGCACCGGCCTTGGAGTCAGGAGTACCTGGGTTCAAATCCGGTCTCAGACACTTAATAATTACCTAGCTGTGTGGCCTTGGGCAAGTCACTTAACCTAACCCCATTTGACTTGCAAAAAAAAAACCTAAAAAAAAAGAAAAAGAAGAGGTGATCCTTTATCAGCTAGTCTGCTATGCACATCCTCATCCTATGTACTTTTGTCAACTTCTATTGTTTGTTCTTCAGTTATAGGCCTGGATTTTGCCAGTTGCTTCATTTCTGACAATACAATAGTATTTATTCATTTTAAATAAGTTAATTTTCTTTCTTTACTCTCTTAAAAATACATATTAAAAATCTTGGTTATCTTAAATTTTTGGATTTTTATGACAAAGTTTTTCTGTATAAATGTGTATCAACTGTTGCAGGGCCAGAGTTTTTCATTTAAACTGTTTGAAAAGAGGAAATCATTCTACACTATGCTTTAAACTTAATAGTCTTTTGAAACGGGGATTCTGAATTCAGTAAAACTTCTTGATAGGGGCAGCTAGGTGGCATAGTGGATAAAGCACCGGCCCTGGAGTCAGGAGTACCTGGGTTCAAATCCAGTCTCAGACACTTAATAATCACCTAGCTGTGTGGCCTTGGGCAAGCCACTTAACCCCATTTGCCTTGCAAAAACCTAAAAAACAAACAAAAAAAACCTTTTTGATGCTTGAGGGTCAGCATCATTAATGTTATTTTTCAAAATGTAGGTGACAATCTTAGAAATCATTTAATTCAAGCCTCCTCCTTTTACATATAAAGAAATGGAGGCTAGAGAAGTTAAGGGTATTGTGGGCCCTGGATCTTGGTGTCTTGAAAGATTCCCAGAGATCACTTTGTTTTTTCATTATTTCTTTCTAGTTATGGTATGCATTGGAATATGGCTGCCTCTTTCAAAGTTAATGTACAAATCAAAAGCTGGAGTATCCTTTTCAGCCTTCAGATAATATTATATTCTTCTTCTTCCCTTTTGCTATGAGCATTTTTTTGGTACCAACCAGACTACTGCAGTTTCTGTATCATTTAGCCCAATAAGACTGTAGATCAAGGGTTCTTATCTTTTTTTTTTTAATGTATCAAGGGCACCTTTGGCAGGCTGGTGAAATCTTAAAGACCCTTCCTTGGGATGCTCGGAACTCAGGTCTTTGTGATTCTAGGTCCAGGGTTCTATCCACTGTAAGGGGCAGCTAGGTGGCACAGTGGATAGAGCACTGGTCTTGGAATGAGGAGGACAGGAGTTCACATCTAGCCTTAAACAAACACTTGACTCTTTCTAATGTGTGACCTTGGGCAAGTCACTTAACACTGATTGCCAGGCATCCAGGGCCATCTCCAGTTCTCCTGATCACTATCTAGCAACTGCACCCAGATGGGTCAGGAGGAGAAAGTGAGTCTGGTGACTTAGCACATCCCCCTCCTCAAATCCAATTCGTGTGCTTGACATGGCATCACTTCCCTGATATCATGGTTTTCGATAATGAAGGAATGAAGGACAAACATTATTATTATTATCCACTGTACCACCCCTCATCTCCCTTTATCTCTATAGGGGGAAAAAAGCATATATGTGTGTGTGTATATATATATATGTATATATATATATATGTACATATATCTCAAAACACTTAAGATTGTAAAGGAAACCATTTATATTGAAAGATAGTAATAAAAATTAAAAAGAATTCCTTCTTCCTTACAATTTGTACAGACCCACTTGAAGTCTGTTCTGAAGGATGAAAAATCAGAAGAACTTGGATCAAAAATACTCATGAGTTGATAGAGCTCCCTGTCCCAAATTATTCTGCATTTACTTATCTGTATTCATATGCCTCCCTCCCTTTTTAATCATTTGTATTCTTTTTTTTTAGGTTGTTTTTTTTTTTTTTTTGGCAAGGCATGGGGGTTAAGTGGCTTGCCCAAGGCCACATGGCTAGGTGGTTATTAAGTGTCTGAGGCCGGCTTTGAACCCAGGTACTCTTGACTCCAGGGCCGGTGCTTTATCCACTGTGCCACCTAGCCGCCCCTAATAATTTGTATTCTTAGTACTTAACCAGTCCTGGATAAGCATTTGATAAATATTTTTTTACTTGAACAAAAATACAAGGATGTTTGGGAAGAGTAGGATTATAAAACTTGAACATTTTTCATAATCAGAAGACAGTTCTTCAGATATCATGATTACCAGGTCATAATTTCCTCTAAGATCTCCTTAATATTCATTTTCTGTGAATTATAAGCATAAGCAACATTAAAAATAAAATCATTAAATCTATACCAAGAGAGGAAATTCCTCTGGTAAAAAAAAAGGATAAACTTTTTCATGAAATCTCTTCTGAGATAACATTTCATGTTCTGAATAATCAGGAAGGTAACAATGAGGAACAAGAAGACTGGTAAAAATCTTTCCAGACACTAACCATGCTTTCTCAACCTGAGTGCTATTATTGTCTAGCAACAGAAGGCTTTGCTCTCCTGCAGCTCTCAAATGTTCTTTCATTGAAGATACAAAAAGATGATGAGAGTGAGGAGGGGAAAAAAAAAAACCCTTTGCCCATGAATTCATTAGCTTGCATTCTGTAAGTAAAAGGCAAATTTATGACATGGGTTCTGAAGCATTATCACCCACACAGTCATCTCATGACCGTCTGGTGGAGCTGGAGCCGCTGTGGGCCTGCTGCCAGATAATTCAGATAAAAGCAGTCTTCCGTTAAGACAGGTTGTAGTGGTAGTTCTGTTGTGAAAAGGCACTGGGGGTGGGGTGGGCACGGGAAGAGATGCTAGGCTTGAATCCAACCAGGGAAATCCAAATGGTGCCTGAGAATAAGAAAGGCAACTGTAGCAGTAATGGGAGATTTAATCCAGAAATCTGATCGAGGAAATCCAGAGAGTGGGAAACAAGAGTCAAGCCATTATATTAAATGTGGGGCATCCTCTCCGGTGAGATTGGTGTGGGGGAGCCTGATTATGATGAGTTGGCCTGTTGGGCTCCTCCTCTGGGGGCTGTTCTTATTGAGTAAGTGCTATTCCTATTCCACCAGGACCTATCCCACGAGAGAAAATCCATATCAAGAAAAGGAAATCTTATGGCAGATATCTCTTCTATGCTAGCATTTCATGGTCTGTCTATTGTTGCCTTTGCAAGCTTTAAGGAACTCTATAAATGCTAGTCGTTGTTATTGTTGCCGATATTTACCCATCCAGCTGCCTGAGAGACCTGTTTAATGGCATGTTTTGGTTTTTGTTGTTGTTGGGTTTTTTTTTTAGATTTTTCAAGGCAGTGGGGTTAAGTGGCTTGCCCAAGGCCACACAGCTAGGTAATTATTAAGTGTCTGAGGTCAGATTTGAACCCAGGTACTCCTGACTCCAAGGACAGTGCTCTATCCACTGCACCACCTAGCCGCCCCAATGGCATGTTTTCTACTAGAATGTAAAATCCTTGAGGGGAGGAATGATTTTTTATTTTGTCTTTGTGTCCCCAAGGCTCAGGGTGTCTGATGCCTAGTAGATGCTTCTAAGTAATTAATATTTATTGCTTGACTGGTACTTCTACATCTGGATTTAGATTCAGATGAAACTCAGTCTTTGTTGGGTTTGCTGCCTCCTGCTATACCCAATGAACCAGTCTTTCTTTCTTGCTCAGTACTATTGTTTGATGTCCTGTTATTTTATTTGTGGTTTATGGTTATTGATTTTTTTATTTAGTTTTTGTGTTTTTGGCATTGTTCTCCCTTCACACATCCTGGTGTTGACTTTTGGTGTCCCCTTTAGCTAAGATACTGGAGTGGTTTTGCCATTTCCTTCTGCAGTTCATTTTGCAGATGATAAATTGAAGCAAACAGGTTTAGGTGACTTGCCCAGGGTAACACAGCTCTAGAAACTGAGGCTGGATTTGATCTCAGGAAGATGAGTCTTCCTCCTGGGCTGGGACTTTATCCACTGTGCCACCTAGCTACCTGTCTGTCACATATCCTGAGGCAGATCTAACTTAGAGGACAGGTATGTTCCATATCTTCCAAGCCTTATCTCAAGCCCTACCCTACTATGGGGTCTAGAAGAGAAGGAGAGACAGGATACTTGCTCTATTATGCTGCTGGTACTTGCCAGGGTCAAGGTGGCCAAGTACAATCAAAAAAGACTGATTGTTAGCTTGTAAAACTGTGTAAGGAATAAACCATTTTTTGAAAGGAGACTTTTTTATTCTCATTTATTTATTTATTCTTATTTTGTACAAATAATGTTTTTTTATACATTACTAAAATATTTTTGTTTAAGAGTAAACATAATACTCCCCCCCCCCAAAAAATGTAGATCTGCATGAGTGATAAAGTAAAGGGGAGAGAAAAAAATTAAAATTAAAATAAAAAAATAATAATAGGTATGGCCAGGTGGCGGGCGCAGTGGATGGAGCACTGGCCCTGGAGCTAGGAGCACCTGAACCCAAATCTGGCCCCAGACACCCAACAATTACTGTGCTGTGTGACCCCGTGCAAGCCACCCCAACCCCATTGCCCTGCAAAAACAAACAAAAACCAAAATAAAATAAAATGGTAATAATAATTAATAATAATAATAATAATAATAACAATAATAATAATAATAATGGTAGGGGTGGCCGGGTGGTGAACAGAGCACTGACCCTTGAGCTAGGAGCATCCGAGTCCAAATCTGACCTCAGACACCCAACAATCACCCAGCTGTGTGGCCCCAGGCAGGCCACTCAGCCCCATTTGCCCTGCAACACCCCCCCCCCAATAATAAAAAATGTGCTTCAGTCTGTGTTCCAACACCACCAGCTCTGTTGCGGGTGGATCACATTCTTTATGATAAATCCATCACAAAAGTTACTTCCATATTTTTCAACCGTTGCCTTTGCTGATCACAACTCCCTCCATTCGTACTTCTCCACTACCATGTACTATATTCTCTCTCTCTCCTTTTACTCTGTCTCTGCTGTAGGGTAGCTGAATGGTGCAGCAGACAGATCCCCGGCTCTGGGGCCAAGAGGCCCGAGCCCACATACCACCCCTTAGGCCCAGCATCCACCCAGCCCTATGGTCCCAGACAGGCCATCCAATCCCAGCCCCTTGCAAGAAGTCTAAAAGAAAATGTGTTATATCTGACCACTCTTCCCCATGGTCCATCCTCTCCTCCATCACTAACATCTCCCCTTCTCTCCTTCTTACTCCAAGATGTCTATTACCCCATTGAGTATATATGTTGTTTTCTCTCCTAGCCACCTCTGATGAGAGTAAAGATTCCCTCGTTCCCCCTTGCCATTGCAATAGCTCATTGTAATAAAGATGAATCTTATTATATGAAATATCTTAGCCTATTCTACCTCTTCTTTTCTTTCTCCCATTACATTTCCCTTTTATCTATTGACTCCATTTTTACACCACATTATATCTTCAAATTCAGCTCTCTCCTGTGCTTCATCTATAAAAGCTCCTTCTACCTGCTCTATTAAATGAGAAGGTTCATATGAGTATTATCAGTATTATTTTTCTATACAGGAATACATGTAATTCATCATCATTAAGTCCCAACTGTCTTTTTAGTGCAGTAGGCAGCACGTCAGTCTCATAATCATCATTAAGTCCCTCATATTTTCCCCTTCTCCTCCACTCTCTATACTTTACCTGAGTCCTGTATTTGAAGATCAAACCTTCTGTTCAGCTCTGGCCACTCCAGCAGGAACATTTGAATTTCCCCTGGTTCATTGAAAGTCCATCTTTTTCCCTGGAAGAGGATATTCAGTTTTTCTGGGTAGTTGATTCTCGGTTGCATTCTAAGCTCTTTTGCCTTCCAGAATATTATATTCCAAGCCCTATGAGCTTTTAATGTAGTTGCTGCTAAGTGCTGTGTGATCCTGACTGTAGCTCCATGATATTTGAATTGTGTCCTTCTGGCTGCTTGTAATATTTTCTCTTTGACTTGGGAGTTCTGGAACTTGGCTATAATATTCCTGGAGGTTGTTTTTTGGGGGATCTCTTTCTCAGGGGGATCGGTGGATTATCTCAATCTCTATTTTGCCCTCTGCTTCTAGGATATCTGGGCAATTTTCCTGTAGTAATTCTTTGAAAATTATGTCAAGGCTCTTTCTGATCATAACTTTCAGGTATTCCAATAATTTTTAAATTATCTTTCCTACATCTGTTTTCCATATCAGTAGCTTTTTCAGTGAGATGTTTCACATTTTCTTCTAATTTTTCATTCTTTTGGTTTTGAAGTATTGTGTCCTGATTTCTCGTAAAATCAGCAGCCTCTTCCATTTCCATTCTTTGTTTGAAGGATTTGTTTTCCTCAGAGAGCTTTCTTATCTCTTTTTTTCCATCTGGCCAATACTGCTTTTTAAAGCATTCTTCTCAATAACTTTTTGAACTGTTTTATCCATTTGACCTATGCTGGTTTTTAACATGTTATTTTCTTCAGCATTTTTTTTGGATCTCCTTGACTAAGCTGCTGACTTCAGTTTCATGTTTTTCCTGCATATCTCTCATTTCTTTTCCCAATTTTTCTTCTATCTCCCTCACTTGATTTTCAAAGTATTTTTTGAGCTCTATCATAGCCTGAGCCCAATTTCTGTTTTTCTTGGAATCTTTAGATTCAGGAGCTTGTGCTTCCTTATCTTTAGATTGAGTGTTTTGATCCTTCTTGGGATCACAGGCAAAGTATTTCTCAATGGCTTTCCTCCTTTTTTTTCTCTGCTTACTCATTTCTCCAGCCTGTGGCTGGTTTTGGGGTGCTTCCTGAGCTTTTGAGTTTTATTGGGACACCCCCCACAAGGATCTCTGTGTGTGAGACTCTGTCTTCCCTCTTGGTCAGTGAATGACCACAAGCACACCCCTCTGCCCCGGGGCTGAGGTGGGGGGGGGGGACCCTGATGTTTTGTGGGGGGGCCTAGACTGTGATCAGGATCTGAATGTGGTCAGAACCCCAGAGTTCTGTTCTAGGGACAGAGGACAGAGCTTGGAAGTCTCTCTCCACTCCCCTCCCTAGGCTCAGCACTCATGCCCTGGGGTTTCCTGCTTACTGGCTCAACTGCTTCTGTTTCCTGGATTTGGGCTGCTGTGGCTCACTGTGCCCTGAGGGCTGGGCTTCACGTGCTCACTCTGGCAGAGGTCCCCCCCATCCCCCAAGTTGTGCCTGGTGCTCCCTGGGGTGTAGGTTAGGAAACTGCCCTCACTGCTGTGAGCCGTGGCTCCCAGCACCCTGGGGCTGCCTCCAGGAGGCTCTCATTCTTTCCCTCTGGTGGGCTACCCCTCCAAACCCTGGGAGCGGAGCCTTTTCGCTCTTTTCCAGGTTACCTTGAACTGCCTCACTGGGTCCCTCTGTGGATTCTGTCTCTTGAAAATTTAGTTACAGTTCTTAGTTTATAAGTTTTGAGAGAGAGCACCTAAGAGACGACCCTCTCTTGTGGCCATCTTGGCTCCGCCCTGAAAGGAGACTTTTGAAAAAGCTATAGGTCACACAGATAGGTAATTATTAAGTGTCTCAGGTCCTCGTGACTCCAGGGCTCTATCCACTGTTACTTAGCTGCCCCAAAAGTTCTAAATTTTTTAGTCATATTATGACTTTTCATGAACTACATCCAATTTTATTTTTTAAAATTAAATTTATTTTGATTATCAAACATTTTTTCTCCTTACCACATCCCTTAACCATTGGAAAAAAAAATAACCTCTTTTAACAAATATCCAAACAAAACAAGCTCCGTATCCTGGCTATGTCTAAAAGTTTCTCATTCATCTATTTATACTGTCACGTCTTCATGAAGAGGTGAGTAGCATTCTTCAGTAATGGTCTTCTAAAGTCATTAAATTGATCATAGTTCTTAAGTCCTTTAGAATTGTTTATTTTCAGCTAGCATTCTAATTCAGATACAAATACTGAAACTAATCTTAATAGATACCATGGTTAACTGAGTTAGGTAGCTAGGTGATAGTGGATAAAGTACTAGACATAGAATTAGGAAGATTTGAATTAATATGTGAGCTCATGGATGGGCCAAGCTAATATAATAAAAATGACAATTCTACCAAAATTAAACTAATTGTTTAGTGCCCTACCAATCAAAATTCCAAAAAATTACTTTAATGAGTTAGAAAAAATTGTAAGTAAATTTTTAATGGAGAAATAACAAGAATCTCCAGAGATTTAATGAAAAAAAGTACAAAAGAAGGTGGCTTAGCCCTATCAAATCTAAAATTATATTATAAAGCATCAGTCATCAAAACTGTCTGGTATTGGCTAAGAAACATAGTGGTGAATCAGTGGAATAGACTAGGTGCAATAGCAGAAATGATTATAGTAAGCTACTGTTGGATAAACCCAAAAAAGTTCAACTGTTGGGATAAAAACTCTCTCTTTGATTAAAAACTCCTGGGAAAATTGGAAGTTTGTATGGAAGAAACTTAGATTAAACCAACACCTCACACCCTATACCAAGATAATATCAAAATGGATACAGGATTTAGACATAAAAAATAATATAAGCAAACTAGAAGATCAAGTAATAGTTTGCCTTTCAGATCTATGGAAAGGGAAGTCATTTATGATCAAGGAAGAGATGAAGAACATCATTAAAAACAAACTAGATAATTTTGATTACATTAAATTAAAAAGCTTTTGCACAGACAAAACCACTGTAACCAAGATCAAAAGAAATGTAGTAAATTGGGAAACAATTTTTACGGCTGTTTCTGACAAAAAACTCATCTCTAAAATGTATGGAGAACTGAGTCAATTTTTTTAAAAAAAAAGACAAGCCATCCCCCAATTGACAAATGGTCAAAAAACTCAGATACTTCTTAAATTCATAACTCTTAGTAAGTCACTTGACTTTTATCTGCTTCAGTTTCCTTGCCTATAAAAGAAGGATAATGCTTAACATTTCAGTGTTGTTGTGAGATTAAAATGAAATATTATTTGTAAAATGTTTCACAAATCTTAGAATATCATGTAAATGCTAAATATTATTACTATTATTATCATTAACTGCATTTATTCACAAAAATATTTTATTATTTTTCCATTGAGTAACAGGTTTGAGATAAAAAGATCCTCTGATCTTTTCACTAAGATCCATTCACACGGATCATAATCTAGATGAGCTAGAGTAGTTAGTATCATTGGAGGTTAAAGCGGTGTGGTGGAGCTAACACATACTGTTTTATAAGAGCTGACTGTAAAAATTTTCAGTTCAGACATTTGCTCCTTGGAAATCAGTAGGCACCATCTACAAATTAGAGCTTGATATATCATTTTGTTGATTTTCTAGGCTTAAGAAATTCTTAGGGAAATATTAATAATGCAGATTAATTTTAAAAGTGTGTCAGGCATCCCCCCTTTTTTTTTTTTTTAAAAAGAGAGATCTCTGACTGCCAACCATTTACTAGTTTACTCCTGGCTGGCTTCTAAAACTAACACTCCCTTAGTCTAGGGTTTGATTTGGGGATGAAATGAGGCACACATGTCATAGAACAGTTGATCAAAAAGAGGAGATTTACTTTGGTAAATTTGGTGGACTAAGTCAGAAGCCAGATTGTAAGAAGTTAAGAAGACAGGAGATAAAAATGGAGGTGTGCATTGTAGATGACCTTTTCAAGGACAATGGTAGGAGATGAAAGAATCAAGAAAGGGGGCGGCTAGGTGGCGCAGTGGATAGAGCAACAGCCTTGGAGTCAGGAGTACCTGGATTCAAATCTGACCTCAGACACTTAATAATTACCTAGCCGTGTGGCCTTGGGCAAGCCACTTAACCCCATTGCCTTGCAAAATCTAAAAAAAAAAAAAAAAAGATTAAAAAAATCAAGAAAGAATTCTAAGGATGGGGTGGGGCGGGGGGGGGGGGGGGGAAGATATGGGCATGTTTTAGGCAGTAGGGAATCAGCCAGTTAGACAGACTAAAAATAAATGATAAACTAGAGATGACAGAGGAGGCAATCTGATGGATATGCGGAGGAATGGGATCAATCGAACAGGCTTTGTTAACAGGGTTGTTAGATTTAGGGAGTAGGGAGTAAGGGACTTTATCATGTAAGACAAAGGTGAAGTGTTATCAGTAGGAAGGCATCTGAGTGATAAAAATGAGGAAAAGGGGAGAAGAGGGAGCTCATGGTGAATGGTCTCTAATTGTTCTATAAAATATGAAGCAAGGTTCTCAGCTAAAAGAGAAGGTGTGAAGGGCCATGGAAGGCTTGAGGAAGTATGAAAAGATTTGAAAGAGCCACTTTGGAGAGTGGGATAGTGAATGACAAGGGAGTTTCAGTATGATTGCCCAGGGTAACATGATTGCCTAGCACATTAAAGGCTCAGTTGAGGTTGTGGACCCAGACAGAATAGTTCTGTGATTTTTCTCCATCTTCATTCATCTCATGTGTGTGATTAAAAGAAAGGTCTATTGCCTCTTCTATTAGTTTGAAAAAAGTCTACTGATATACAAGTTTCATAGCTGAGCAATAAGTTACTACTGACTCTGAACAGATGTGACTTGGGATTGCAACTGAATAGCCATAAAATTAATTTTAGCAATGATTGAAAGGTCTTGATAGTGATAAATTTGGTATAGGAGAGGATGTGAACCATCTTGGCCAGAATATCCATTACCACCAAAATAGCATTGTACTCCTGGAGATAGAGTTAGGTTCATAAGGAAGGTTCAAGAGAAGCAGATTAGAACTGTGGAAAGAGCCTGGAGTCAAGGTGACTCATCTTTCTGAGTTCAAATCTGGCCTCTGACAGTAGCTGTGTGAACTTGGACAAGTCACTTAACCCTATTTGCCTCAGTTTCTTCATCTGTAAAATGAGTTGGAGAAGAAAATGACAAATCACTTCAGTAACTTTGTCAAGAAATCCCCAAATAGGGTCATGAAGGGTCAGGCACAACATATTTAATGCTGCTTAGGGGCAGTTGGAAGAAAGCAGAAGTTACAAGAAGCCTGCTAAGGCCTGACATTATACCTTGAAAGACCAGATGTTATGTTACAGACAGCCACCAAAGGACAAGGTAATGGTTTGGAAGGTTTTGAATGAGTCTAAGTGGCCTGCTGCTAGACTATCTGCAAAAAGCAGGCTACTGCCCTTTGAATTTCTTTGGGAAGGGGATATATAAGTGTGATTAAACCTCTTTTGGATTCATATTGTGCCAACTTGGCGATCAGACCTTGGAGATCAGGGCCTGGGTTTAAGTGTCTTATATCTGGGAGATAAAATATGTTCAGCTGGATGGCTGAAAAGTTTGTAGTATGCAGAAGCGAATGTTTGTGACAGGGTATCTACTCACTGGTTTTGGTGGGCACGTCTGCAAATTAACAAGGGCAGAAATAGTTACTTCTTCCCCATGGCAAAACTCTTCATAGTAAAGGCTGCATTTGAGGCATGGTGAATCAGTCTTGAGGGTGTTTGGTGTCCCATCATTGTCCACAATAATTATAATAATGCTGGAGCATCTTTTGTTGTTCCATCAGCATGTCTTCTGGAAGGTGTTTTGTTTTTGTTGGCAGGTTTATCTTTACTAATCTTCTCGGATGTGGGACAGGGGATGACAAAACTGATAAGTCAGGAGAATGCCACAGACTTAATATACTTAGTTTTAAGCAAAGCAATGACTAGCTCTCATCATTTCTCAAGTTGTAAAAAATAAAGATGGATGGAATAATAGTACGTAAGGTGGATTGATGGCATCCTGGAGGAACAGCAATGGCATCTGAGGTTGAATTTTACAAGCATGGAGTGACCATTGGAAGTCATCTGTGGGTTTTGTGGTATGTTTAAAAGATATTGAGTCTAAACTTATAAAAATGTGAGACTTATACAAGCTCTTGTAACCTTCCAGTATCTCCCAGGATATCTGATAGTATACAATGACAGGAATTCTAATTTATATGACAGCTGCCTCTGGCACTAATTTCTGGGCACCTACCAAGAGCGAGGATTTTTATCAACTTTTATGAACTTCCTTCCTCTTCCTTAGAGGAGTAAAGACTTTGTTTTCCTTTTCCTGAATCTAGGTCTACTTCTCTACCAGATTTTTCTCTATCCCATGTGTGATAGAAAATAGCTGTCATTTAATTTTAGATTGCTAATTTGGCTATCAAGACAATAGCTAGCTCATCCTAAAAAGAATGCAGACAGTCAAAATGAATAGTCCTGGACTGGAGGATCTTGCCAGGCTTTGACCACACCTACTGAAACAATGAACAGCAATCTAGATTATGGTTTTCAAAGAGGGAAAAGCTCAAGGTCAGATTCCTTTTCTGGGTGCCATTATATTCCTTACAAAGATAGCCTGTTTGAGGGGCAATGTCATAGTCCCTTTTCTCCTCTTGGCAAATGGAACTTGCTCTTCAAATATTCTGAGTCTACTCAGATTTCTGTAGGAGAGCCTACAAGCAGTCCTGGTAGCAAGCTGCAAGACTCCCTCCAATTGAGAGGTGGAGAATTTCCTTTACAATATGATATTACCTACTCCTACATTACTGATTAGATCACATCTGGACTATTATGTTCAGTTTGGAAGTCATATTTTAGGAGAAACAAGCAAACTGGAGCTTATCCAGGGGAAGGTGATCAGAATGCCTAAGGGGTTTTGAACACTTTTCTTATAATCAATCAATCAAATATTTATTAAACATCATATTAAGTGCTGGGGATTCAAGCACAAAGAATGGAACAATTCCTACTTTTAAGGACTTTTTGTGTTAATAGGGGAAATAAATGTATACAGCATAAATATAAAGTCAATAGATACAAATGTAAAGCACTTGGCAGAGTATCAGGAAAGGCTTCCTATAGAAAGGAATATCTTAAAGGAATAGAAGGACTCTGAGGCATAGGTAAAGAGGGAATGTTTCCTGGGCATGGGCTTGGCCAACGCAAAGGTATGGAAATGGAAATCAAGTATTGTATGTGATGACTAGAGAGACAGAAAATGGCTGGATCAGAGTACATGGAAGATAAATAATGTTCAGTGAGGCTAGAAAGATAGGTTGTAACCAGGATGTGTAGGGCTTTAAAAGTTAAAGAGAAACTCGTATTTTATCCTAGAGGGAATAGAGAGCCACTGGAATTGATTAAGTAGGGGAGTAACATAGTGTGTACTTAAGGAAAATTACTTTAGCCATACTGTGTATAAGATGAACTGAAATAGTGAGAGAACTAGGATTGGGGAGACTATTGAGGATAGTCTTGCAATAATCTAGGCAAAAAAGTGATGAGGGCCTGAACTAAGATGATAGCTGTGTGAATGGAGAAGAACCAGATGAAAAGAGATGTCATGAAGGTACAAATGGCACGACATGGTGCCCAATTGGATTTGTTGGATAGAAAATGAGGAACTGAGCATAACATCAAGATAGGAAAACTGAGGGGGCAGCTAGGTGGCATAGTGGATAAAGCACCAACCTTGGAATCAGGAGTACCTGGGTTCAAATCCGGCCTCAGACACTTAATAATTACCTAGCTGTGTGGCCTTGGGCAAGCCACTTAGGCCTTGTAAAAACCTAAAAAGAAAAAGATTGGAAAACTGAGTATCTAGAAGGATGGTTGGTATCTTTGACAGAAATGGGAAATTTGGAAGAGGAGAGGATTTCATTTTATTTTATTTATTTTAGGGTTTGTTTTTTTTTTTTGCAAGGCAAATGGGGTTAAGTGGCTTGCCCAAGGCCACACAGCTAGGTAATTATTAAGTGTCTGAGACCGGATTTGAACCCAGGTACTCCTGACTCCAAGGCCGGTGTTTTATCCACTATGCCACCTAGCCGCCCCTAGGAGAGGATTTCAAAGGAAAGAAAGTTAGGTTTTGGATGTGTTAAGTTTGAGATGTCTCTGAGACAGCCAGTTTGAACTATCCAATAGGCAATTGGTGATATCAGATTGAAGCTCAGGAAGAGAGAATAACTTGAAGGAACTTGGGGTGTTTAGTTTAGAGAAATATGGGTTAACAGACAAAAAATAGGCAAACTACACAGGAAACTGTAGTTTTATAGGAAGAACTAGGACCAGTGAGTAGAATTTACAGAGGTAAATTTCAACTCAATAAAGGGAAAACTTTTTAATCATTGTAGCTATCTAAAAATTAAACTGTCTAGCATGGCAATAAATTCCTTTCCTTTAGAAATGTTTGACTAGAACCCAGACAAGCACATGTCAGAATAGGTATAGAAGGTATTCCTTTACTGAATGAGAGGTTGAATTAGAGGAAGGACTCTTCTAACTGTAATATCCTATGTGGTTTTTAGATACTAGGATGGCATTATTACCTAGAAGTATCTTGCCTCAACTAGGTATCAAAGAATCTTTAAAAAAATCACAAATTATAGAGGTTGTTTCTTTTATTGTTCTCCCTTAAGGTCCCATTTTTAATTTTTGAAGGCAATCTGATAAAGTAACTTGCCCAGGGTCACACAGCTAATAAGTGTCTGAGGTCAAATTTGAACTCAGGTCATCCTGACTCCAGGGTGAGAGCCTACTTTAAAATGCAAATATTCCTGGGAGAAGCACACATTAAATTAATTCAGAATAACCTATGGGTGTCTTGTCAAACTTGTCTTTTGACAGAAGGAGAAGAGTGGTATTTTAGGAAAAGAGTCATTAAAAAAGAGAAAAAGGTTAAGAAAGGGATCTGAGAGACAGGGGCAGTTCTGATAAATAAGGCCTTTCACCTGAGATTATCTCTCAAAATACTATTTATGAGCCTGAGTCCCTTATTCAAAGCTTTTTCCTTAATGCTTTCCTCTACCTATTTGGTTTGTTTTCTGTGTGGAGGGACTTTAGGATACAAACTTAACTTCATAGAAATTCATTGAATGGTCAATGGAAGTGCACTCAAACCTTTTGGGCATGTCTAAGTTTAAATTTAAAGCCCTCAGCTAAAATATAGAATTATGGTGGTTAGCATTTTTTCTGATGTTTTCCATCATGAAATTATTGAGGTTGTATTTGTGAAAGCAGAATTTCATTTGGTACTAAAAGAGTATGGTAGTTAGCATGTTCTATTTTGTGTATTCTTGAAGAACAACTGCTTTGCACATTGAAAAAGTTTGCATTTTAAAGTAGGTTAAGAACTACAGAGCCAGACCTATTAGCCAGGTCAAGAACCAAGTGAAAAATCAACAGACATTTATTTGTTAGGCAAATATTCTGTGCTAAATGCTGAGTATATGAAAACAAAAGAGGACATCTTGTTCTTATGAAGCTTTTATTCTTACAGGGAGATCATTTGTACATGAAACAATAATAGTTAGCACTTATTTAGCACTTTAAGATTCACAAAATGGCTTATAACTAAAAATCTTATCTTAACAACACCCCTGGGGGATACTATTATTATTTTCATTTTACAGATCAGAAAACTGAGGCAGGCAGAGGTTAAGTGACTTGCCCATATGTCAGGAGGTCAGATATGACCTCAGGTAGTCTTGACTCCAGGTCCAACAACATTCTTATCCACTGCAACATTCAGTTACCCAACTAGGATATAACTGCATATTGGTGGAAAAATCTGCATCTATTGGCAGACTGGAATTTCCCAGTGTTCCTCTCCCTGGAGTATTAATCCTAAATCAAGGCAAGGAGGAGGAGACATGGGAGATGGGCTTGAGCATGTTGGGACCCAGGTGGTAGCCAAGGACCACTCTTACCAACTCAGGGGAGCTGAGGCAAAGACTTCCCTCTGCATTCAAGGATCTTGAACATGAGAGGGGGAATGGCTTGGATTAAGAAGCAAGAAGTATTGTCCCCATAAACAAACCACAAGTATACAAACAAGAGACCAAATACTGATATGTTAAGACCAGGACTGTAGTGAAGTATTGCTGAAGTCACATAGAACAAATACTGTATAGAGGAGCTGTTGCTATTCATTCTCTGAGAACAGAACTGATGAACCTGCACTTTCCTGTCCTTTGTTTCTTTCCTATGTCCATTCTCTCCTGCTAGAGAAGGGGTTCTTTTTAAACAAATATACTTATTTATTTTTACATACATTTATAATCTCTACCCTCCTCTATCCTCCAATCCTGCCTATCCTCTGTTGAACAAAAAAGAAAGGAAGAAAAAGAAAATTCCCATTCTAAGCATGCACATAGTTCAACAAAACAAACTCCCCTGTGCCCTAAGAGGTATGTTTCTCTCACAGTATTACATAATGCTCTGAAGTGTTTCATCTTTAGTCTTTTGGACTCATGTTGCATTTGACCAGAATTTTAAAATCTTTCAAAGTTCTTTTCCTCAACAATGTTGTTTCATCATATAAATCGTTCTCTTTGTTCTGCTCACTTTGCTCTGCATCAGTTCATAGAGGTCTTCCCAGTCTCTTCTTAAACTATTCATTTTCCTTTATTGATGGCACGGTAATACTCCACTATGTTTCACAGACTGTAATTTTCTTAGCCATTTCCCAAAGGGTGAGCACTTTAGTTTCCAATTTTTGACTACTTTGAAAAGAGCTACAATAAATGTTTTTGTACATATATGTTCTTTTCCTTTTCCTTTGAACTTTTCCCCTGTATGGGCCAAATAATGGGATTGCTGGTACTATATTCTCTCCCTCCCACTTCTTCTCCATTCCCTCAAAGGAAATGCACATTTAATAACCTTGGGGGCAAATTCTTTTTATTATTATTATATAAATACTTTATTTTTTTTCCAATTAAATACAATGGTAATTTCTATCATTTCTATCATTCATATCATTCAAGGCTTTGAGTTTTACAATTTTTCCCCCTCTGTTCCCTCCTCACGCCCCTCAACAGAAGGCAATCTGATATTGTCTTTAAATTTATTTCCATAATTTGCATAAATCAAAATTGAATGTGCTGAGAGAAAAAAAGTTCCATAAGGAAGAAAGAAAAAGAGATAGCAAAATTATATAATACATAAGACAACTTTTTAGAAATTGAAGATAATAATCTGATCTTTGTTTAAACTCCACAGTCCCATCTCTGGATACAGATAATATTCTCCATCTCAGATACCCTAAAATTATCCCTGATTATTGCACTGATGGAGTGAGCAAGTCCATCATAGTTGATCATCACTCCATGTTGTTATTAGGTGTACAATTTTCTTCTGGTTCTGCTCATCTCTCTCAGTATCAATTCATGCAAGCCTTTCCAGGCTTCTCTGAAATCCCATCCCCCATGATTTCTTACAGAACAATAGTGTTCCATCACATACATATACCACAATTTATTCAGCCATTCTCCAATTGATGGACATCCCCTCAATTTCCAAGAATTTATGGGGCTTAGTCTTTTTTTCACTTTTAAAAATATCTATTTATTTATTTATTGTGTTTTTTGGGGGGTGCTTAGTCTTAAACTGGTTTTCAGAAAGAAAATGTAGAATTCCACCATCAGAGCATTGTTGTTATTTTTCAGTTGGGTTCAACTCATCATGATCCTCTTGTCCATGGGTTTTTAGTTTTTTGGCAAAGATACTGGTGTGGCTTGCCATTTTCTCCTTATCCATTATATTAAGGTAAACAGAGGTTAAATGACTTGCCATGGGTCACCCAACTAATAAGTATCTGAAGCCATATTTGAACTCAGGTCTTCTTGACTGACACATCTAAATGCTTCCTAACACAGCATTAGTGAATCTGTTTTCCCGAAGATCTTAGAACATTTATCATTGCTCCATTTAGTCATCTTTGCTAGTCTGATTATGGGTGTGAGAAGGAACCTCACAGTTACTTCAATTTACATTTCTCTAATTATTAATGATTTTCCTATGATTGTTGACAATTTTGATATCTTCCTTTGAAGAGTGCCTGTTCATATTCATTGACCATTTAGCTACTGGGGAATAACTTCATTTTATAAATTTATCAGATCCTTAAATATCTTAGCTATGAGACCTTTGTTAGAGAAATTTGCTATAAAGGTTTTTTTCCCTCTAGTTATCTGTTTCCCTTCTAGTTTTAATTATATTAGATTTGTTTGTCCATAATCTTTCTAATTTTATATAATTAAAACTTTATTTTTTACCTTGTGTGATCCTCTCTATTGTTTGTTTAATCATGAATTCTTCCCCATTCATAGATCTAAAAGAGAATTTTTCTTTGTTCTACTTTATTTATGATGTAATATTTTATATCTAGATTATATATCCTTTTGGAGTATATAGTGGCATATAAACTAACTTTTGCCATACTGATGTTCCATTTTTCCCAGAAGTTTTTGTCAAATAGAATCTTCCAGTAACCAGGGTCTTTGTGTTGATAGAAACTCTATGCTACTCTATATATTAGTTATTTAGTCTGATCAAATTAGCTATCATATTTAAATCACTGATCAAATTCTCTACTTTTTAACTAGTACCAAATAATTGTGGTGATTATTACTTTGTAGTCCATTTTGAAATCTTATACTGATATATCCCCTTCCTTCCCACTTTAAAAATCATTATTTTTGTGATTCTTGACCTTTTGTTCTTCTATATGAATTTTATTAATATTTTTTCTAGCATCATATAATATTCTTTTGGTAGTTTGGTGGTTCAGGACAAAACAAGTAAATTGATTTAGGTAATAATGTCATTTCTGGTTCAGTCTACTCATAAGTAAATGTTTCTGTAGTTATTTCTGCAAGCGAGTGTCTTATCATTATATTCATATAGTTCCTGGGTACATCTTGGCACATATACTTCCAAATATTTTATAGCTTCTGAACTATTTTGAATTATAATCTGGAAACTTGGATTTTAAAATATTTTAAATATTGAATTTCAATATTTTTAATCCTAGGCATTTTATTTTATATATTTAAGCACATTATTCTGCAAAGGGGATCATAGGCTTCACTAGACTGCCAAAGGGGTCCATGACATCTGGAATGGTTAAGATCTAGAGAGAAAAGAACTTTCCCCAATATGTCTCTTTATTAAGATTTGTTTTTCTTTTTAATTTTTTATTTATTTTAAGGCAATGGGGTTAAGGTGATTTGCCCAAGGTCACACAGCTAGGTAATTATTAAGTGTCTGGGGCTGGATTTGAACTCAGATACCCCTGACTCCAGGGTCAGTGTATCTACTGAGCCACCTAGCTGCCCAAGATCTTGTTTTGTTTTCCTAAAGTAAAGAGTAAATCATTGCTGATTTATCATTAATTACTCAAATGTAATAGTGAGTTCATAGATATTGAAATCCTTGGGAGAAAAGTTGAGTATCTTTTACTACAACATCTATATTTGTATACTTTCCAAAAAGAGAAATAGAGAGATGGAAAAAAATCACACGGGGGCACACACAGAGACAGACACAGACAGATGGAGAAAAAGAGACAGAGACAGAGAGATGGAAAGGGACGGCGACAGGGATAAGGAGAACCCAATGGATTGGAAAACTTTAGAATGCTGGGACCTTTCCACGTATAGTTAGAATTCATGAGCTGATAAAAATAATTATTGATTTATATTTTTATAGCTTCCTTAAAGCAGAAAAAGAATATGTAAACCCAGACCACCCTAGACCAAAATGAATTAGCAATATATTGTTGGGAGAGGTTTATAATAAAGCTGGAATTAGTTTTTCTGCAGGTATTCCTCTTTCCATTGTTCTTCCTGAAAGGAAAACCATTGCCCCAAAGGGATTGATGCAAGAGCATTAAATGTAGTACCTGAAAAGATTTACTAGGAAAGGGAGAAATGCCCAAATGAGATCAATAAGAAGAAACTACTAGTCTCCTCCTCACCAGCCAAGCATTCTTTACCCCACATAACTGCTAAAAACATAGTTAAGTATATACAAGTAACATACAGAGCAGGTATAAGATTATCATGAAAGGGAAGCCAATGCCCAAGAATATTGGCATTTGTGCTATTGAAGAAAACCAGGATTTCCAAGAAGTAGGGGTAATGAAGAGAATTCTAAATATCGGGGGATCAACTTTTGCTTAAGGTCCAGAAATAGAAGATGGAATGTCTTGTATAAGGAACAAGTTGGTCAATATGGCTAGAGAATATAGAGGGGAGTAATGTGTAAGATGATTAGAAAGGTAAGAAGAACTTTAAATGATAGTGAGAGTTTATTTTTGTATTGAGGAGTAATTAAGATTTACTGAGGCTTCCTGAGTACTACAGGAGCAGGGTGTGTGATGGTCAGAGTTGTACTTTTGGGAAATCATTTTGGTAATTCAGAAGGTTTAGAGAAGCTAGCTCTTGGTGTGATTCTGAGTGAACTTCTCTTAAACTTCTTTTTCTTTATCTCTAAAATGAGGGGGTTTGACCAAATGGTGTCTTCCAACTTTAGATCTCTGAATCTCTGATCATTCTATAGTGAGGAGAGATTTGAGGAAAGACCAATTAAAAGACTATTGCAAAAGCCCAGATGAAAAGTGATGAATGTCTGAACCAAGATCATGTCAGACTGTCCCTGCTTAATTGGAGGGAAGGTGATATATTTGAGAGACAGTGTGGAAATAGAAATGACAAAATTTGACAACTAATTAAACATGTGGGATGAGTTCAGATAAGTAGTCTAAGATGACAACAGTTATGAATGTAGGTGACTAGTAGAATGGTGGTACCTAAATAGAATAGGTGAAAAGATAGAGTTCTTTTTCAGACCTGTTGAATTTGATCCTATCTGTTTATTCTCTCTCTTATCTAAAAGTTAAAAACATTGAATTTTTACAGTTTTAATTTGTAATAATAATAAATTTCTAGGACAACTAGGTGGCACAGTGGATAGAGTGCCTGGTCCAATATCAGGAAGACTCATCTTCTGAGTTCAAATCTGACCTCAGACTCTTCCAAGCAGTGTTGACCCCTGGCAAGTCATTTAATGTTCTCAGTCTCAGTTTCCTCTTGTGTAAACTGAGCTGGAAAATGAAATGGCACCACTGCAGTATCTTTGACAAGAAAACCCCAATGGGGTCACGAAGAATCAAATAAGACTGAAAAAATGTCTGAATAACAACTCCAGAACTCCTCCATTTCTACAGTTTTTTAAAAAAAATATTGATGAAGTATGTTATGACAGTCACCCCATGGGGAAGAATTAAAGATGGGGGAACCGTTCTATTTTTAGGTTGTGTCTAAATAAATTAAAATCCAGACATAAGAAATTATTATACATGAAAAATATATTTAACTTACATTAAACCTCATTCACTTGGTTTATTTACTAATTTCTGATCAAAGTGGACAAGTGGAAAAGATAAAAAGAAGAAAAAGAGCTCCTTTAAGCTTTTATTGCTAATAATAATAGTAATAATAGTTAGCATTGATATAATATCTACTGTATGTCAGGCACTGTATGAAGCACTTTATAGTCATTTGATATATGGTCAAACTTTTAAGCACTGAAAATGATTCAATCCTATATTTAATTAGTGGGCTTAATAATAATGCTTAAATAAAAAATAAATTTTTTGGTAAAGATGAGATGAAAGGAAGATATTTGAAATTTTGAACACATTGGAATATATTGGAATCTGGAACATTATTGATTGCCATTCAGAAAGCTTGTAAGGTATCTTACCTACTTTGACTGAGGGCTAAATTGTCCTTTAAAAAACTTCTGCACTTTCTAAAGTGCTAATTCTCTTCAGTTAAAAGGAACTTCATGATCTGAGAGAGGGAGCTTTTGGTTACAGAGACCTCTTTCAAAACCTAGAGGCACTACTTGAAAAAGGTCTGAAATTTTATAGTAGAGCAGAAAGGCCTTCCTTCACCCTGCCACACACACAACTGGGAACTTTTCCAGATTGCCTTGAAATTAAACCAGTGAAAGATCTGATCTGGGGAGAGTTCTTCCACCAGACTGCTTTATATCTCAGAGCTCTACAATCAAGAAGACAGTAAACCATCTGGAACATGGATATAACATGCTACACTCCTGAAGACAAGTCCCAAGAACTTTACTGCTGTGCAAATTAAAGCCAGCGTACAAGACTTAATCATCCAGCAACAGGCTCAGACTCCCTATTTTGATGTTGTTCAGTCATTTTTCAGTTGTGTTTGACTCTTTGTGATCCCGTTTGGGGTTTTCTTGTACTGGAATGATTTGTTGTTTTCTTCCCCAGATCATTTTATAGGCAAACAGAGTGAAGGGACTTGTCCAGGATCTCACAACTAGCAAGTGTCTGAGGCCAGATTTTCCTGACCCTCCTGACTCCAGGCCCAGTACTCTGCCATAGACTCCCTATACTAAAATTTATATGGCACACTTCCAAACAGGAGAGGGACCTGAAGCTGAAGGAAGAATTAGTATTCATCAAGGACTTCTACCTACCTTCACAATTATGTATTTTCTCATGCTTGTTCCATGACTATTCAGAGAAGTTATTTTAAAACACTGACCTCAGGACAGCTAGGTGGCGCAGTGGACAGAGCACCAACCCTAGAGTCAGGAATACCTGAATTCAAATTCGACCTCAGACACTTACTAATTACCTAGCTGCATGACCTTGGGCAAGCCACTTAACCCCATTTGCCTTGCAAAAAAAAAATATCTTAAAAAAACACCCCACTGACCTGTAGCCAGGAGGTAATAAATAGTACATGCCTATAATCTTTCCTGCTAGCAAAGATGAGGCTACTGACTTAAATCTGAGAGCTCTGGATTAGAGTACAACTAAGGTTGATCAGGTGGCTGCACTAAGTTGGGCAACAATATTGATTGGTCCTTGGGAATGGAAGGCCACAGCATGCTTGAGGAGGATTAAAATGGACTGGGTTAGAAACAGAGATTAAAGATTATCAGTATTGAACTTCCAACCTGGATGGGACCTAAATTCAAAAACCAAACTAAAAACCCACCTATCCCCAAACAAGCAATATAAAACAACCACAAGGCTCCCATTTTCCCAGAGCTTTTGGTGATTCAGGTTCTATGGTATGTTGTTCATTGCTCTACCTAATGTATTCATGAACAAAATAACTGATAGAGAAACCTGCAAGGCTTTGTTTCAACTCTGACAACCACCCATTAAACTTTATCACAGATTGGTTACCATCCTGGGGGCATGACATCATTTTAGTGATTGTAGATATTCTTCCCAAGATAGCTGACTTCCTCCTAGCACTGGATCTTTTACCTCTCTGGAGACTGTCATTTATTTCTAGTAACAGAGCTTCCTCTCTTACATCTTGTCAGGATTCTCAGTCTATTTCTTGTTTTGGGTTGGTCAGTGTTGCTCAGTGCTCTCCAGGCCAATGCCCACCTTTCAGTCACAAAATCTCCATTCTAGAGGCCCTACCAACTTTCCTCCCTTCCCTTCATTTCTTAAATTATCATACTCAAAATAAACATCTACATGAAGAATGAAACTTTAAAGGATCTTAGTCTTCTTTACCTGATTTGGGAAGCAGCACACCTGTACATGCCAGAATGTGAGAGGAATTGATCACTGTGGCATTTCTGGAAATCTTTCCTGAAAGGGAAATAGATCTTGTCAATTATGTAGAAATTCTATAAAGGTCCAGTCAAGGAATTAGTTAGCTGGGCCAAGGCCTATTTTTATGATTTAAGTGGTCAGCCTACTGGGTTGCCATTTTGAATTTCCCACATTGCATTTGATAGAGTAGAAGATAGAATATAAGATTAGGAGTTAGGACAACCCGGATTCAAATTCTGCCTCAGAATACTTTAAAAATAATAGGGGAAGGAAAAGATTGCCTTTATAATTTCCAAAGTTAGAAGTTGTAGAGTATAGCTATAATAAAGGATGTATATATTACTGTTAGTTGAAACCCATTACTGGACAATGACTCTGGACAGGTATATATGTTCTTCTTCAGCTAGGTGGCACAGTGGATAGAGCACCGGCCCTGGAGTCAGGAGTACTTGAGTTCAAATCTGGCTTCAGACACTTAATAATTACCTTGCTGTGTGGCCTTGGGCAAGCCACTTAACCCCATTGCCTTGCCAAAAAAAAGAAAAAGAAAAAGGATAGCTTAAAAAAGGTAGGGTAGCATTATTTATTAAAGAAGGCAGATTTCTGTCATTAGATTAAGGAATCAGGGATGGGGATAAGTAGGAGGAAGCATAGATCAAAGGAGGAAGAAACAGAAGTGATTTTTTTCATTGGAGTATACTACAAATGGACTTAAAAGAAAGAGGAAATAGATGAGAAATTTGAGAAGTCACAGAATAATGATATAGAAGTGTTAGGAGACTTCAATTGTCCAGATATCTATTACAGTTCTCTCTTTATGCCAGTTAACAACTTTTTGACTTGCTTTAGTGATAACTTCATTCATCTTTCAAAAGTTGGAGGAACTAACATGGGGAAATCTGATTTTATCAAAGAAGAATTGATTCCTGGGTTATATATATTGGCACTTTTGGAGGTAAGTGACCATTCCATGCTATAATTTGTAGTAGAAAAACTGAAGAAATCTATGTATAGTCTGACAGGCACAATAGATTTTGAGGAAGAAGATTTCAAATAGTTAAGAGGAAAGATAAGTATGATTCTATAGATTCAAATACTTCAGTGGAGGTAAGCCCAGCAGAGATGGGAGATACTCCCATTGAATGAAATCTTGTAGACACAAAAAGGAACAATTTCAAGGAGAAAGAAGAAAAATGGAATTTGTCTGAACAAATTAATATGAATGCATAGGAACTCAACAATCAACTTAAATATTAAAGAGAAATTTCCAAAAGATAGAAACAAAGCTGGATAACACAAGATAAATATGTGTCATACAAAGTAAAAATTGTGTCAGGAATATTCAAGCTGAGTTAAGAACTACAAAATTTAAAAAAAACATCTTTTTTTTTGCTATATTGGAAGAAAAAAGCAGAATCAAAGAAGAGAGATTTTCAGGGGTGGAAACGATAATGATGATGATAATAATAATAATAATAATAATAATATCTAACATTTATATAGTGCTTATTATGCTAAATACTTTACAATTATTGTCTCATTTGATTCTTACAACAACCATGAGAGGTGAGTGTTATTATTAGGACTAATTAACAGATGAAGAAACTGAGGCAAACAGGTTAAGTGAACTTGCCCAGGGTCAAATAGCTAGTAAGTATCTGAGACTGGATTTTCAAGGAAAACATGATGAAAATCTTCAAGTATCTGAATAATTCTCATGTCAAGGAGGCATTAGATTTGTTTTGTTGGCCACAGAGTATATATCAATTTGATTGTTATAAATAACCAAATTAACTACATAGACCTATGAAAAGGGATGATATTTGCATGCAGGGAAAGAACTGATAAATAGAAGTATGAATACAATGATTTTATATATGCATACACATATTTGTGTCTAAAGGTAGCCATTTTCAGTGAGTGGTGGAGGGAAGAAAAAAGTTAAAAAAATTACATGATAATTTTACTATAATTTTTAAGTGAATAGCAAGTTGTATATATAATAGATTTACAGTTTCATGTACAATCATCTTCTTTTAAAATTTTTTTTTAGGGGAGACTAGGTAGTGAAGTGGATGGAGCATCAACCCTGGAGTCAGGAGGACCTGAGTTCAAATCCGGCCTCAGACACTTAATAATTACCTAGTTGTGTGGCCTTGGGCAAACCACTTAACCTCATTGCCTTGCAAACCCCCCCCCCCAAACCCTAAAATAAATAAATTTTTAAAAAAGGAAATGTTGTTAAGTGACTTGCCAAGGTCACACAACTAGACAATTATTAAGTGTCTGAGGCAAATTTGAACTCTGGTCCTCCTGACTCCAGGGCCAGTGCTTTTTCCACTGTACCACCTAGCTGTCCACAATCATTTTTTTAAAAAATCTGTTTATTTTTTAATTTTACAGTTTTCCCACTTAATCACTCTTCCCTCTCCCCACCCCCCACAGAAGGCAGTCTATTAGTCTTTACATTGTTTCCATGGTATACACACAATCATCTTTCTTTTTTTAGGTTTTTTTTTTTTTTTGCAAGGCGAATGGGGTTAAGTGGCTTGCCCAAGGCCACACAGCTAGGTAATTATTAAGTGTCTGAGACTGGATTTGAACCCAGGTACTCCTGGCTCCAGGGCTGGTGATTTATCTCCTGTGCCTAGCCGCCCACAATCATCTTTTTTAAAAAGAAAATGTTATGGAAATACTTGTTATATTTAATAAATTGGAAATAAAATAAATTATAAAACCCCACTTGTGAAAATGGGCAGAAGTCCCAAAGAGGGAAATTGAGATTTGAAATAAGGAAAATCTAAGAATTAGAACTGATCAGAAATAGATTGGGCTTGACCACCTTGGTGGGTTCCTTCTTCTTCAATTTCTTTTTTAACTAAAAAAATTTTTTTTCTTCTCATTCAATTTCAAACTGAACTTAGAGAACTTCTTGTTGAGTATGTTATAGCTAAGGCTCCTTTTGTGTGTGAGTTAGATTAGATAGCTACCAATCCCTTTCCACTCTAAATTTCTGATTGTTATTCAGACATTTACTAGATATGTGACACAGGGCAAGTCACTTAACTTTTTTGAGTCTTATTTCCTCATCTATAAAAATGGAGTTAACAATAGCACTTGCTTCTCTCTTAAATCCTCAAATGGATTTGTGATATCATTAAGAGTTCCTCCTATTGACGCATATCACAACCCATCCATGCCTAAATCTTGTCCATGCTCCCTCTAAAGTCTACGCCTGGTTCTACCTAACATGGAAGAAACTCTCCCTATCTTCTCTGTTTCTATGATACAATTCATAGTACTTGTAAGCAGCAACAATACATAAACAATGAAGAATTCCAAAAAAAGAAGACTAAAGGAATTCTTCTCCACTACACTCTGTGTGATACTCATCTTAATTCTTTGGAGGTAATGATATTCCATATCTTTAGGTCTTATAAGAACATAAGTAAAATGTTACTATTAAAATTAAAGGATAAACTTTGCTTCTATGAGTAACTGGGAGTCAGCAAAATAGCTTTGTAATGTTCCAAAAGTAATCCAGCCTACTTTCCTTCTCTGTTTCAATTCCGGGCCCTGCTCACAGTCCACCAGTGCTGTTTCTATAACAAATAAAATCTTCTGGAAAAATTCTAAAGAATATTCATCACTCCCTGCAGTCAGGAGGATCTGAGTTCAAATCCAACATCAGATATTTAATAATTACCTAGCTTTGTGACCTTGAGCAAGTTAACCCCATTGTCTTGCCAAAAAACCAACCAAACCAAAGAATATTCATCAAATGTATGTTGAAACTGAGAAATAGACATTCTTTATCCATTTGGCTTTTTTCTGTGTGAATGTATAGGGCAACCTCTTTTGAGTTATTTCCTTAAGTCTTCAATATTCTAGGGAATTGACATAATATTATCTGCAAAAAGAGCATCTGGGGGGTAGCTAGGTGGTACAGTGGATAGAGTACCAGCCCTGGAGTCAGGAGGACCTTAGTTAAAACTTTGGCCTCAGAAACACACACTAACTGTGTGACCTTGGGCATTGCCTTGCAAAAAAAAAAGAGCATCTGAAGATCTTCAATATCCAGAGGAAATCTCTTTTGGTCTTGGTTTCTGCTTTGGATCTCCTTCAACATTGTGAAGAATACTTATGGCAAACATATTATTTTATATCTCATTTAATAATTATGGAGGGGCAGCTAGGTGGTGCAGTGGATAAAGTACCGGCCCTGGAGTCAGGAGTACCTGGATTCAAATCCGGTCTCAGACACTTAATAATTACCTAGCTGTGTGGCCTTGGGCAAGCCACTTAACCCCATTTGCCTTGCAAAAATCTAATAATTATATTGGGAGGAGGAGGAGGGATCATTGAGTTGGGTTATTTCTATTATTACATCTTCTAAGTAATCCTGAATGGTCATGAAATATCAAATATAGATATTTTTATATAAAATAACCTGTAAGGTAGACTTTTTTCTACCAATTCAGATGCTATTGTTCAAAACTAGAACAATGGAATCTTATATTCTTTGTATATTTCAGCTAATTGTGATATGGAAAAGATGTGGTCCATTGTTGAATATCACTTGTAAAAGTCAGCTTGATGCAGAGTAATATCCTCAGGGAGGATGTCCTTGATTCATATCTAGATTACTGTCATATGGATTTTTTTTATAGATGGATGAGTAGGAAGAAGTTAATGATAATATTCTTAGACACTTATTTTAATATTAACAGATCCAGCACCCACCTAAAGATCTCATTATTGGAAAATACCCATACATAGAGGATAGGACATAAATATTAGAACAACAAAAGAGACCAAGAAGGGACAGTCTGAGAGGTAGGTTAAAAAAAAATCATGACCAAGCCCCCAAACCCATGAAGAAGGTGGGGTAATAATATTAAAAACTGCACAAAGGTAAGGAAGGATGAGAACTGAGAAATGGTTATAGAATTTAACAATCAAGAGATAATTGGTGACCTTAGAGAGAAATTTCTCTTGTGAGTGGCACAGAAGGGGGACTGACTGCAAGAGATGAAAAGTGAGGGAGAAGTGAGCAAGTGGCAACAATTGTAGAAAGCTTTTTTTCCTAGGGGTTTGTCTATGAAAGGTAAGAGAGATCTAGCTTAAGGGGATTGGAAATTAAATTAAATATTGTCTATTTTTAGAAGTCTCCAACTATTCCTATCTCCACATTACACTGCCATTTCACAATGGGAAAAATATGATGAAATTTTTTTTACATTATAAAAAGGAAAACTACAATAATATCTTTTATATTTTTAAGACCAAAAGGCTAATGGTGACTACATGCTGGGGAACCAACTGATGATGGCAGTATCATCAGGGAAGTGATAAATGCTCTGAATACAGATGAGCACTCAATGTCACAAGTTATAAAAAGTGCATAATACTATCAATTGAGTGTACATTTATTGCCACATACTCTTCTGTTCATCATGTACCCATTTCATTTAGATAAGGAATGAATGAATATTTATTCATCACTTCCTATGTACCCAGTACAGAAGAATCTCCTAGTCCTTTCCCTAAGGAAGTTTACAATCCATAGGGAAAGCAGAAATTTAGGGAGAAGCTTGTCAACTCCACCCCCTCTCCTATTGCACAAAATGAAGTTTCTAGGGTAATTTTTATGAACTCATAAAAGAATTTACATATGACCCATAGCATGATGGGAATCAAAAGGACTTCATTAATCTCAATTTAATTTCTTTAAATGCATGCTAATTTCAATGAATAGTAATTAAGGCAGAAGCAAAGACGTTCAAAGATAGATAACTTGAGCCTTTATTTTTTATTTGTTGGCTTGGGGTAGCTAAAGGTCTGACTTACAAAAGAGCTGAAATAACTCATTCACTTGCATTCCCTTCCTGGGAAGAGGCCAGGTGGTAGTTCCATAGAGATTCAGAAGATGGCAGTCGAGACTTGAACAGCTGGGATTTGGCAGACTGAAGGGAGAACCAGAAAATGGCAGTGCTGGAGAGGACTGGGAATGGGCTGTATAGATAGATAGCCTAGAAAACAGGTCATATGAATTCAGTTATTATCTCTGTGCTAATTTACATCTCTAACTTACTTGTCCAGTTCTAATCTCTTGACTTCCAGTCTTGAATCTCTCATTACTTGACATCTTTTTTATTTGATATGATTTGATTTTTGCTACTTGACATCTTGAACCATCTGGATAACAATTCTCCCTAGTCAATAAACTGCAGTGACTCTTGACCACCTCCAGGATCCAATCTGAAATGTGTTGTTTCTCACCTAAAGTCCTTTATTAACCTGACTCCCTTCTACTTTTCCAGTCTTCTTATGCTTTATCCTTCTACCTTCCTTGCCCCAACCAACATATTCTGAGATCCAAGACCACTGACCTTGTTTGCTGTTCCTCGCACTTGCTAATCCAGATCCACTCTGTGTTTTTTTATTGGCTGTTTCTCATGTCTAGAATATTTTCCCCCTCTCCATCTCTGTCTCGTGTCTCTGTCTCCCTGACTTTCCTTAAGTCTCAGATAATTCTGATCCTCCTTTAAGGCCTTACCTCTGTTGAATATCTTCAATTTTTACATACATAGTTGAATATATGGAGTACATAGTTGTTTCTATGTTGAATTCCCTATGAGCTCCTTTAGATTAGGGACTGCTTTTTTTTTTTTTTGGCTTTTCTTTATAATCTCAGTGTTTAATACAATTTCTGAAACATAGTAAGCTCTTAATTACTTGTTGACTGACCTACTGACAAAGAAGAGGACACAAGAACCCCATAGAACAATAGAGAAAGCATGCTAGAGACAAAAGAATTTTCACCTAGGATTAATTTTAGGAGCATGTTTTGCCACCCTGGCAATGCTTGGCCCCTATTCATGATCTCTCTACCATGAGAATACCATAGCTATTGATGGGCTTGTGCATTCTCTAACCATGAATATTCTTTTGTCCATTAGTGGTATGAAAAAGCAGATGTCATATTAATATGGAGTACGCTTCATGTTATTTATTTTGTCACAGTATTTAATTAAATGTCTTTTGCTGTGAACTAATTCAATTCCAACTAATTCAATAAACATTTATTTAGAGCCCACTTTGTGTAGATCAATATGATAGATACCAGGGAGATGAAGACAAAACCAAAAATTGCCACAGTTCAGTTTATGCTTTTTAAGAACTTATATTTGATGATTGGTTAGATTAAATATTAGAGGTATGTCAGCTGTAGTATTTAAATAGTGGCTGCCCCAAAATATGCCTTGATTTTGAGGTAGATTTCAGAGATCCCATGTGTGAGGTAGATATAGACTTAAGTATTGAACAATGAAAATAAGGCTAATCAATGAATTAACAAATAATGCAAAGCAGTATGTATTTAAATGTTAAATTATGTGGTAGAATTAACTAATATTAAAAAAAGAACTAACTAATATTTATTAAGCTCCTACTATTAAACCAGGTACAATGCCAGGTAGAAGCTTAAGAATCTTTATTGAGAATGAATTTACATTTGAATGAGGATATGAGTTTCATAAATATATATCTATATATCTATATACATATATACATAAAATCTAAAATATGTGTGTATACATTAAAATATAAAGTTAATAAATGCATGTACAAAGTAGTTAAATTGAAGATAGTTTAGAAAGGGACTAGCACTTGGGAGGACTAAGGAAAGGCTTCATGCAGAAAATGCTTCCTGAGTTATATCTTAAGGGAAGAGAGGTACTTTTGAGGTAGAAAGCACAAGGAAATGCATTTTAGGTGCTGATGATTGTCAAAGCAAAGATTTGAGAATGGGGAGATAAGAATGTTGTTTGTGAGGAGTTGAGAGAAGGCCTGTTTGCCTGGATCCAAGAGTTTGGGAGGGGAAGTAATGTCCCATGAGAAGGGGGAAAAAAGGTTGGGATCAGGTTTTATAGGGCTTTAAAATTAAACAGGAAAAGTTAATATTTTATCTGAAATATTAGATATATATGAATATAAATAAATATTAGAAGCTATTAGAGTTGGTTGAGTACATGATCAGCTCTGTGCTTAAAGAACATTATTTTGGCAGCAGTGTGTAGGATGAGCTAGAGTGGTAAAAGATTTAAGGAAGAGAGCTCATTTAGGAGATTGTTGTTTAGGTGGTTATGGTTCAGTCCTCTCCATTGTGTCTGACCCTTTGTGACTTCACATTTATTTTCTTTCTTTTTTTAATAGCATTTTATTTTTACCCAATTATATGTAAAGATAATTTTTAGTATGTTTTTACAAAATTTTGAATTTCAATTTTTTCTCCTCCTTTCTTTCCCTTCCCCTTTTCTTAAAATAGTAAACAATTTTATATAGGTTATATATTTACAGTCATGTAAAATGTTTCCGTATTCTTCATAGTTGTAAAAAAAGAAAGAATAAAAGGAAAAAAATCACACACATACACACAAAGAAAGTGAAAATAGTATGCTTTGATATTTATTCAGAGCCCATCAGTTCCTTCTTGGGATGTGGTTAGTAATTTCCATTATGATTCCTTTTCTTGGATCATCGTATTGCTCAGAAGAGCTAAGATTCATAACTGATCATCACACAATGTTATTGTTATTGTGTACACTGTTCTCCTGGTTCTGCTCATTTCTATTTGCATCAGATCATATAGACTTTTCCAGGTTTTTCTGAAACCTGCCTGCTCATTATTTCTTATTGCACAATAGGATTTCATTTCATTTATATATCACAGCTTGTTCAGTTTGTTCAGCTGTTCCTCAATGGATAGGCAACCAGCCCCTAAATGCCCAGTTTTTTGCCAACATAAAACAAGCTACTAAAAATATTTTTGCATATGTAGGTCCTTTCCCCTATTTTATGATCTCCTTGAGATACAGATCTGGTGGTATTATTGGTGGATCAAAGAGTATATATACATATACTCAATTTGAAGTCAGGTCTTCTGGGCTTCAGGCCCCCACACTCTGTACACTGTGCCACCTATATGCCAAGGAATGGTGGTACATACTTATAATTTGTGCTACTAGAGTAGGCTGGAGCTGGTGGAGTTTTGGGGTTCTGAGCTTCAGTAAGGCTAAAGCTGATTGGGTAATTGCCCAAAGACAAACACTAATATGATGAACACCTGGAGAGTAAGGGGGCACCATACTATTGAAAAAAGTTCTCATTCTCTGTACTGAAAGAACTATTCTAAGTCAGACAAACCACTCAGGTTAAAGCTTCCTATCAGCTCTAGCCTGTTAATGACTCTTGCAATTCTAGTCCTGGTAAAATAGGTAAACCCAGTCTCCCAAACAAATAAACAAATCACAGAGACTGTTCCAATAAATTAGGGGAAAGGTGATGAGGGCCTTGAACTAAGGTAGTAGCTATGTGAATAATAAGAAATTGAGAACAAGAGTTGTGAACCCAACTGGATATTAATGGTGAGGAGAGTGAGGAGTTGAGGATAGGAACTTGGGAGATTGGAAAGATGGTGGTGCCTTTGACCAAAATGGAAGATTTTGGAAGAGAGAGGAAAGATAATGAGTTCATGTTTGGTTGTGTTGAGTTTAAGATTAATGGGTTCATGTTTAATAATGTTGAGTTTAAGAGGTCTTTGAGAAAACACTTGAAATGTCCAATAGGCAGCTGGAGTTGAAGAATTGAAATTCAGGGAAGAGACTAAGACTGAATATGTAGATCTGAGAGTCACTGGCATAGAGAAGATAATTAAATTTAGGAGAGCTGATGAGATTACCAAGAGAAGGAGGGAGGAAGAGAAGAGGTGAGGAACACCTACAGTCAGGGTAAGGTGAAATAGATAATGAGCCAGCAGAATTCTGAGAAGTAGATGGGGAGGACAGAGAGCAATGTTGTGAAAATCAGAGTGGGGGTAGACTGTCCAAGTAGAGAGGGCTGTCAACTGTGTCAAATGCAGTAGATAGGTTGAGAAGGATCACAATTAAGAAAAGCCCATCAGATTTCTCAATTAAGAGATCACTGGTAATTGGAGAGAGTAATTTAAATGGAGTAATGAGGATGGGAGCCAGATTAAAAAGGGTTGAGGACTTTAAATGATGTGGGAGTTTTGTAAAGAGGGAGAGTATGAGTGAAAAAGCATAGCCTAGCAGTCAGACAAATCTTTTTGGAATATAACATATATTCACTACTTTCAAAAAGACAGAAACCTTTCACATTTTCCAAACATGCCTTTTTTCCTCCTTTACAATACAGAATGCACGCACATTTGTCAATCTCCCCCTACCTCTTTGGTTTGATGTGATTATCAGATTAGGTAATGTATGTGAAAGTGCAGGCGATGTTATTATAAAGAAAGAACATCTCCTACCTAGACCAATTATAGCTATTCCTTATGTTATGAGTACAAAAATAGAAATTATCCCTAATGCGATACAATTATTAGAAATTATCAGAGAGTATGAGACTATTATTTCCATTTCTAAATTACAGTAGATATTTTATGGGGCTGATCTTCATTGATGTCCTATGACAGAAGCTAAACTAACAATGTGCAGAGCTGACATGTAAACCTTAAGAGAGAGCAAATTCTTTAATATTTCTACCCCACAGAAAGACCCAGAAACAGTGAGAAGTTTGATCACAACATATAGAGAATCCAAGATGCTTGTTTTTTTTTTAATTGACATTTTATTTTTCCAATTACATGTTATTAAAGTTTTTCAACATCCATATGTGTAAGTGCATTTTTAAGTTGCATAATTTCCTTCCACCTTCCCTTCCTGACAGTGAACAGTCAGGTGAATATTGTACATACAACTTGTGTTTAACATGTTTATAGATTACTCATTTTTGGTAAGAGGAAGTAGGATTAAGGGAAAAGAATGAAAACCACGAGATAGGAAAGAAATACAGAAGAGAAATTTTTAAAAAGTGAATGTAGTGTTCATTCAGATTCTGTAGGGTTTTTTTGTTTTGTTTTGCTATGCTTCCTCTGGATGTGGATAGCATTGTCCACAGCAGGTCTCCTAGGGTTGTCCTATCTCTCTGAATTGCTGAGAGGAGCTGCATCCATCAAGGTTGATCAATTCACAGGGTTATTGTTAATGTGTACAATGTTCTCTTGGTTCTGCTCCCTTTGCTCAGCACCAGTTCCTGTAATTCATTCCAGGCTTCTCTAAAGTCCAACCATTCATGGTTTCTTATAGAACAATAATATTCCATAGTATTCATGTACCATAACTTGTTTAGCCATTCCTCAATTAATGGGCATTCCCTTAATTTCCAATTCTTTGCCACTATAAAAAGAGCTGCTATGAATGCATATGAGATGACTTTGTCCATTTTTTATGATTTCTTCTGGATTCTAGATCAAAGGGTATGATCAGTTTTATTGCTCTTTGGACATAGTTCCATATTGCTCTCCAATGGTTGGATCAGTTCACAGTTCCACTACCCATGTATTAATATCCCAATCCTCCCACAACCTCTCCAATATTGACAAGATGCTTGTTGCTACTCTTAAAACCACATGACCTAACCATTTTCAAATACATGTAAGTGAATACTTGTACATGACAGTATTATAAAGGAAGCTATTAGGCTCCAACTTAAGCATCATATTTACAAATATTATTTCATTTGAATCTCACAACAATTTTGGGAAGTTGGTGCTATTTTTATGTTCATTTTTCATTTGAGGAAATGAGGCTTACATGACCTGCCCAGGGGTCATATAGCTAATAAATTTCTGAGACCAGATTTTGTGGGGGTCCAGCCTCCGCAGGTTTCTTGGAACCTGACAGGAGGGATAGAGTCGGCAAAATGAGTTGAGTCAACAAGTGGGTAAAGGCAGGAGCAGGTTGACTGACTGTCAGCTGCTTAGATTTATTTTTATAGTCTCAAAATCATATGAAACAAGCAAACTAAAATCATTTCCTTGGTTACAAAAGTATACAATTTTCATCATTAATCATATAGATCATATGGTTACAAGTTTGATCATGTAGTGGTTACAAGTGTGATTATCAATCATGTAGTTAATTTTCTTGTCCCTGCTCAGACCGTGATGACCTCAACCTGCCTGTTGCCTAGTTTGTTGCTGCATAGTAAAGTTATTGATTAAACAGAACTTTCCTTATAATAATCTTTGATATAATTTGTTTAATGGAATGCTTCTATGTTTTTGTACCACATATGTAATGTTTTTCGATATGCTCCCTTGACAACCTATAGTGAAGGTAGTTATGTTTGTCCACCTGTCCGTTGACTCCTTCAATAACTAATTTTCCTTTCAGCCCTTGTTGGTAGACGCTATGGTTTCTATGACTTTTTATTCTTTTATTCTTTCCCAATAAACTAAGGCTGTTAGAGTTCACATATTGGTTACCTATACTAACTATTCTCTCACTATCTTTATCATATATTCCTGTGTATGATAAGGGGGGAAAAACTGTTAATTTCCCTGGAATTCTATCTGACCCATCTTGTATCTGGTTTCCCTGTATATATTCTGACATCTCCCTGGAACTCCCAGTGCTGTATCTTCCAAAAATTTCATAATGCTGAAGCCTTTTGTATGTCTCAGGGAGAGGCAGTCCTGTTAAATTTGGACAGAGTTAACAATCTGTTTTATTCAAGGAATTTCTCTGAAATCCTTCCTTTATAGTCATTCCACTATTAGGATGAGTAAGTTTTGCAATCAGTAATAGACCTATAAATATAGGTATACATGGAATCCCTATATATATATTGAAGAAGGAAATGTTCCATCAGGCAGTGTGACTGCCTTGAATTTTCTTGCTGTGACTGTGTCAAACAGCTTAGAGACCCTGGATCCCAACAAGATTTGAACTCAGGTGTTCCTGACTCCAGACTCTATTAATTTCTCTACTTACTTGCATCTGAAAAAAGCATAAATAAGCACAGAAAGACTAAAAGTTTTTCAAGAAGTTGTAAAAACCACAATATCCCATCTCAAATTTGATTTAAAAACCTGTAGAAGTTCAAAAAATAAGAATTTTATTATACCCTATATATCTGTTACATAGTCACAGATTTGAGACACATGGAACTTCAGAATTGTAAGGAATTTCAGCAGCCATCTAGTCTAATACATACCTTAACAGTAATTTCTAATAAAACATGGTTGAGAAATGACCTTCCTATCCATCCTTAAAAAACTGTGATGGGGAATCTACTACCTCCAAAGGCGATCCATTATATTTTTGAATAGCTCTTTATGAAAGTTTTTCTTGCCTCTTTGCGATGCCCACTCATTGTTCCTTCTTCCATCTAGGGTAAAGCAGAATAAATCCTTTGTAAAGACAGACCTTCAAACATGTGAAACAACCATCATAATTCTTTTCTGCTCCTAACAGCTCTCATCTCTGGACTGAACATGTAGTAAGTCATATTGTAAGTGACCAATAAATGCTTGTTGCATGATTGGTTGATATAGATTTACAATAAAGGGCTGGAGTAGAATGAATTTATGCTTCAAATGAACTAAAAAAAGCAAGTAGTACCAATTATACTATTGACAAGGAAATAATAAAAATGTACATGATTAAAAGAGATAGAGAAAATTTTTGTTCTTAGGTAATACAGAAAATATCAATATTAAATATATATTCATTGAATGATAACATATACACATTCTTAAAAGTTATCACTTGTGAAGGAGCAATAGATATTAAACTATAATCTTTAAGTCTGTCACTGTACCACTCAGATTTTGTCAAATCTTACAGAAAGATAAATAAGAAAGAAGCTCAGGATTGGAATAAGGAGGAAGACAGGTGTAGTATGAAAAAGAGTGCTAAACATGGAATCAAAAAAAAATTCTAAGTTCAAATCCAGCCTCAGATACTTACTATAGGATCCTAGGCTTCTTAACTTTTTTCAGGCTCAGTTTCCTTATTTGTAAAATAGGAATAGTAATGTTGCTTACCTCACAAGGTTGCTGTTATTAATTACAATTATTACTGAATTTTAGAAAAGTTAGGTATGATAGATTTCTGTTTATTACTTTGTAAAGAAAGGGGATATTGTATTAATAGTCCTTTAACTATAAACCAGAAAGAAATAATCATTAAAACTATTTGATAAAAAGAACCAGGTAGTACCTTAGAAATCAAAAGCCAAATTGTAAATAAATTTTAGGAACAGGGAAGGAAATATCTTTTATAGTTATGAACTGAAGAAGAATACACTATCAAAGAGGGAATTTGAGAGCATCAATCTAGACCTAAAATTCATAAGGTTTTATTACATAAAATTGAAAAGTTTTTGCAGAACAAAATCAATACAGTTAAAATGAAATTGGAAATAGTTAAGATGGGAAAAATCTTTTTAGCAAATTTCTTGGTTGAAGATATGATATATAAGATTTAAAAGAAACTAATTGAAATATATATATATGTAAATATACATGTGTATCCATATATAAATTATATATTTATCTATTAATGGATAAATAAATAGATATATGTAAGGAGTCATTGCCTAATAGTCAAAGGACATGAACAAGGAGTTCTCAAAGAAATTCAAGTTCTGAATAATCATATAAAAAATAACCTAAAAATCACTAATATTTAAAGAAATGAAAATTAAAATAACTCTGAGCTTCCACCTCTTGTCTATCAAATAGGCAAAGATCACAAAAAAAAGAAAATGATAATTTTTGAGAAGGTGGGGAAAGAGAGGAACATTACTGAAGAAATGTAGAAATGTAAATTGCTCTACCTTTTTAGGAAAGTAATTTGGTACTATGTCACAAAAGTCAGTAAAATGTACTCTGTGACCCAGTAATACTACAGAGAGATCAAAGAATGAGGGAAAAGATACATAAGTTTAAAAATAGCAGTTGTATTCATTATAGCAAAGAAAAGTGGTCCTTATTAACTGGAAAATGATGGAACAAATTATGGCATATTAATGTGATCATGCTGAAAGAAATGATGAAAAAGACATCAGGGAAATCTTGGAAGAGATATATTGAAATAATGGAAAGAGAAGTGAGTAGAACCAGGAGAACCATTTATATAACAAGGAGAAAAAAATAACTGAAAGATTTTTTAGAAAACTGATTCATGAAAGCCTGATGATGATGAGGGAGGAGACAGTCTCAAGGTACAGAATATATTTGGACATAGTCAATGAATGGATTTGTTTTGCTTGATAAATGTATATTTATTATTTTAAAACAAATTTTAAATTTATTTAAGGCAAATGGGGGTGACTTGCCCAAGGCCACACGGTTAGGCAATTATTAAGTGTCTGAGGTTGGATTTGAATTCAGGTCCTCCTGGCTCCAGGGCCAGTGCTCCATTCATTGTACCACCTAGCTGCCTCCAACAATGTACATTTATTATAAAGATTTTATTTGTTTTTTCTCCTCCCCAACTTAGGGTAGTTCAGTCAAGAGGTAAGCTAGTAATAGTATTATCTGCCCCCCCAAAAAAGGAGAGATTAAAAGGAAGAAAGGATAATCATTGAAATATTCTTTTGAACCAGAAATGATCAGAAGAGAACACAGATGAACAGAATAGGTTTGACATTAATATTGACTTTATTATATACTTAAAAGGTAAGGCAATCTGAATACAGCATAGATTCGCAGTTACAAACACAATCTTCATCTTGGTGTTGGGGATGCTTATTTTATTTGTTGTTTGAAGTCAGAAAATTAAAAAATATTGTAAATAAAAAGTATGTACCTGGTTGGTTCTGTAGAACAAAATGCAGCCCTGAAGGATTGCATCAAAATAAATGACTCTTAGGTACACAAGACTATATCACAGAACTTTCCACCATTTACTTTATAAAAGTGATATTCTATAAGGTATGGAATAATGCAAATAATCTTAGATGTGTGTAGGTTGTTTTTATTTATTTTATTTTATTTTTAGGTTTTTGCAAGGCAAATGGGGTTAAGTGGCTTGCCCAAGGCCACACAGCTAGGTGTCTGAGACCGATTTGAACCCAGGTACTCCTGACTCCCGGGCCAGTACTTTATCCACTGCGCCACCTAGCCACCCCATTTTTTTTTTTTTTTTTTGCTAATTTTAAAAACTTTTGTGAAGCTCATTAGATTGGGAGGGAGCAAATATTTATAAATATAGTAAAACCTAAAGTCATCATAGAAAACTCTGGGTAGATCACTGGCTCTTAGACACACACACAGACACACACACGCAGACACACACACACACACACACATTTTCTCTCTTCCTCTCTCTCTCTCTCTCTCTCTCTCTCTCTCTCTTTTTCCTGCCTTGTGACAAAAGCCATGGTGGTTGGTTGGTATGGTATGCTGTGTCAATTAAAAAGACAAGGGAAGTTGTTGCTCCTTTCCTAACCCTAGCAATCCAGTGGCTGTGGAGATATGGCAGCTATAGCTGGGGCTTGGTTGGGTGGGCTGAGCCAGGGCCTTGAGCTCCTGGCCACGTTTTCTGCTTTATATTTTTGCCCGAACATATAGGATCCTGAACCAGTGATCCTGAGAAGGACATTTCCAGCTTTGAAGGCAGCTCATGAAATCAAGAGGTCAGAGGTTACTGACAGCAAGGAGGGTTTCCACATCAGAAAAGATGATCACTGGCAGGAGAATGATGCCAGTCCCTGGTCTGACTTGCTAAAAGGTATGGACTTATAAGAACCTGTCTGTACAACATATAGCTGGGGTAAAATGTAAAATGTCCACTCAGCAGTCTCTCAAATTGCTTCATTTTTTTTTTTTGCTCAATTTCCCTGAAGAATACATCAGTGGTTATGTTATTGCTGCTGTAAGGATTTTTTTTAGGGTTTTGCAAGGCAATGGAGTTAAGTGACTTGACCAAGGCCACACAGCTAGGTAATTATTAAGTATCTGAGGCCAGATTTGAACTCAGGTACTCCTGACTCCAGGGCCAGTGCTCTATCCACTGCGTCCCTAGCTGCCTCTCCCTCCTGGTTTCTAATAGAACAATAATGTTTCATGACATACGTATATCACAGTTTGTTAAGCCATTCCCCAATTGAAGAACATTTACTTGATTTCCAATTCTTTGCCACCACAAACACAAACATGGCTGCTATGAATATTTTTATACAAGTGATGTTTTTGTCCTTTTTCATCATCTCTTCAAGGATTGCTTTTCTAGAGAGGAAATCAACACTGTCCTACATCTGTTCTACATTGTACATCGAGTATGTTTTTATTCCCTTGCTCTTAGGGTACATACTAGTCATGAGTCAAATTTAAGTGACTCTCCTGGAATCTTTGGAAGAGTATGCAGAGTATCAGAGACAATGAGATAAAGAGAGCTTGGACCCCCTTCTTTAGAGGCTAGGCTCTCCAAGGACTAAATCTCATTTATATATATATACAAAGATCCTGAGATGAAGAATGGAAGAGAGTGAGGTCATCATGCTCCCAGAACCCATCAGTGGTTTTTACTGGCATACTTTTAGTAATATGTTATAGAATTTATCCAGGAATAAAAGTTAAGTTGGCCTATAATATGTAGTTTCTAATTACCTCTCTCTTTTGAAAACTGAGCAATTTGCCTTTCTCCAATCTTGCAGCACTTCTATTAGGTAAGATCTTTTAAAAACTATCAACAATGTCTTAGTAATCATATATGCTGGTGCTTTCATACCCTAGGATGTTATTCTTCTGGAGCAGTTAGGTGATACTGGCCTTGGAGTCAGAAGGGCCTGAGTTCAAATTTGACCTCAGAAATTGCCTCCAAGGAAGTAATGATGTAATGAGATTACTTTGAGGTGGAAGAAACCTGGATCAAACTTATCTCTTTTTACTTCCTAGCTATGTGACCCTGAATAGTTTACTTAATCTCATTTAACTATAGTTTCCTCATTTGCAAATGAAGATAAAAATGCCTTTAATATTTCACAAAGTCATTAAAGAATCAAATGAGATAATACATTGTCAAGACCCTGACAGTTTGTGAAAATTATAAAAAAATAGATAAATGTCAGTTGTGGTTATTATTAGATAGAAGGCAGCAATATCTCCTTATTTATTCCTGCTAATCAAGGATAAATTTTGATATTTAATTCTATCTACCATTTCTTTTTATCTTTTCTATTCTTTTTGCAGAAGATATACCTTAATTTGAGAATTCCACCAATTCTAAGTGGTATGTACAAATTCAAATTTGTAACCTAATAGGAGCTCTAGTTCATTCTGCTTCTCTCTCTCTCTCTCTCTCTCTCTCTCTCTCTCTCTCTCTCTCTCTCTCTCTCTCTCTCTTTGGGTTTTTGCAAGGCAATAGGATTAAGTGACTTGCCCAAGCTAGGTAATTATTAAGTATCTGAGGCTGGATTTGGACTCAGGTCTTCCTGACTCCAGGGCCTGTGCTCTATCCACTGCGCCACCTAGACGCCCTTATTATCTCTCTCTCTTTTTTAAATTTGTATATTCTTCCTTTATTTCAAAGAGGAACATTGAAATCATTGGGTGATGTCTTGATTTCCAAGTGAATTGAATTTAAGTGAGGCAGAGTTAGACAGAATTGTCAGCCTTAATTGTTCTTCCAGAGTCATCAAAGTCCATCAAGAAAAAAAGCCAAGATGATTGTTAATGGTCTAGGATACAATGGATGGTGATGACATCTTCGATCTTTGACCAAGCAAGTTCCAAGGGCTCCACAGCACCTTCTTCACCTGCCTTCATTGCTGTTGGAACAAATTGTTCTCATCCACTCATTCTGCAAGTGGAAATCTTCACCGAGGTCTGGAAGTCTTCATCATCTCAACCTGGTTTAGTCCATTTACCAAGGCAATTTTACTGGGGTATAGACATTGTACTTGCTATACATAACTTCTTGGAACCCCAGGTGAGAGTTACATGAGTGATGGATGGACACCAATGGTAGATGAGCAGCCCTGAAGAGGACTTGGCAAACCCTTAGACCAGAGATGCTAGACCTCCCTGAATACCCTATACTCCCATAGACATCTGAAGCTCTGCATTCTTTTTTTCTCTTCTGATCCATGAATTATGAATGTTTTTCTTGCTATTCCCTATGATTTTATGTGGGAAGTTTTCTTACTTCCTTCTCATTTTCAGGGTCTCTTGATTAGATTAGTAAGATCCCAGGCAAATATATATTTTACTTCCCTTATTAAGATTATTCCATCCAATATCAAAAGCCCTTTATTATCATATTTTAAATTGTGGCATTGACAGAAACACAAACATAGGACATACATTGTTCATTGAAGTCAGATCCAAATCTCTCTTTTTTTTAGTAGATTTCTTGATTAACCCATGTGGCTAACTGCTGGAGCCAAAGACCATTTCTTATGCCTACTAGCTGTGCTGAAAAAGCTCCATATAGAGTAACATATGTAATTAAGATTGATTTTTACCATTACTGCTCATTTTTGAATTTAGTAATATAGGACATGCCTACTGTGGAAGCTGGAGGGCTGTCATGATACAAGTTCTTCTTTCCCTAAGGAAGAGAAAGGAAGGTGCTGCCTTACAAGCTCCTAGTGATATAGGCAATAAAATAATTTTTGCTTTGGGAAATAGGGGAGATGATGAAAGATCCAGTTTTTTGGGCCTAGAAAGTAAAAATAATAGAGTGGAAAAAGTAGAGAGGAAGTTGAGTTACAACAGCACCATTTAACTAAGAATAAGAAAAAAGACTTCTCAATCTGTTCATCTTAAATGTGAGGGACTGACTTAACTTGACAATTCTGAAAAAATATAATTCTTTACTTGTTTTCATTTTGAAACATTTTTCTCGTGAAAAATTAAAAAAAAATATTAAACAGCATGTGTAAGGGTAGAAAAATGGGCCCAAACCTGAACTTGCCAGTTTGTATTTACAGTATAGTAATTGCATCTGTGTTTGTTACAATGTTGTCACATATGTCTAAAAACATATATTGTGCCATGCTGACCTGAATTTAAATTAACTTTAAATAAATAGTGTTTCCTTATGGGTTTTTGTACAACAATAACCAATACTTACTAATATATATACTTGTATAAATAAAGTGAGCACTTGACCTTATCATTTAGTGGGGCTTGCCTTAGAGCAGTTACTTACGTGTTGTGATTTAAGAGATTTACAGCATGATTTGAAAAATTTAAAAGACCTTTTTCTTTAAGGTATACTCTCAATGGTAACCCTTAGTACTTCAAATTTCACCATTAAAGATTCATATTTTGGAACTAAAGCAGTTTTAAATTTAGAAAAACCACTATTTAAATGTAACTATTCTCAAGAAAATAACTATCTTATTCACTATTGCTCTTAATATACAAGATACAAGGAAGAAGGGGTAGGACCTGAAGGATATATAAAAGTTGCATTAATGAAGAGGCCAAAGAAACCAAAGTGTATAGATCATAATATGTCTAGAAGACTTTTCTATTTACTATCTTTGCATTTGCAGATAAGACTACGTGCCACCCATAAGATCTAAACATTAAAGGGAAGGTGGCAAAAGATCAGAAACAGTTACTTCACAGAGAGTTGGGCCAGGAATCAGGAAATCCTGTGTTCAAATCTGGCCTCAGACATTAACTGTGTGACCCTGGGCAAGTAACTTAACCTCTTTGCTTCAGTTTCCTCAACTGTAAGACGGGAATAATATTGTAAGATATTTGTAAGCACTTAGTAATTCCTCTACTTTGTTCTCCTTCACTCTAGTTTCAGATGAAGAGGGAGTCTGCTTCTTTGCCAAACCCAACCTCTAAACCAACCATACTTGATCCTATCTCCTCCTGACTTCTCTAGTAGGTTACCCCCATGGTCTACTGACTTCTTTCCTGAAGGCTACAAACATGCTCATGTCTCCCCCTTCCTTAAAAAACCCTCACTTCATTGTTAACACTCTTGCTAGACATATTACTTCTCCCTTTTACAGCTAAATTATTTAAGAAATGAGTTGAAAATTGGTTCTCCTACTTCCTCTCTGGTTTTTGCTCTCTTCAAAGTTAACAGTGATTTCTTAATTACCAAATGGAATTTTCTCAATCTTCATTCTTCTTGACCTCTATAGCACTTGTCACCTTCTTCTTATGGCTATTCTCTTCTCATTAGGTTTTTTCCAACACTGCCCTCTCCCTGTTCTGTCTGACTACTCCTTCTCAGTCTCCTTTGCTGGTTCTTCATCCATTTCACATCCACTAACCATGTGTGTCTTGTAAAGATCTTGTCTTCTCCCTGCTATCTTATTTTGTGATATTATCAGCTCCTATGGGTTCAGTGATCATTTCTGTGTACATGATTTCCTGATCTACATTTCTGGATCTAACTCTTTCCATGATCTACAGTCTTTCAACACCAAATTGCCTTTTGGACTTTTCCATTTGAATGTCCTATGGGAACCACAAAATTCACACATCCAAACTAGAACTTACTAATTTCTCCCCAAAACCCTCCCCTTCCCAACTCCCCTGTTACTATGAAGGGAACCACCATTCTTATAACTACCCAGGCTTGCAACTTTAACTTTTATTCTTTACATATATCCAATATATTGCCAAATTTTGTCACTTCTACTTTCACAGCATCTCCTGTAATGTCTCCTTTTCTCCATTAATAGAACCATAGTCCTAAATTAAGCTCACCACCTTTTATTTTGACTACTGCAATAGCCTTCCAACTGGTCTCCTTGCCTCATCTCTTCCCATTCTCATCAATACTTCTCTTAGTTGTCAAGGTGATTATTCTAAAGAGGCCAGGTCAGTTGTCTTCTAACTGCACAGGAGTTTAGTTGCCACTTTCTAGCCAGTTTCCTCAAGTGAGAAGACCTCAGAACCTGGGTGGAGTATTTCCCAAGAAAAAGCTGTTTGTGTCCCCCATCTGCCCCAAAGCAACCATTTCCATCTGTTCTAGCACAAGGCATCTTTCATCTCCTCTTGCTAGTTCAGTCACCAAACAGACAGAATACTTTCAGTGTAAAGAATAGCAAACCTCCCTTAGATTTTGGATCTTCTAACTCTTAGTGTATCTATCTTTTGAAGATAGAGAAATAGCACTCTATGATAAACATTCTCACAGCTGGGTAGACCCTTCACATACCCTTGACTCTGAATTCCTGTAGATCATCATCCAAACCCACTTCACACCCTCTACCATCTGATTGCTTATTTCCATTCCCCTCAACCCTCTCCCATCCCATAGAGGAATCCTGATTCTACCGCTACTGTGCCTTCTGAAATGCCTGTTTCCAAAGCAACAAACTACATTTCATCTTAAATCTTTTCCTCTTCCATTCCTTCCAAGTACATGCAATCACTGAATTCTGGCTTTCCTATGTTGACACAGCCTTTCTGGCACTCTTTCCAGTACTGATTGCACCTTCACTCATTCTCCTTGTTTCAACTGATAAAGGCAGGGCAGATCTATCCCTCTTTTCCTATGAGATGCATAAGATTCATATCTATCTCCCAATAAAAATCCTGGCACCTGTTGCCTACAGACCCACTAGGTCACTCTCCTTCCTAAATGGGTTTGATCCCTGACCTCAATATACATACTGAATCTTTTTCAAATACCCTAACCACTTAGTTCCTTAACCTACTCACTTTCCAGGAGATACTCCTATTACTTCCCCCTACCTCAGCTAAGCACAAAGATGGGTTGATCATCCACAGATATGCTTTCTCCATGTTCAAGAATTCTGAAACCTCATTATCTGACCACAATCTATTGGCTTTTTGCCTTTCTCTCTGCTTTCCCTTACAAAAAACCCTAATCTTTAACTGCATTTTTTCCTGACCTCTCAATTCTTTCCCAAGGCGATTTCCCTACACTAGCCACTCTCTCCTCTTTTTATATCTTGACTCCTTGGTTAAGTAAATATAAATGATCCTTTTCTCTTGAATACCTAACCCCTTTATCATCTACCATTTATTATCTTTGTACCTACATATGTACAACTGAATGAAGGTGGAGAAAATCAATGTTCTGAGTGGCTCCACTATAAATGTTATATAACTTCAACTGGGCCTTCACTGCTGCTAGGCAATCCTACTATACCTTCCTTATCAACCTGCTATCTCACTCTCAACTATGACTCTTTGAAACCTTTTCAGCCTTTCTCAGACCTCCCATGACTCCTACTCCTATGTCCTCAAACTTACCTCATATTTTACAGAAAAAATTGAGGCCATTCATCATGAACTCCCTCTTTTCCCTTCTTCCTAATCTATCATTTTGGTGCCTTCTACCACCACTCCTTTACTCCTATTTCATATGATCAAGTGGTTTTACTCCTTACTAAGGCTAACCTCCTGGTTGTTTGAATGAGCTCATTCTATTCCATCTCTTCCATCAAATTTCCCTTCTGTACCCCTCACTCTTCCAGTTATTTTCAATCTTTCTCTCTACTGACTCATTTCCTGCTATTTACAAATATGACTATGTTACCTCACTCAGGAAACAATCAAACAAAAAACTTCACTTGATCCTTTCATCACTGCTAAATATTATCTTATATATCCTCTGCCCTTTGTAGTTAACTCTTGAAAACCTCATCTATAATAGGTGCCTCTATTTTCTCACTCTTAATTCTTTACATCTGGCTTCCTATCTTGTTGCACCAAAGTTACTAATAATCTCTTAGCTGCCAAATCCAATGGTCTTTTTTTCAGTCTCATTCTTTTTGACCCCATCTTCCCTTTAAATGTTTAGAACTTTTGGGTGGCATTTAGTCTGATCTGCAACAGTATTGATATTGTTGATCACTTTTCCTTCCTTGATACTCCTTCCTCTCTATAGTTTTATCCCTATCTAGGGCATCTAGGTGGCATAGATGATAGAGCAGAACTGGAGTCCAGGAAGACCTGAGTTCAAATGTGACTTCAGACACTTATTAGCTGTATGATCCTGAGTAAGTGACTTTATCCTGTTTGCCTCAGTTTCTTTATCTCTAAAAAGAGCTGGATTGGAAAATGAGTGAATCCCCTCACTTGGGGAATGACTGAACAAATTGTGGTATATGTATGTTGTGGAACACTATTGTTCTATTAGAAACCAGGAGGGACAGGATTTCAGGGAAGCCTAGAAGGATATGCATGAACTGATGCTGAGTGAGATGAGCAGAACCAGAAGAACATTGTACACCCTAACAGCAACATGGGGGTGATGGTCAACCTTAATGGACTTGCTTATTCCATCAGTGCAACAATCAGGGACAATCTTGGGGTATCTGCAATGGAGAATACCATCTGTATCCAGAGAAAGAATTGTGGAGTTTGAACAAGACCAAAGACTATTACCTTTAATTAAAAAAAATTATCTCATGTAATTTTGCTATCCCTTATATTTTATTTTTTTTCTTAAGGATATGATTTCTCTTTCATCACATTCAACTTAGATCAATGTATATCATGGAAACAATGTAAAGACTAACACACTGCCTTCTGTGGGGAATGGGGGAGAGAAATGAAATTAGGGAAAAATTGTGAAATTCAAAAATAAATTAATTAAAAACAAAAAAACAAGAGCTGGAGAAGGAAATGACAATTCACTCCATTATATTTTTGAAGAAAACATCAAATGGGGTTGTGTTATGAAGTCAGATACAACTGAACCACATCTATATCTGTTCCTCTGTCTCCCTCAGATGGATCATCCTCCAGAACACATCCTCTAACTGTAAGTGTCCCCTCAATTTTGGGCCGCTAATGAAGTTAAGAGTGACTTGGCCAAGGTAACACAGTTAGGAATTATTAAGTGTCTGAGGCTGGATTTGAACTCCGATCCTCCTGACTCCAGGGCCAGTGCTCTATCCACTGTTCCATCTAACTGCCCCCCCCCCAATAATACTTCACTTGATGATCTCATCAGCTCCCCTGGATTTAATTACTTATTATCTCTCAAGCTGATGATTCTTTTTTTTTACCTTTCTAGCTTTTTTCTAAATTGTTTTTTTAATTTTACAATCCCCCCCCCCCCCCCGCCCCAATCTGCCTTCCCTCTCCCTCCCTACCCACCACAGAAGGCAGTCTGATAGTTTTTACATTGTTTTCATTAAGCTGACGAGTCTTAAATTTACCTTTTCTGGACCAATCCTTCTGCTGACCTCCAATCTTGCCACTTCAATGTCTTTCAAACATCTTAAACTCAATATGTTCAAAACATTAACTTTTTTTCCTAATTGCTCCTTCACCTTCTTCCTTCTCTATTACTTTAGAAGGCAACCCTATCTTTCCAGTCCCTTGGGCTCACAACCTAGGAGTCATCCTGGACTTTTTACTATCTCACCCTCCATATTGACAAGATCTGTTGATTTCACCTTTGCATCATCTAGCAAATTGTACTCCTTCTCTTCTCTGATCCTGTCATCACTCTAATATAAGCAGTTATTGCCTTGCACCTTGATTACTATAATAACCTACTGGTGGGTCTACTTGTCTCAAGTCTCTCCCTATTCCAATCCAATTCTCCATTCAACCACTAAAGTGATTTTCCTAAAGTGCAGGGTGTAATCATGTCATCCCACTACTCCCTAATATCTAGAGGCTTCAAATTTACTGTGGTAACAAATATAAAACACAATGTCTGATATTCAAAATTCTTCATAACCTAACCCTTTCCTACCTTTCTAGCTTTATGCCTTATTCTCCAACTTACATTTTTTCACCCAATGACAATGGCTTCTAGGCCATTCCTTGCCTTTTGATTGAGACATTTTCTGGCTGTGTTCCAGGTCTGGAACTCTTTCCTTCCTTTACTCTGACTACTGATAACCCCCAATTTCTTTTAAGTTCCAACTAAAATCCTATCTTCTATAGGAAGCTTCCCCTAATTCTTCTTAATTATAGTATATTCTCTCTTTTAATTATTTCTTATTTATTCTGTATGTAGCTTGCTTTGAATATATTTGCTTGTTGTCTTTCCCATTAGATTGTAAATTTCTTGGAGCCAGGGACTATCTTTTGCCTCTTCTTGAATTCCCAGGGTTTAACACAGTGCCTCTACATAGTAAGAGCTTATTAATGTTTACAGACTAACTGATCCCAGGGATAAAATATAAACTCCTTTGTTTACCATTTAAATTTCTTCATAATTGGGTCCTTTCATATCTTCTTACATCTTCTTACCTTCTCTTCCCATGTTTCAGCCACTCTTGTTTTGTTTATATTTTCTCACACATGACAATCTATCTCTCATCTCCATGCCTTTGCACAAATTGTCCTAATTCTAGAATACTCTTCCCCTTCACTTCTCTGACTATTTTATTTATTTTTATTTTTTTTTAGGTTTTTTGCAAGGCAAATGGGGTTAAGTGGCTTGCCCAAGACCACACAGCTAGGTAATTATTAAGTGTCTGAGACTGGATTTGAACCCAGGTACTCCTGACTCTAGGGCCTGTGCTTTATCCACTACGACACCTAGATGACCCTTCTGACTACTTTCAAGACTCAATATAAATCCCACTTTATACTTGGAGGCCTTTCCTGGTCCCCTCAAACTGCTAATGCCTACCCCAGTTAAAATTCCTTCCATCTCCCCTCCTTATCTTCTATGTACTTAGTATTTATGTATTGTTTTCTCCAGTACAATATAAAGTCCTTGGGGCAGGGATTATTTTTTCCCTTTATTTGAATCTCCAGATTTTACTCCAGTATCCTGCAGTGCTTCTTGTTGTTAAAGCATAACAGCTAATGGATCTAGAACTGTCTCAATGAGAGTTATTCTCTCTATTCAGTGCAAGAACCTGGAAAACTCTGTGCTGCTGGTAGGAAAGGTTCCACTTGATTCTCTAAAGCTTAATCAGTTATCAAGAGATGTCACTGCAGAGCTGTGAGTTGACCTCACCTAAGGTTTATCAGGTAGTGACTGAGCCATTCATTCCTTAGATCTGAGGAGGAAGTTGCTTGTGGATTACAGTTTTGGATAAGGCTTTTATACTTCTTAAATCCTCAAGGGGCAAGAATAATTTAGGGGCAATTAGCAAGCCCTAAGGGAAGATGGAGACCGTTCCAAGATACAGGCGAGGGAATGAGCATTTCTTAAAACACAAGCACACACACACACACACAAATTAACAGTATCTATGTTGTATTGCATCTTTATTTTATTAAACCTTTTGTAATTACATTTTGATAGTAATGATGTTTGTTTTTCTTTCTTGAAGAAGGCCATCAGGGTGGTGATAACATGACAAGCATGTGAACTGGATTTGAGTGAGGAGGTGCTATGCTAAATCACCAGCCTTACTATCTTCTCCAGAGTTATCTGGGTTCAGTGGCCAGATATGAATCAGGACAAATGAAGATGGCCCTAGATGAAAAGCAATCAGGATTAAGTGACATGCCCAAGTCATCCAGCTAGTAGTGCAATGGATAGGGCAATATGGAAAGAGTCAGGAGGACCCGCTTTTAAATTTGGGTTCAGACAATTACTAGCTGTGTGAACCCAGAAAACTCACTGAACCCCATTAATTACATTTTAACCCAGTTCTATTAGCACACAGAGAGGTAGTAAGTCTGACACCTCTGTTTTTAGATTGGAGGGGTATAATATTAAGCCCTTTACAAAGTATCTCATTTGATCCTCACAATGACTCTGGGAGGAAGGTTCTATTATTATTCCCACTTTATTTTCCCATTTCACATTGAGGAAACTATGGCAGAAGATTAAGTGACTTGCCCAATAAGTGTCTGAAAACTTTTATTCCTAGACTAATGAATGTGAACTTTATTTAGTAGTTTAATTGGAAATAACTGAAGGCTTTTGAAGAGTAGTGACATGACCACAGAAATCAACCTGGAGCTGGCTAAAGGATGGATTGTTAGATGGGTAAAAATGAAAGTAGGCCTTATTAGTAGAATAATTCAGTAATCCAGACCAACAATAATAAGTACTTTGCAAGACGCAAAAAGAGAAAGAACTAGTTTCAGAGATACTGTGACCTGTAGAATTGACAGCAAATTTTATAATAGTATGCACAGTACTGAATAATCTTGTGAAGTACATAGGGCAAGTATTATCATCCTTCTCCAACATTTAAGGAAATTAGGGCCAAGAGAGATTCAATAATTTGTTTATGTAGTTAGTAAGTATTGGAGCTGGGATTTGATTAAGTCTCCAGGCTCCAGTCAAATACTTTTTGAAAATATCAAAGAATTCTAGACTTAATCTTCAATTGTTCTTATTCTCTGTTTACTCGAGAATAATTAATTAGCTCTTAATATACAGCTTTTGACACATATTGGCTTAGTGATGCTTAGATAAGTAAATTTCCGAGTATATCAGGTAATGCTCTGAAAACAGTAGTGTCAAATAGCAGGATTCCTGGGCTACATTTTGACTTAGAAAACCACAAATTAGTATTCTCTCTGATTATCTCTATCGTATTGTATTTTTATTTATTTCCCAGTTGTGCTCATTTTGATATGGTTCCAATAGCACATTTGTGGTAGTGGGCTATGAGTTTGACACTTATGCTCTTAAATTTAAAAAATTTGCATTATAGCTGATTAACTGCATTATTACGAGTTACTTTTATTTAGTTCCCAACACTAATGAAGTTACAGGTCCAGCCCAAAGATAAAGGAAAAAAGAAAAGTCATCAACTTTGTGCCCCATTTTTGGAGTGCTAAACACTCTCTTCAGCATTTGACTAAGATCACTTGACTAAATTTATTCATTTCCTTCCAATTGTGATGTGTATAAATAAAAAATAATGCATATTAGGTGCCAAGCATTGTTATGCATTTATATATATATATATTTATATAATCTTTATGTATATAAGATACACACAGACAAATACAAACATGTATTGTATACATATATAGTATGTAATACCTTGTTACAATCATTAATGAATTTTAATTCTATAGAATAAGATAATGTTCAGTTTTAGGGAGTTTATTTTATCTGAGTTCAGTAACAATATTTCTGAGTTTTTAGTTAGGAAAAATTTCTAGTACTTAAACAGAAGTTGGGCTCTCTGCCTAACCTTATATTTATAACTATCTCTAGTTAACCTCTGGCCTCTTTGTGGCTGAAGAAAAATTCAATTTATTGGAAACATTTGGGCAACAAAATAGCTGATTATATATTTTTATGTTTGTGAATTGATGAACATCAGGAAGGGAGGATGGGAAGAGCTGTTTTTTTCTCTGCTGCTTCCCTCAGCCTGTATCCTTGTCTGAGGGATACAGCCAAACACTGTTCTTGAAATCTCACTTCTCTGTCATAGTGTGTTTCTCCCTTTACTCCATGTTTGCTAGACTAGATTCAGAATCTCTTCTTAACCCACTCTGAGAGAGCTCCTTCCTTTTATAGAAAACGCTTAGGGCTGACCCAGTCTCTCTTATATGGCTTTGTACACAGAGCCTACTCACACTCAGGTGTGATTGCCTGATTCAATTAAAAACAAACAAAAAAACCAAAAAACAAAAAACAACCAACCAGTTTGTACCCAGTCAAGGCAGCAGAGTCAAATGAGGTGGTTTCTACCCAACCCTAGACTCATACATATGCATATTCAGACACATCTCTGACCTAAGACTTTTGTGACACCCCATAAACATATATACTCCCATTCATTATACATAATGTTTCTTTACCTTTCTAATATTTATAGGTTCCCCCTCTTTTTCTATAACTGTTTTTAAAAAAGCAACCAGTCCCCGTTCTTTCCTCTTCAAAAATCGTCTACATTTACAACTGGGTTTTTTCCCTTACATTTAGTGATGTCTAGTTGTACACATGACTTGAGAAAAGGAACTTCAAGGCTCCTGTGCCCCTCTATAGGGAACATTCTTCTATTTCTCAAAATATGAATTCATAGGAGAACTCATCTTAAAAGCTAATCAGAACCCAGGTCAGAAATGATTTTATTGATTAATCATAACAGACTGCATTTGGAAGCTAAAATAAATTTCCCAAAATCACCTTCCTGATTAAGAAGAGATAGCAGAAGATGAAGGCTGCTGTCAAAAACACTGATGAGACTCTGAAAAGGGCAGGCACACTGACTTTCTGACTGCTAAATGAGTTACCTGTGTGGTAGTGGTAGCAGTAATTATTGTATCCTCTATTCTTCCACATGTAGTAGTAATTCAGCATTTGCTGTGATGAACCAGACTTGATTATATTAATACTTCAGTTTATGTAACTAAATATACATGGTTCTTAAAGCAAATTAAATATGTACTTTCTAAGTGATCCCTGTGCAAAATTCTGTAAGATAATTAAACAGTGTCAATTTATTTAAAACAACTCTGCCATTAATTTGAAATTACTCCCTTTTATAATATTTATAATGGGGGGGAAAAAGCATTAAAATACAGGTCAAATAAATTTTAACATTAAGTCCTCTTTAACTTTGAATATTCATAAAACCTAAAATTACTTAGCTTTTAGCATATCACATGTAAATTTCACTATGCTTTTTTTATTTTTTATTTTTTGCAAGGCAATGGGGGTTAAGTGGCTCGCCCAAGGCCACACAGCTAGGTAATTAATAAGTGTCTAAGGTTGGATTTGAACTCTGGTCCTCCTGACTCCAGGGCTGATGCTCTATCCACTGTGCCACCTAGCCGCCCCTATATATTTTTAACTGTTTTGGGGTTTCTTGTTTGACTTTATTAGATCTTCATTTTAATTTTTAAAATTTAAGTAAACCATTTTGATTTTAGTGAGCATCTGGTTTCTTAAGTTCAATTCTTTTTTAATTAATTTTTATTAAAGATATTGTTTGAGTTTTACAATTTTCCCCCAAAACTTACTCCCCCCCCCATGGAAAGCAATCTGTCAGTCTTTACTTTGTTTCCATGTTGTACCTTGATCCAAATTGGGTGTGATGAGAGAGAAATCATATCCTTAGAGAAGAGACAAGAATTCTAAGAGGTAACAAGATCAGACAATAAGATATCTGTTTTTTTCTAAATTAAAGGGAATAGTACTTTAATTAAGTTCAATTCTTAAACTTAAACTTTCATCAAGAGACCTTGATGAAGAATCAAAAAGTAACTGAAAACTAAATTATATAACTAAAGGACTGGTGAATTAAAGAACAAATTATTGAAAGAGTAGAAAATTTTATCAAAAAATCCCAAAACAATTATGAGGCAATATGCCAGATTCTTAGGGGAAATTTTACTTCTCTAAATACTTTTATCAAGAAAAAAGAAAAAAAGTACAAATCAATGAATTGGAAGTAAAACTTTAATAACAGTAACTCAAAATATACCAATTAAACAACAAAGTAGAAAGTCTGAAAATAAAAGGGATTAATAGAATTTGAATAAAACCTCCTTAAAACCCCCCAAACTAAGCAGATAACCATGACATTAAACTGATGAATTCTAGAGACTTTTTTTTCCAGAAGGAAATTAATAGAAAAGTTAATAAATAGATAAATGTCTGAGAGAGAAAAGATAGATTATATCAAAAATGAAAAAAGGAGAATTCATAAAAATGGTAGGAAAAAAATAATTACAAATGGTCTTCCACAATGATATACTAAACTTAACAATAATTGATAGGAAATATCTGAATACTTATCAAAAAAATACCCAGATCAAAAAAAAAAGAATCATCTGCTATCAGAAAAAGAAGTTTGACAAATCAAAGGTGAACTCCCAAAAGAAAAAAAAATTCTAGGACCAAAATGGATTTATAAATAAATTCTATCAAGCATTCAAAAATAATTCCAACCTTATGCAAATTTATTACAATAAATTATTCTATTCTGCAAATATGGTCTTGATACTCAAACCAGGGAAAGACAAAAGAGAGAAAGAACCCAATATCTCTAATGAACATTGATACAAAAATTTTAAATGAATTATTAGCAAATAGAGTACAGGAACATTGTAGGAAGACTGCATACTAAGATTTAATTTATATCAGAAATTCTGTGTTCTTTCTACAAAAGAAAGACTAAATAATATCAATAGAGACTTTTGACAAAATTCAATACCTGTTTCTGTAACGCTTAGGGGAAAAAGACCTTTCTGTCATATAATAAACATTTTCTATCTAAAACCAAAACAAATATATGTAATGGAAAAAAGTTAGAGATCTTTCCAAAAAAAACTTGGTAGAGCAAAAAAGTCCATTGTCACTACTATTAGTCAATATAGTAATAGAAATACTAGCCATAGCTATAAGACAAGAAACTCAAACCAAGGGACTAAGCATAAACATTTTACATGATGATTTACTTAAATCCAAAAAATTCAATAAAATTGATATAATTAATAAATGTAGCAAGGTTTAGGGATAAATTAAATTCACACAAGTCATTAGCATTGCTGTTTATTATTATTATTATTATTATTATTATTATTGTAAGGCAATGGAGTTAAGTGACTTTCCCAATATCACACAGCTAAATAATTATTAAGTGTATGAGGCTGGATTTGATACTCTATCCACTGCACCACCTAGCTGCCCCAATGCAATATATTATTAACAAAACTCGGAATGAAGTTGAGAAAACGTTCTTCAAATAGACTCTTGAAGAAGAGGTCTTCAAAATAACTATAGAAAGTATAAAATGTAGCCAGGATCAAATCTACTATGCTATATTGAAGAAATACTAATTGCTCATGGGTAGGTCAACCCAATATATTAAAAATGACAACTGCTAGAATTAACTTAATTATCTAATGCCAAAGCTCAAAAAATGAAAATCATGAAGGAATAAAGAGTCAAGAATATAAATAGTAAGGGTGGAAAAATGGCAGAGAATGGAGAGTCTATCAGAGCCAGTTGTCAAACTATACTATAAAGCAGCAATTATTAAAACAATTTAAATTGTTTAAAAATAGAGACAATAGTGAATAGAATACACTGGGAGTTTATTTTTAGAGACAATAGTGAATAGAATACATTGGGAGTTTATTTTTTAAAAAAATTTTATTTATTTAAGGCAATGGGATTAAGAGTGACTTGCCCAAGGTTACACAGCTAGGCAATTATTAAATGTCTGTGACCACATTTGAACTCAGGTCCTTCTAACTCCAGGGCAAGTGTTCTATCCACTGTGGCACCTAGCTGCCCCCTAGATTAGAAGTTTAAACTGAATCTGTATCTTTTTTTTTTTTTTTACGATCCTATTTATAATTAATTGATTTTTTGTCTAGCAATTGCCCAAGTGAGGTTATTTGTCTCTGAACATAGTTCAGAATTTAGCTGGTCTGTAACAAGTTAAATTGAAAATTCAGTTCTTTGGCTAATCACTGTTCTTTTCTTGCCTCAAGGAATTTAGATAACCATGGGAGATGCTGATTGCTAGAAGGGAGTTGGTGTTAAAATATCTTTAGACCTACAAGCTGTCCTACAAAGATGTTTGATTTTCTGTCCAAAAAATTTGGTGTTACCTCTAGACCTTGCAGTTGGCATTCAAACAATGACCACTTCTTAGTCATGGGGGAGGAGAGTGGGCTGGAAGAGGTTGCTTACTCCTCATTATCAAACTTTCAACCAAACATGATGTTCCCATCGCCTAGGCTATGTAACCAATCATGTTGTCCTCAATCTTATGATGTTACCTACCTATACTGTTTTTTGTTCTTTGCTGTGAGTTGCTTCTTCAATTTTGGGTCAGTGACATAAATTGAATCAAGTTAGGTATAATAATATAAAATGATAATAATGTTATCTTGCCTGGAGAAACATGTCTCAGTTTACCTTTTTTTAAAATTTCATTTGTGACAGTATGCAACATAGAGAAGCTAGAGAACATGAGAGCATCCTATCCAATAAAGACAAATATTCCAGTTACTGGGGAAATGACTCACTATTTGATAAAAAAAAAACTTCTAGGAAAACTGATAAGCAGTGTACTAAGATAAATTCCAAATGGATGCATGAGCAAATAGATACATTAAAGGTCATATCATAAACAAGTTAGAGGAGTAAGGAAGACATCTTTCAGATATAAGGATGGGGAAGAGTTCAAGATTAAAAAATAGCAAGGAAGGGATTATATAAGATAAAATGGATAATTGCGATTATATAAGATTATAAAGTTTTTGGACAAACAAAACTAATGAACTTAAAATTATAAAGGAAAGAGTAATAGAACAATTCATGCTGTAAGATGTTTGGTAGAGGTCCAGTAACCAAAATTGATAAGAAAATAATTTAAATCCATATGACAAAGAATCATTCCCCAATAGTTTAACAATTAATGAACAGATAGTTTTCTAAGGAAGAAATATAATCCATCAATAATCATATGGAAAAAATACTACAGTCACTAATAGACAAACTCAAATTGAGACAACTCTGAGATTACACCTCATGCTTATCAGATTAGTAAATCTGAAAATAGTGAAAAATGTTAAATGTTGGGCACACTAATGTATTAATTGTGAAGTTGTGAATTGATCTAGTCATTCTAGAAAGCAATACAGAACCATGCCTACAAAATGAGGACATTGCATACTTTGTTCTTTGAACTTCACATAATCAATCAGTTGCCAAATATTCCTATTTCAACTTCCACTTTCCCATATTCATCCCCTTCTTTCTCCTCTCACAGCTACCACCCTAATTTTAGCCCTTATGACCTGTCCCCTGTAATATTAGAATAACCTCCATTTGGGCCTCCTTGCTTTAAGTATCTTCTTTTTCCAATTTATCCTCTACAAAATAATTCCTAAGGCTATAGTCTGATAATGTCACACTCTTGTTCAATAAGCTCCATTAGATTTCTAATTCCTTTTAGGATAAATCATGAACTACCATTTCAAACCCAGTTCTCTTTTCCCATTAAAAATTCTTCATAACCCATATCCAACCTACTTTCTCAAACCTTCTATACATTATTTCTTTTTATTAACTACATGGCTCATTCTTTATACATGGCTGTAGACTTCCCATCTCTGTGCTTTGTCACTGGTCCTTCTTCCTGAAATGTAGTCCCTCCTCTTCTTTACCTCTCAAAATTCATATTTACCAGACTGAGGGAGATTGGGAAGTGGGGAGAAGGAAGGAGGGAAGCACAGTGTAGTGTGTATATATATATATATATGTATATATATATATACATATATATATATATATATGACCTGCTAAAATGCTAATCTTGTCACTTTCCTTAATAAACTCCAGTAGCTCCTTACCCCAAGAGCAAGTATTCTTTCATTCTTATTTTATCTTTATTGTCAAGTTTCTATATATGTTTTATAATATACACAATTATTAATATATGTATATAATTTATAAGTAGGTTATGCCTACATTTAGAGTACCTGTGAAAATAATATTTTACAGATGGTAAAAGGTATACTATCAAATTTACAGACAACTGTGGGAAGTGGGAAAAAGAGTGAAGGGGAAAGCTGTTGGTTTTGGCAAGCAGGGCCACATCCCTTCTCAGAAACAGGTGTTTGGGAGAGGTTAAGAGATGGACAGGGATTCTGAGGTAAGATTGGAGAAGAGGAAACATGGTAGATGATTTTTTTTCTAAGTCAGGCAGGAGGAAGTAGAGACAGGGAAAGGACTGGAGAGAGCATGTAGGGCCTCGGGTAATATAAGTTTAAAATCGCCACTGGAGGGGAGAGGGACAGAAAGTTACTTTGTCCTTATGAGCACTTGCCCAAATGTGTGGTTACTCAGCTTTCTTCTCTTCCAACAAGACTCCCTTTACTATCTCTCTTCTTGAACTGATAACTCCCTATTATATTTCTCACAGAAGATACTCATTTAGAATCAGAAGATTTAATCTATTAAATATTAATTCAGCTCTTTCCTTTTTTCTTCCCTTATTGTTTAAGTTCTCTTTAAATCTAGCCAATTTGGTTTTGTCCTTTGATAATTCGTCCTTGTTCTTTTATCCTTTAGGTCAATGTTTAAAAGTCATCCATAAAATAAAATAATTTCCTTATGTAGTCTTTTCTTGATATTTGTACTTATTTACTCTGCTTGTATTTCTTGTTTGAAATGAGTGCAGAGTGAATATTCTGCTATTCTCTATATTTGTCTTTGCTCAGGATTGTCTCAAATGCCTTTTTTTTGTTGAAAGTCAATCTTTTTTTCATTGTTGATTATGTTTAGCTTATTTTGGGTTAAAGCTTGAGGTCTTTTGCTTTTTTTTTCAGGTTTTTGCAAGGCAATGGGGTTAAGTGGCTTGCCCAAGGTCACACAGGTAATTATTAAGTGTCTCAGGCCATATTTGAACTCAGGTACTCCTAACTCCAGAGCTTACGCTCTATCCACTGTGCCACCTAGCTGCCCCTTGGCTTAGTTTTAAGGGTTCTGGCATATCATTTATTTTTTTGTTGAAGTTTTAGGGTTGTAAAGGAAAAAGCTATTCTACTACCTTAGCAATAATGCAATTCTTTCCTGAGATTTTCACAGATCTAATGAGTCTTGGAATCTATGAATGAAGTAGGCTGAAGATGGTCTTACTTTAGATAGCTTTGGTGTTAGCACTCCATTACCAGGCTCAGTCTTCTTTATTACAATGGCCTTGGAAGTGCAGCCATGGAGGGATATGAGCCTGAGGAACTAATCCCATGGGTAAAGCTTATGTCATCAGCATCAGGGTCTCACAGGCAGATCTCAGCCCACTTGAATAATTTTTTTGTCATAATTGTATTTATTAATATCATTATTATTGTTAATGTTAATTCTAATTATGTACGTTTACTATGGGAACATAAATTGCCCTCATACAGGGCTATGATATAGTGTCACGTCATTAAATAAAGATACTATGATCTGGGAAGAAAAAATACTGAAAAGATCCTGAGTAACAATATGAGGAGAAATTTTTCTTTTCTTTGTAGTTGAATACCTACTAGCTAGTATAGGCTCTGACATATAGTATGTGCTTAACAATATTTATTGATTGGGTAAATAAACATAAGAATGACTGCTTGCAATTTTGCAAGAGAAGACCTACATTTAACCTACTTAAGTAGACCGAGTTACAAATCTCCAATTATTGACTGCTTGAGTATTCTTTTTGGGTTGCACAGTCCTTCTAAATATCATAAAGACAAGGGAAGTGAGGATTATAAGGGGGAGGTGAGGAAGTGGGAAGCAGTTTAAGTTCCACCATCCAGTACAGTATATAGCTAGCATGGTTCTGGACAGGAAAAGAGATTTGTGTATGAATCACTGATTCCTAGGAGTCAGAAGGGACCTGGCCAATATCCAGTACAATAAACTAAACAAGTAGTCATTGAGTCCCTATTTGAATGCCAACAGTGGCAGAAAACTCATTTTCCAGCATATCAGTGCCTCAAAAACAACATGAAGAACTGACCACAGTATTCCAGAGATTTGGCCTGAGCACACTACAGTGAAACCTCTAGCTATCTCACTTATGTATTCTGAAAACAATAATCAATCCACACAACATAAAAATATGCATTAACTGGGCTACTGAGAATGCAACTAATCTTAGAAGCAGGTTTGCATAGAAATATAGGGAGAGTCCTAGAAAAAAATCATAATTACCTAATTTATTGCTAGCCTCAGAGTCTAAAAGCTACCACAGCAGGCAAACTAGCTTTGTAATTCCTATGACTGTCCCAACACAAAACTGTCCTTTTCTGATGAGAGGAGGCAAGCTGACTAAAGACTTGGTGTTTTAAATTTTCATGGCTAGCATAAATGACAAGATATAAACGCTATGGAATCAAAAATTATTCCTTCCAGATAATCGTAAATTCCCTTGAGACCTTTGTGACTAATAATCAAACTCATCTTGAAAAGGCAGCTATACCACAATTACAAAATAGTGTTTCTGTATGTCAGTTCCATTTTTTGATTTGTAGATATCTTGATTGCTAATCAGCACATTACATGATTACCTGCTCAAAATTGCTAGAGATGTTTCTACTTTTTGCCATTCTCTGCATATAGTATTTTCTTAACTGTAGTGGTGGTTCTTGCAAAGGAAAATATAGCTAAGCAAATTTAACTACCATTAGATTGGCCTGTGAATTGAGGGACATTGTTGTATGTGAAATTTAATCCTAGTTCTGCTATTTATTGGCTCTGTGACCCTGAATAATCTGGTTAATTTTTCTGGATATCATTCTTCATCTGTAAAATAGAGCTGACACTTCTCTTGTTGAGCTCATAAGGTTGTTGTGAGGAACAATTGAATTATGTTGCTTCTCTGAAAGTATAATATAAAATATATGTAATGACATATATTATTTAATGTGTGAATTCCCTTTCACATTTTGTCAACAGGAAAAGGGGAAAAAGCATGAGAGGAATAAAAAGTTGAAGTTAATCAGCAAATTACATTTGTAAAGGAATAGGATGTTGTAGAGAATGAAGGTATACTGAAAGTAGATGGGCCTAGGGAAACATTTAGAGATTAAAGATTATTATTTTTAAGTTATATCAAGTTCATCTGTGTTGAATTCAACCTGCTGATCAGTGCCCATCTCCCAAATAAACCTGTCAGTTTCAAAATTTAGAAGAACAAAAATATCAGATCAGTCAACACTAGAATAATGAAAACTGAATACATGTAGACAAAATGACGAATAATCCTAAAGTGAAAAGTTGTCAGTATAACTTTAATCATTTGGTGGTAACAAAAATTGAGATTTATGTTTGGTTAAAAGTAGTTATATTTCCTCTACATAATATAAACATTACCCTCAAGAGCTTGGGTACCAACTTTTAATTATTTTTTTTTTCGGGTTAGTATGTGTATAAAACAGTCAAAAAATGTGTAAAACCAGCTTTCATATTATTAGGAATGTTTTAATTCATACCAGCTTAATTTATATATTGATTCCTAATACATCCCTATAACCAAAAGTTATTTATTAAGCACCCACATGTGCTAGGTAAACTGTGCCAGTTATTTGGGATATATATATATATATATATATATGCAGTAAACCATTGAAAACCTGGTCATTGAATAACTGTGCTTTAAGAGATTTGATTGACCCTATCAAAGCAACCTTTGAAGGATACCAGAACCAGATTGAAAGTGGGTCACCCTGACCTAGAAAGTGACTCAGGATATATTCAAGGTCCAAGATAACAAAACATTTAGAGGGAAGAGATTGTTTCTAATACAGCAGCCTCTCCTGGTGAACTTTGGTATTATGGCATATCAGAAATATTAAAAGTGCTTGGCCAATGAAGTTTATTCAGATGTGGTGTGGATACAATAATTTTGTTGGTTAAAAGGATATGTTCCTTGAAAAATACTTGGTTGCAAAAGTACAGACAATGTAGGATGGCATAAGTATCTTAAAACAATTCAACCTGGTTTAGGTTAGAATAGGAATTAGGGTACGAATTATGCAGATCAGAGTCAAACAACTGAATTCTAAATTTGAACTAAAGGTAAACTGAAGGAATAGTTTAAAGATGTAATCTCCAAGCCCTTCCATTGGCCATCTACCATTCCTGGAATAGACACTCTTCCTTTCACTGCCTCAAAGAAGCACAATCATCACATAAAATCTTCTCTGAGCTTTCCTACTGCTAGTGCCCTCCTTCTCAAACTAAGCTGCATCTTAGTAGTTGTCTTGTATTTATTTGCACTCATTTTTTATATTTGACCTGCATTTATTTTACAGCTAATGAAATAAGTAAATCTGAGGGAGAGATTTGTGTTCCAAGTGTGTCAGACTATTGCTACCACCATCTTCTTTCATGTCCTCCATCCCAATTTTTTTAGGTTTTTTCAAGGCAAATGGGGTTAAGTGGCTTGCCCAAGGCCACACAGGTAATTATTAAGTGTATGAGACTACATTTGAACCCAGAACTCCAGGGCCGGTGCTTCTTGCTGGTCCCTGAAGAATCAGTACAAGGAAAACCACCCTTGGGGAGATACAACCTTACAAATAACCCCATTATTCCTATAGCCACGACTATTGAAGTAGAAAAGTTCTTACACTAAAGTTAGAGACCCAGATGAATGGTCCTAAAAAGAGATATAGTGTCATCAATGGAACTAACATTAAAGAAGATGCATTACTAACAACTAAAATCTTCTATGTTAACTGTCTTTCTCATTAGAAAAAAAAGAGGTCCATCAGAGAAAGCCTTTTTTTAAAGTGCTCATATCACAGTACTGGTAAGCCTTCTAATTCTTTTAAATTCATTTATATACTTGTTTCCCTGAGAGTATTATTTCTACTCTCCTGCTTAGTACCATACTTGGCATATAGTATGTGTTAACAAATATTTAACAGACAAGAAAAGGCAAGTCAACAAGACTTCTACTGCATTTCAGTGAATTGTTTTAGTTTCTATTGAATAAAAAGATCATTTTGTTGCCCTTCCAAATGGGACCATGGTAAAAAAAAAATTATCAGATGATAGAGCAGAAGCAGGACTCTTGGTGGTGCACTGAAATTCATGGTGAGTCCTGGTCTTATCTCCAATAGGTAGGCACTTAAAAGTGTGTCAAGTCCTTCAAAACAGATCTAATTCATCATCAATGATCTCAGAAGAGATTCCCATATGAATGAAATTGTCAATTTATGTACAATATATTTCCACCCAGTACAGGTATTCTTAATTTAGCCTCTATTAGGCTCTATTAGCTTCAAGAAAACATGTTAGGATGTTTAGAAAACACCGCAAGATTTAGTTAGTTCCTTAAGGAGTGGTGGGGAAAAGCACTTGTGATTTTATTATACGGAAATCTAATTTACCAGAGGGTAAAGAAAAGCTAACCAGTTTTAGTTTTGGGGAGAGAAAATAACTTCCAGATTGTTTCTTATTCCGGATTTGAATTCAGGCACTCCTGACTCCCGGGCCGGTGCTCTATCCACTGCACCACCTAGCCGCCCCTCCAGAGGTATTTTTACTAAAAAGAATGTTAAAAAAAATTTAACAGTCCTCTTTCCCCTTTTTCTTAACTGAATAGGCAAAGTAGGTGGTAACCTTTTCCCTCTAAATCAAGAATTTCTCCCCCCCCCAATTACCTGTAAGAATCATTTGCAACATTCATTTTTTTAAGATTTTTAAATTCTGAACCCCTCTTCCCTTGCTTCCCAAGATAGCAAGTAATCCCGACTTCTCAGTGAATTCCCTTTCCAAATACTTTGATTCATCAGTCATCGGGCAGTTCCTATCGTTGCTTTGCAGGCCCAGAGTCACACAGGCCTGGGCCACCGCGTGTCATCAAGCTATATAAAGAAGATAAATTGGAAATGAGAGTGAGGGCTCTCCACTCCGACGCGGTCTGGTTTCCTGAATATTAATGTGCATTTAGATGCAATATTGCGGGAAGAGGCCGCGGGCCTCGGCAGACTGACGGGGGTCGGCCACAGGGAAACGGCCAAGAGTCCCGGTCAGAAGAGCGGCGCCACCGGAAGTCGCGGGCACCGAACAAAAACTCGTTTTGGGAAAAACTTAAGCGGCAAGCAAGGTCGCTCAGCCGCGCCGGGCGGCCAGGCCGGGCCGGGTCGCTCCGCAGGCTCGTTCAGCCGCGCCGGGCGGCCAGCCCGGGCCGGGCCGGGCCGCTCCGCAGGCTCGTTCAGCCGCGCCGGGCGGCCAGCCCGGGCCGGGCCGGGCCGCTCCGCAGGCTCGCTCAGCCGCGCCGGGCGGGCAGGCCGGGCCGAGCCGCTCCGCAGGCTCGCTCAGCTGCGCCGGGCGGGCAGGCCAGGCCGGGCCGGGCCGCTCCGCAGACTCGCTCAGCCGCGCCAGCGCCGGGGCCACGCGCGAGGCCGGGCCGCAGGCAGGCCCGGAGCCGGGCTTCGGGGCCGCCGCAAGGGACTCTGGGAAGGACGCGGGGGGGGGGGGCTGCCAGGAGCCGCAGGGCACACACAGGTGTCCAGCGGCGGCCCGCCTCGGGGGAGCGAGCCGAGCCCGGGCTGGACGCCTACGGGAGACCCGGACACCCGCTCCGTCGCGGCCCCGGGGGCGGGGCGGGGGCGAGGGTCGCCGCGAAGAAGAAGCTCGCGGGCCTGAACAAGGACTACTTGATCCCTCCGCCGCGGACGCGGCAGCTTCTCCCCTCCCCCCTCGCCGCACCGGCGTTCTTTCCAGCGGATTCCAGCCACGTGACCGTCTCGTAGCCGGGCCGCCCACGCACGGCGCCGGCCGCCGCCCCGCCCTGCCGGAAGTGCTGCGGCCATCGCTCCGCGCCTCGGCCCCGCCCCCCCTGCGGCCGGCCCGGCCGCGGCCGGAACCAGAGACGCCGCGAGCGCGGCGGAGCCATTCCGAGGCGACACGCGCAGGAAGGCGCTCCGCTCCCGGAGGAGGGGCGGCCCGGGGCTATACAACGTGAATCGAACGTCCGGGGAGGCCGCGCGAGGCGTGAGCTGGAGGCCGGGCCGGCGCCGGCGCGGGGATGGGCCCGGTGCGCACGCGGAGGCCGCGGAGATGAGGTGAGCGGGCCGCAGGGCGGCGTGGCGCGGCTCGGCGGGAGCGGGGCGGCCGGTGGCGCGCGGGTGAGGGAGCCGCAGGTGGGACCGGGCCGGCGCCGACCCGAGAGGTCACTCCTGAAGAGAAACCAGAGTCGGGGCCCTCCCCCGGGGCCCCCGTGGGCGCATCCGGGGGGGCCCGTGCGGGCCTGATGCCCGGAGCAGAATCGTCCCCCGTGCCCGGGGCACCTGGCATGACAGCGCGTGCCTCGCGGGAGTGGGGGGCACTGCCTGGAGCTGGGGCTCGGCCTCTTTGGTCCATTCGCTCGCTTTGCATCGAGTGATGCAGCCCTTCCTGCAGCCTGGGCTCTTTTACACTTAGAGAAACCGCCTGATTGCTGCCTGACCAGCTTTCCCGAGGGTGTGCCCTTAAAGTTTGAGAAGTACTAGTCCTAACGGTCCTGAGGTGCTCAGGGTCTGCGTTTCAGGATGTTCAAGATTGGCTTTTAATAATTCAGTCCATTATTAACCTTAGGGGGGGAGGAGGATCTTCAAGAAAAATAAAAAGATCACTGTGTAGATTTAGCTGATAAACTGGCATTCTTTCAAGATTGACAGAGGACCATTTTCCTTAAGAATGAATGACTTAAGAGGGCGGCCAGGTGGTGCAGTGGAAAAAACACCGGCCCTGGAGTCAGGAGTACCTGGGCTCAAATCCCCTCTCAGACACTTAATAATTACCTTAGCTGGGTGGCCTTGGGCAAGCCACGTAACCCCCATTGTCTTGAAAAAAACCTAAAAAAAAATCAATGACTAAGGCAGGGCAGCTAGGTGGCTCAGTGGATAGAGCCCTGGATTCAGGAGGGTCTGAATTCAAATTTGGCCACAGACACTTTAATTACCTAGCTGTGTGACCTTGGGCAAGCCACTCAACCCCAATGTCTTGCAAAAAAAAGGAATTAAATGACTTTTGTGAATTTTTAAGTCAATTTAGATACCTTTCAGAAATTTTAATTTTTCTCGATAAGTTTAGGGTATGAGCATTTATATAGAAACATAGGAAGTAAATTGAACTGATCCTACTTGTCTAGTATTGAGAGAAATGAATAGAGAAGGTGCCATTAAGACTGTGATTAAAGGCAAAATAATTTCCTCAAGTGTCAAATATTATGTCAAAGATACGGTTGAATTTCACTTTAACAATGAATTATTTTGGCACTAATACCTCTGAAATCTTTTCTACCTAAGAAATTTTGAGGATACCACCGGAATAGTACTTTTCAGAGTTTGAGAATTGCTAAGGACATTTCTTAGTGTTCCCTGGCATATTGCATGCATAAAAATTTGTATTATTTATATATATATATGTGTTTATATATATGTTTCTCATAATTTATGTAGATTACTTAACAACATTAAAAACAAACTTAAATATCTCATTCCTGTCTCAGAAAAGTAATACTATTAAGCCAGAGGAATTCTTAGGATGAACAGGTGCTCTATATATTCCTCCCCATCCAAAAATTGAAAACAGTTAAAGGAGAATTTTAAAACTTTTTTTCCAGCATAGTTACAGGATACTCATTTCAGTTTGTTAGTAGTATTAAACCATGCCTATCTTCAAATTCCATTCTCTAGTTTGCTTTTTTTGCTAAATGATAAAGCTCTTTTTAGGTTAAGTACTATACAAGATGTATGTTTTTAGAAATAAGCCTGTGGGGCAACAGAAAAGAACTTGCCCCATTCTCACAAGAAAAAAATTTATATAATTAATGCGACATGGGAATGTAAGAGATATGTGTCAGTTTCAATACAATTTTTTCTTCAAATTGTGATTTGGATAATAATTTCACAGATTTTATCTCAAGGTATTACTTAATTTTCAAATTATATTTAACACGACCTTTTTCTAAAATAAAAATGGCTTTTCTAAAAGTAAATTGGATTTTGACTTAACTGCCTGTTGACTTCTTTTTTTCCAGGGTTCATTGAAAAATCCTTAGTGATATTGACTAAGGACATATTGACAAGTTACATAAATTAGCCAATGACTCGGAATGATGGATTCCCAGAAGATTGGAAATGGTTTGCCAGTGATTGGACAAGACACTGGTATAGGGATATCTTCACTCCACATGGTGGGGTATTTGGGAAAAGTCAGTGACCTTGTTTTTCACTCTGTGCAAAGTTGTTTTTTCTTCTGTTTTTGATCCATTAATTAATTTGGTTTTTATTTTTACCAAATAACATTTTTATATAAATCATATTTTCCACGGAAATCTTATGGCAATGGCGAAAGATTATTTTTGTATATTTACCTCTGTTTTATTAACATTATAAAGTGTTTAGTCTCACAGAACTTACTATTTACTTTAAAAATCATGGAATTTGTTCATTGTTTATCACTTTTTCTTTGCAAATCAAAATGATGTAGTTTTAATATAAAAACCTTTAAAAATTACAATATTCTTTTTTAACCAGCAAATTAAATTTTAAATACTTATATGCATTTCTTTTATTTATCATGTTTAAAAACTATTACTAGTGTAACTGTTAGTTTTAGAATTGGAAAGATTTTCAAATGTAGTATTTCCATTTCTTTCTTTGATACTGAACAGGAATATATGCATTTTACATTGTTTTATTTCTTTCTCAGAAGTGTGATTCAACTAAAGTTACATCAGATGGGTACTGTCCAGCCTGTAGAGAGAAGGGAAAGATCAGAATTTTAAAATCTTATCGAATCAGTTTTCAAGAATCCATATCTTTGTGTGAAGATCCACAGGTAATGATTTATTTTTTAGAATTTTGTTGAAGTAGCACTCTTGTATTTGGAAACAGTAGATAATCTACATTTTTTGAACTTTTCTAGTAATTAGTCAACATTATTAAGGCCTACTGTATCCAGATGTAATACTTACTGGAATATTAAGATACAAATGAAATAACTTTTGTAATTTTAGTAATTTTGATAGTAATCCTTAAGTTTTTGAATGACCTTCAAAAACATACATGAGTGTATTACAGTAATTTATTTCTGTGTAATTCACCAAGTCATGAACAATTGTTTCCCCCATTGAAGGGGGGGAAAAACAATATTTCCCCCATCGAAGGGGAAAAAACCCCATAAAATCTTTTCTGTCAAATGATTTTTATATACTGTAATGCTCATACTGTTAATTCCACTCTACTAGTAAACTGGGTAAAAGAGAACTCCCAAGATATAAATATATAAATATATAGAAGAGAAAAATAATCTCTTTATTTTTGCAAACGTATTACAGTTTTTCCATTCTATTTTAATTTTACTTTGAATCATAATAAATTTTTTGTTGGCTATATACCACACATTTTAAAAGCAATTAAGTCTTTGCTGTGGAATTATTTGGAATAATTTTATTTGTATTTTGTTGAAATTGTATTAATACACCATGGAAATTGATAAGGACATGTTAAATCAAACAATTATTCACCTTCAAGGTAGAAAATAAGCAGAATTTCTTGAAAGGCAATGGAAAAAAAAACAGCTGTTGAGGGTATGGATCAGCCATAGCATAAAACCAGTTAATTTGTGCTCCAGAAATTGTGTAAAAGACATTATTGAAGGTATGTATGATCAGAAAAGGAAATAATCTGGTTATATAACAAGAATGAGATAAATAGACTACTTAAGTATAGTTAGTATCTCTGATAAAAGGTAAAGCCTAGAAAAGAATCCATGATAGGGAGGATGAATTCTTCATTTATACTGAAGAAATCAGAGATTTACTCTTCATTTTCTTCTTGTAATCATTTTCTTCTCCTTTGGTCTTCAGATTTGTTTAGTTTTTTTTTTTTAATTCTCCCTGTCCCCCAAGAGTATAACACCATGATATAAGGGTTTTTTTTTTAAATTAAAACTGTTGATTGCAATGTCATTATATTATCTAAATGTGGTTTTTCTTCGTATTCCTGAATAAGCCTATCATTAAGACTGTTAAGCTATGCAATTGTTTGCTTTGCAATTTTTAACCTTTTTGATTCTCCTTTCCCTCTTAGTGCATCTATCCATTGGGCTATAAGTCATTAGATAACATTATGGTTTCTGTTGATTTGGAAAATTATCAGCCTCCCCATAAACAGTCAAAGAGGAAGATCTTAGAAAGCAGCAGTGTTGCTACATCTTTGGAACCAAATTCAAAGGAAGATGGCAGCAACACTTTGTTCGACAGTGAGCATACTGTGAATGGTGAGCTTGCTCACAGACCTGATGGATATAATTTGTATAGAACTTCATCAGATTTACCTTTTGTGTTACAAGACTGGCAGCAGAATCCAAGCAGGGCATCTGAGTCTTTGCAGCAGAGTGAGGTTTTGGAAGCTGAAATTGCAGGCCAGACCACTGAAGATCATCCTTTGATTGTTGGCTCTCAGACTGAGAGTGCTCCAAAACCTGAAGCTGATGTGACTAAGTTAGGGATCCTGCTGGAGGATAGATGCCAGTTGTTTACTGAACCTGAATGTCTTCAGTGGAGAAACGCATATGCTCTTTGTTGGTTAGACTGTATTCTCTCAGCTTTAGTGCACTTGGAAGGATTAAAGAAAGCTGTGACTGAACTATATCCTAAAGAAGAATCTATGTTCCAACAGTTGTATACAAAGTATAATCAAGCGAATTTGCTTTTGACTACTCATCATTTGAATGGAGCTAAAGGTTAGTAACTTGTATTGTTTTTTTTTTTTGTTAGTTTTTAAATTATCAGAATATTAATACTAGCTCAAGACTTTGGAGAAGAGTAAGCATCCCAGTTACCACTCTTTTAACACCAGTAGACCCTTTTTTATGAACATCAGTTCCCTTTTTTTTACAATATTTGTCCTTTGAAGGTTAAGGTCTGTTTTTCTTGGTGATAGAGATAGAAGAAAAAGTAGGAATTGAGTGATTCTAACTTTTTGTCTTATTTCAATATATAGTATCTTTCCTAGTCACTGGTCCCATTTTTTCCCCTTTCATTTTCATATTTTAATTTTTTTTTTTAGGTTTTTGCAAGGCAAATGGGATTAAGTGGCTTGCCCAAGGCCACATGACTAGGTAATTATTAAGTGTCTGAGACTGGATTTGAACCCAAGTACTCCTGACTCCAGGACCGGTGCTTTATCCACTGTGCCACCTAGCTGCCCCGTATTTTAAATATTTTTAAAACCCTTTTTGTTACAAGGTTTTGTTTATCCTGAACCAGTTTTCACTATTCTTAGCTTTTTTTTGTATTTATCCTCAGTTATATGTCCTTCCTCTGTTTTTGGTGATAATAATTGAAATTTATATGGTATTTCAGTAAATGTTTTCCTCACAAGTATCATAGGAAACAGATAGGGCAAGTATTCTTGGCATTTTATCCAAGTAAGTTAAAGTTTGTAGAAGTTGTGACTCATCAGTGTTCATATGGTTAATAAGTGGCAAAGATAGTCTTCTGACTCCAGAAGTTCAGGATTCATTATTCTTTCCTCTATACCAGAATGCTTACCTTTTAAAAATCTTGAGTTCATCATTGAGCTTCCCTTCCTGGTCAGCTGATTTCTTTAAATTCTTCCCTTATTTCTTCCTGATTGACATTATTTGAAATTGTTATTAAAATTGCAATTTTTAAGAGCCTTTATACTCCTTTCTTTGAGAGTGGGTGGTAGCTGCTCTTTCAAAAGGTTTGGCTGCTGGGTAGAGTAACAATATTCCTAATTTTTACTCTAGCCCTGTTCTGTTTTCTTTGTTTCCTTGAGTGTAAATGATAGCTCTGTCATAAGGTATAGTTTCTGCCTTCTTCATGGAAATAATGTCACACCTATTGCATAATTATTCTGGGACTGAATTTTTTTCTTTACAACTACATTCTTTCTTTCATCAAACTCTTTACACAGACTTTGATTTCCCTTTGACACTTGATTTTCTTTGTGTCTTTTTCCTTCTGTTTGTCTAGTCACTGTTAAGTCTTTTGCAACAAGAAGTAGTATAAAGAGGCATGCCAAGTGCCTTAGCAGGAAATGTGTATAGCACATTCTTTGAAATTCTCCAGGACAAATCCCTCAACGTCCTTATTTCTCATGAAGGTAGTTCCTTTGACATTTTCCTGGAAATTTCATTTATAAACTGTCATAGAAGCAGAAGCATTGTAATCTTGTAATATCTGTTCTGGAAAAGTTCTGCTTATTTCTATAAAATCTTAAAAATTGGAAGGGATTTTAATGATCTAGTTTAGACTGTACTCAAACATTCCTGATAAAGTTCAGCATTTTAGGATGCTCCTTCCAATAAGAAGGAACTTACTACTTTATTTTAGGTAGTCCTAAAAATAAAAACAGTTCCCAAATGGAAGTTTTTCTTGATGTTAAACTAAAATCTGGGTCCCTTTGACTTTTCATACATTGGAACTAGTTCTGTCTTCTTGAGCTAGGCAGACTGATTCCTTTTCTAATTACTCGAAGACAACTTTTCTTTCTCTTCTTTACTTCCAGAAGTTTTATATTCAGGTTGTGTCCAGTTACATTCAGTTGTTACATGCCATAGCTTTCTAACCTCTCAATATCCATGTCATCTAGAAATAAATGAAGTAGTACTCTAGGTGTTCTTACCAGATCAAGGCTAGTTGCTTTTTTGTTCATGCATCCTGTTTTCCTCAGGTTTGGGGTGCTTAAGGGGCCACATTGATATAGGGAGCTCTTGTGAAATCTCCTACTAGCAATACAATTTAGCACTTGTTCTGCACATTATAATCTTATACAGTTGCCTTAGACACTAAAAGATGAGTGATTTTCCCAGAATCACACAACTAGAATATATCAAGGACAACAAGGGCAACACTGAAATCTTTCTGAAGCTGAGGTTGACTGCCTATATCCTAGTCCACATTTCTTTCCTTTTAGCTTAGACAAGTCTGTCCTCAAGAAAGGAATATTTTGGGAGTTGCAACATGTAGTTGAAATATCTAGAAACAATGTGTTTTATAGTTTACATATTTCACAAAAGTTATTCTTCAACATCAAGGAAATGAGCCTTTGTGAACTTAGACCAGCAAACCTCCCTGCAGCTCTAGTATAAGGACAGCAGTTAGGATTGAGAGCACTTGTTAGGAGCCAGGTGCAGAACTCCTTGAGAAGAAAGGGAGAATAACTTGAAATAACCTGAAAAAATAATTTGTAAATAACTGCCTCCGTTCTCTGGATAGGCTGTTAAAGTTGGATAGAATGATTTCAGGAGAGACTTGTACAAGTTAACAAAGTTCATTTTAAGGGCTTATTTTGTGCAGAGCAGATGCTGTATATAAAAAGGCAAAAATGAAACAGCCCTCCTAGAAGGGGGGGGTGGTATAGTCAGGGAATATAGCGTAATTAGCTAAATAAATGCATAATCATTTGAGGAGAGGAAAAAAACACATAGCTTATGGGAACAGGGAAGTCTTCAAGAGGGGATCCCTAAGATCTAAGTCTTAAAGATAAGGGTTCTGAAAAAGCAAAGATGAATGAAAGAAAAGTACAGTTATTAAGCTCTTTGTGCCTGGCTTTGTGCTTTAAAAAAGTAAAAAGGATCTTACATTCTAATAGGAAGGAGCAAAACATATAATGAAGTGGTATCCAGGAAAACAAAAGGGGCTTTGGTTTAGAAAGTTATAGGGATAGTGAGATTGACACATCCTTACCAGGAGTGATGACAGCTGTTTTGGTTATGGTTCAAGAACTGGAAGGGGAATGAGGATGTGAAATGGGGGGATTCCCATAGTGGCATGGCAGCTAGTGAAGAGGTGCAGTTAGTGAGAAGGGCACCAGAAGGTGAAAGAAAGCATGAATGGAGCTAATCTTCTGCAGACAGCCCAGAGTGGGAGACATGAGAGAATTAAATTAAATTTCTGGTTCTGGTAAAGAGGAAATTCATTTTAGGTATTGAGAACAGCTTGTATCAAGTACACAGAAAGGAGACGATAATTTATTTATCCTTTGGCTTTAGTTTAATGCTTTTTGTTTATATTATTATTATTATTATTGTGATTTTGTATAATGTTTTATTGGTTTTGCTCATTGTAGTCTGCATCAAGTCTCCTTTTCTCTGAATTCCTTATATTCCTTATTTCTTATGGTACAATACTATTACATGACACTCATGCCACAATTTAAGTTTCTTAATTGATGGGAAACCCACTTTTACCACTTTGTATTTTTAATTACAAAAATGTGCCAATCTGCATATTTTAATTATATAGTGAACCTTTTCCCTGCTGCATCAAAGAGTATGAACAGTTTGATGACTTTTCTTGCATAATTCCAAATGACTTTCCTAAATAGTTTGCACTTGTTCACAGTTCATTCATGAATCTTTCTTAGGTATTCATTATTTGTCATAGAGACAATTGCTGTTGAAGGTTTTTTAATATAAACGTATGGAATTGACAAAATCAGGTATTTTACCTAAGATATAGAGCAGTGGTTCTCAAACTTTACATTCTTTAATTATTGCAGGGTTTCTACCCCACCCCATTTTTACTTCTGTTTCTTGATATTTAATATACTCAAAATGAAAACTATATTAGTATTTGAAAATAATTTGGGTCTCATGTACTTCTGAAAAAGGATCTCAGGAACCCCCAAGTCTCTGGACCTCCCTTTATAACCTTTGGTATAGAGGATGGATTGGAGGAGGCAAAGAGATCAATGAGGAAGTAGTTTTGATAGTTCTGGAATGATGATGAGAGCTTGAACCAGAGTGGTCACAGTGTGAATGGATAGAGGGTTAGGAAAGATTTGGAAATCGAATGGTCAGGATTTAGTGATTGATTGGATATAATCGGATAAGAAAGAGAGAAACAGTCATAGATGATTCAGGGTGATAGGTAGTAGGAATCAGAAAGTTTAGAGAAGGGGTAAGTTTCAGGGGAAAGAAGAAGAGTTGGCATTTTGTCTATGGGCATCCAGGTGGTAAAAGTACAGTAAGCCGTTGATAATAGAGTATTAAGACATTAGAGGGCAGTTCAAATCCAGCCACAGAGAACTTAATAGCTGTGTGACCCTGGACAAGTTATTTAATCCTGTTTGCCTCAGTTTCATCAGCTGCAAGATATGCAGGAGAGGGAAATGGCAAACTACTCTAGTGTCTTTGTCAAGAAAACTCCACAAGAAATCATGAAGAATTTTGAACTGAAAGTGACTGAACAGCAATAATGTAGGACATTAGTGCTAGCTATATAGATTGAGAAGTTTTCTGCATAGAAAAGAATAGAATAGAGAAGTATGAGAGAGAGAGAGAGAGAGAGAGAGAGAGAGAGAACGAACCTAGGACAATGACTTAAAGAGCACATATTTATTTAAAGGGTAAGAAATGGATAGTAGTCCACCACTGGAGATTGATAAGGAGCTGCTGTAGGAGAAAGCAGTGTCATGAAAACTTAGGGGAAAAGAAATCTAGGTCGAGTCACCTGTCAAGATGATGACTGAAGAAAGACCATTGAGTTTATCAGTGATTTGAATGGTAAAATAAGCCAAATTGCAGAGGGTTGGTAAGTGAGAAGAGCAGATGGAGGTAGTTTGTCTTTATAGGAATTGGCAGCAAGAGGGAACAGAAATGAAGGATGATTACAAGAGAGAATAGTAGAGTCGAGGGATGTGTTTTTTTTAAAGCATGGGAATGATCTTAGTGGTGTTTTATAGACAGCACAAAAGGGAGTCATTTTATAGAAAGATAGTGAAAGTATGCATGTGTGATAGACATGGGGAGGGGAGGGGAATGAAACAGAAGAGAGGAAGCTCCTGGAAGGGGATAAGAAAGGATAAAGGTCATAGCACAAATAGGCAGAGATTAGAAAAGAGGATTGATTGACTCTGGAGTCTGAGGATCCCACAAGTCACTGAATGTCCTGGAACCTCAGTTTTGTCCTTTGTAAAATGAAGGGGAATTGGCAAACTAGTATCCCTTACATCTCCAGACCTGTGCTCTTAAGAGGGAAGAGGAGTCCTCTTCCTCAGACTGGACAAAGTAGAGAGCAAAGGGAAGCTGTAGAGAAGAGACTCTCCAAGAGATGACCTCCATTTTCTTTGTGAAGTAGGAGGTGAAGTCAGGGTGTAGTATAGAGGGACTTGAGAGAGGAAAAGTTTAAAACCAACTATTTCAATCAACAAACAATTTTTAAAAATAACATATTTTTTCCCAATTATATTTAAAAACAATTTTTTAATGTTCTTTTTTAAAAACATTTTTTTGAATTCCAAATTTTCTCTCTTTTCCCCTCCTCCTTTCAGGAATAAGTAATTTGTTATAGTATGTACTTTGATATAGTAAGCAATTTGATATAGATGATACATATCAATCATGCAAAACATTTCCATAGTAGTCAAGTTGTGAAAGAGAACATAGAAAAAACCCTACTGGAAAAAAATAGGATGCTTCAATCTGCATTCATACTCCATCAATTCTTCCTCTGTTAGCATTTTTCATCATGAGTCCTATAGATTGTCTTTGGATTACTATATCACTGAGAACTCATTCACAGTTGATCATAATACAGCATTACTGGTACTGTGGAGCATTATTGGTACTGTGGACAGTGTTCTCCTGGTTCTGCTCACTTCATTTTGTATCAGTTCATGAAAGTGTTTTCAGTTTTTTCTGAAAGCATTCTTGTCATCATTTCTTATAAAGCTTAATAGTATTTCATTACCATCATACGTTACAATTTTTTCAGCCTTTCCCCAATTGCTGAATATTCCCTCAATTTCAGATTCTTTGCCACCAAAAAAGAGATGTTATAAATATTGTTGTATGTATAGGTCCTTTTCCTATTTTTTTTAAATCTCTTTGGAATATAGATCTAGTAGTGATATTGCTGGATCAAAAGTTATGCATAGATTTGTTGTCCTTTGGACAAAGTCTTAAATTGCTCTCCAGAATGGTTGGATCAGTTCACGGTGTAGTAGTGTAATTTTCCCCCATCGCCTCCAAAATTCATCATTTTCCATTTTTGCCATTTTAGCCAATCTGATAGCTGTGAGGTGGTACCTCAGAGTTGTTTTAATTTGCCTTTCTCTGTTGGTAGTGATTTAGATTTTTTCATGATTGTAGATAGCTTTGATTTCTTTAAGTGGCTTGCTTAAGGCCACACAGCTAGGGATTAAGTGTCTGAGGCTGGATTTGAACTCAGGTACTCCTGACTCCACGGTCGGTGCTCTATCCACTGTGCCATCTAGCCACCCCAAGCTTTGATTTCTTCATATGAAAACCGCCTGTTTATATCATTTGATCATTTATGAATTGAGAATGTCTTATAAATTTCAATCATTCTCTATATATTTGGAAAATGAAACCTTTATCAGAAACATTTTGCTATAAAATTTTTCTTTAGCTTTTTTTTTCTTCATGTTTTTGCAAGGCAAATGGGGTTAATTGGCTTGCCCAAGGCCATATATAGCTAGGTAATTAAGTGTCTGAGGTGGGATTTGAACTCAGGTACTCCTGACTCCAGGGCCCGTGCTCTATCCACTGTGCCACCTTAGCCATCCCCTTTTTGTTTTTCTTCTTCTTGTAATCTTGGCTGCATTGATATTGTTTTTGCAAAACCTTTTTAATTTAATATAATCAGAATTCTTTGTTTTACCCTTGTAATGCTTTCCATCTAGTTTGAGTCTTCCCTTATCCATAAATGTGACTAGTAATTTATTCCATGTTTCCCTAATTTATGGTATCACCCTTTATATCTAAATCATGTATCTTGGAGTATGGTATGGACATTTATTAAGAATCTGTTTTGTACTAGATTTTGGAAATCTGAAAATGAAAAATGAAACTTCTTGCTCTCAAGTTTATATTCTTTCAAGGGAGACACATTTTGTGATTAAATACAAAATAATGATGAAGGACTACAAGGAATCAGAAAGACTTTATAGAAAAGGTTGTTTGAGCTGCATCATAAAGGAAGAGAGGAATTTAAGAGGTAATTAGGAGGGAATGCCTTCCAGGCTTGGGGATAAGCAATGCAAAGTCTTGAAGAGGCAATGTGGTGTCTGAGCAACAATCAGAAGGGCAGTTTGACTGGACCGTGGAGTTTAAGAGAGGGAATAATATATATAAAATGAGATTGAAAAGATAGGTTGGGATCATAAAGAACTTTAAAGGCCAAAGCTGTTGGTATTTTATCCTAGATAAATAGAGACCACTGGAGTTTGATTAGGGGAGTGACCTGGTCAGATCTTAGGAGAAAATTGCTTTTGACATTTGTATATATAAAGTAGAGGAGATTTGAAGCAGGGAGATCAATTGGTAAGCCATTCCCTCAGTCCAGGTGAAGGATAACAAGAATCAACTAAAGCTCTATATGGTAGTGACTGTGGGAATGCTGTGGAAGACATGGATGCTGGCGAGATGTTACGGAGTTAGAAAAGGAAAGATGTGGCAGTTGAGTGGGCAGCTGAGGGAAAAAGGAGAAGTCTAGAGAAATACAAAGGATACAAACCTGGGGTATTATATTGATGGTACCCTCTTCAGAAATAGGAAGGAAAGAAAACAAGTATTTCTGAAATGCCGCTAATGTGCCCGGTACTGATTCTATTAGGAGAGACTATGTCCTAGGCGTATATACAGTGAAAAGGCATGGAGATGAGAAGTGGAGTATAATATATGAGGAACACTCAATCAGGTCAATTTGATTGAACCATGGAGTTCAAGAGAGGGAACAAATAACTCTTTTTTATAAAAGAAAGATTTTATTCATTTTGAATTTTACAATTTTCCCCTTAATCTTGTTTCCCTCTCCCCACCCCCCACAGAAGGCAGCCTGTTAGTCTTTACATTGTTTCCATGGTATACATTGATCTAAGTTGAATATGATGAGAGAGAAATCATATCTTAAGGAAGAAAAATAAAGTATAAGAGATAACAAAATTACATAAGATACTGTTTTTTTTTTTAATTAAAAGTAATAGTCTTTGGTCTTTGTTCAAGCTCCACACTTCTTTCTCTGGATGCAGATAGTATTCTCCAATGCAACTACTCCAAAATTGTGCCTGATCGAGGTACTGATGGAATGAGCAAGTCCATTAAGTTTGATCATCACCCCCATGTTGCCGTTATGGTGTATGATGTTCTTCTGGTTCTGCTCATCTTGCTCAGCATCAGTTCATGCAAATCCTTTCAGGTTTCCCTGAAGGGAACAAATAACTTTACACATTTCATTTGATCCTCATGATAATAGTGGGAGGGGCACCATTAGTCCAATATAATACCCATTTTAAGGCTAAGAAGCTGAGGGAGGAAATGATTAAGTAATTTGCTCAAGATCACATAAGTAATTGTCTGAGGTCAAATATGAACTCAGGTTTTCTTGATTCCAGGCAGGCCATTTGTTCTATCCACTATGCCCCCTAGCTGCTTCTAAAGTCAAGTGGTTATCTCTAACTTAAGCAAAATAAGCAAGGTCATCTAAAGCAAAGTTTTGAGAATTTTTGAGTTCTTAGTTATTTTATTTAAAGAAAGTGATCAAGAATGTTAAACAGTTGGGAGGAGGTCAAGGACAGAGGCAACCGTCAGGGAACATAGGAATTAGAATGGTACGGTGATTTTTCCTTACCCTAAGTCTAGATAGAATTGAAAGCCTTGAGGGAGGGGGGCAGCTAGATGGTGCAGTGAATAGAGCACTGGCCCTGGAGTCAGGAGGACCTGAGTACAAATCCAGCCTCACACATTTAATAATTACTACCTAGCTGTGTGACCTTGGGCAAGTCATTTAACCCCATTGCCTTGCCAAAAAAAAAAGGAAAGCCTTAGGGTAAGGATTAATCTTATACTTTCATTTAGCTCCCACATTCTTTTCCACAAAAGACTTTGCCAGAAGCCTTGGTAAAAGTCTATTTTGCTATATCATGGTTTCCCCCAAGTTACCACTCTAGTAATATTTTTAAAAAGTGAAATTTGGTTGATATGAATTTTAAAAAAAGCTTTGATACTTTAATTTTTACATCACTCATATTTCCCCATAAATTCCTTCCCTCAGACCTCCTGGAGAGCTATTTATTTTAGCAGAAAATAAGAGAAGCAGTTAACTAACCAAGACATCAAACTGTATTTTCAACTCTTCTTTTATATATTTTTAACAGTGAAGTTCATCTGCTACCTGTTCCCCTTTACCCTTTCTTCCATGTTTATTTGAATCTAACTTCAGACCCTTGTCACTTATTAACTGTGTGACCTAGGGTAAGTCACTTAACCTGATTGCTCCCAGCCAGGGTTTTTTCCAGTTGTCCTGCTCCATATCTGGCCACTGGACCCAGATGGCTCTGGAGAAGAAAGTAAGACTGGTGACTTAGCATAGCACCCCCTCATTCAAATCTAATTCATGTTCTTGTCATGACATCACCTTCCTGATGTTGTAGTTTTATTTGAGAACGAGGGACAAACATCATTTATCAGAGACTTGCCAAGGATCACACAGCTAGGTAATTATTAAGTATCTGAGGCTGAATTTGAAGTCAGGTCTTCCTGACTCCATGGCCAGTACTCTATCCACTGTGCCCACCTAGCTGCCTCAGACATCATATTCCTAACATACCCCAGTTACTAGAAATATCAAACTCCACCTATTTTTTCCTCTTTACAATAGGGGATTGCATCCTCAGAATAATCCATCCCAGCCCCCTCAGGACCTCTCTTTTTCTTAAATAACTCTTGTCTTGATACAATCTAGACTGTAATTCATTAGTACTTGAATGTCTTTCTGAATGCATGCTCTGAATTTTGACTGTAATCTATTTATGAAATTTTCTTTTGGGGTTTCTTTCAGAGTGTGATCAATAAATTTCTCTTTATTTTACTGTAACAGATCTGGGCAGTTTTCATTCTTGATTTCTTAAATATGTAATCTAAGCTTTTTTTTAAAATATAGTTTTTATTGAGTTTGCTATTTCTTAAATTATCTCAACTTATTTTCCAAGTTGGTTTTTGATATTAGATATCATAGATTATTTTTTATTTTGTCAGGTTTTTTTGTATTTTCCTATTTATTGTTGTCTCATGAAGTCATTGATTTCTTTTTGATTTAGTCTAATTTTCAGGCATTCTATTTTTAGAGCTGTTCTGAACTATTTTTATATTTTTCTCCACTGCTTTTATTTTTTTAAAGGTTTTATTTATTTTGAGTTTTACAATTTTTCTCCTAATCTTGCTTCTCTCCCCCCCCCCACCTTCACAAAAAGCAATTTGCCAGTTTTTACATTGTTTCCATGGTATACACTGATCCAAATTGATGTGATGAGAGAGAAATCATCCTTAAGGAAGAAAAATAAAGTATAAGAGATAATAGCAAGATTATATAATAAGATATCAGTTTTTTTTTTCTAAATTAATGGTAATAATCCTTGGTCTTTGTGCAAGCTCCACAATTCTTTTCTCTGGATACAGATGGTATTCTCCATCACAGATAGGCCAAAATTGTCCTGGATTGTTGCACTGATGGAATGAGCAAATCCGTCAAGGTTGATGATCACCCCCATGTTGCTGTTAGGGTGTGCTGTGTTTTTCTGGTTCTGCTCATCTCGCTCAGCAACAGTTCATGCAAATCCTTCTATTCTTCCCTGAATTTCCATCCCTTCTGGTTTCTAATAGAACAGTAGTGTTCCATGACATACATATACCACAGTTTGCTAATCCATTCCCCAATTGAAGGACATTTACTTGATTTCCAATTCTTTGCCACCACAAACAGGACTGCCATGAATATTTTTGTACAAGTGATGCTTTTACCCGTTTTTATCATCTCTTCAGGGTACAGACCAAGTAGTGGTATTGCTGGATCAAAGGGTATGCATATTTTTGTTGCCCTTTGGGCGTATTTCCAAATTGCTCTCCAGAAAGGTTGTATGAGTTCACAGCTCCAACAATGTATTAGTGTCCCAGATTTCCCACATCCCTTCCAACATTGATAATTGTCCTTTCTGGTCATTGGCCAGTCTGAGAAGTGTGAGGTGGTACCTCAGAGATGCTTTAATTTGCATTTCTGTAATAAGTAATGATTTAGAACAATTTTTCATATGACTGTGGATCGCTTTGACTTCCTCATCTGTAAATTGCCTTTGCATATCCTTTGACCATTTGTCAACTGGGGAATGGCTTTTTTTTAAGAATTTGACTCAATTCTCTGTATATTTTAGAAATGAGTCCTCTGTCAGAAATACTAGTTGTAAAGATTGTTTCCTAGTTTACTACATTTCTTTTGATCTTGGTTACAGTGGTTTTGTCTGTGCAAAAGCTTTTTAATCTAATGTAATCGAAGTCATTTAGTTTTTTAAAGTGATGGTCTTCATCTCTTCCTTTGGTCATAAACTGCTTCCTTTTCCATAGATCTGACAGGTAAACTCCTTGATCTTCTAGTTTGCTTATAATATTGTTTTGTATGTCTAAATCCTGTATCCATTTGGATCTTATCTTGGTATAGGGTGTGATGTGTTGGTCCAATCTAACTTTCTTCCATACTAACTTCCAATTTTCCCAGCAGTTTTATTAAAGAGAGAGTTTTTAATCCCAATAGGTGGATTCTTTGGGTTTGTCAAACAACAGATTACTATAATCGTTTCCTGCTATTGCTCCTAGTCTATTCCACTGGTCTACCACTCTATTTCTTAGCTAGTACCAGACAGTTTTGATGACTGATGCTTTATAATATAATTTTAGATCTGGTAGGGCTAAGCCACCTTCTTTTGCACTTTTTTTCATTAAATCTCTGGAAATTCTTGACTTTTTATTTCTCCATATGAATTTATTTAATACTTTTTTTACCCATTAAAGTAATTTTTTGGAATTTTGATTGGTAGGGCACTAAACAGGTAGTTTAGTTTTGGTAGAATTTTCTTTTTTTATGTTTTTTTTTTTTTGCAAGGCAAATGGGGTTAAGTGGCTTGCCCAAGGCCACACAGCTAGGTAATTATTAAGTGTCTTGAGACTGGATTTGAACCCAAGTACTCCTGACTCCAGGGCCGGTGCTTTATCCACTATGCCACCTAGCCACCCTAGAATTGTCATTTTTATTATATTAGCTTGACCTATCCATGAGCAGTTGATGTTTGCCCAGTTATTTAAATCTGATTTTATTTATGTGAGAAGTGTTTTGTAACTGTTTTCAAAAAGTTTCTGAGTCTGCCTTGGCAAATAGACTCCCAGGTATTTTATATTGTCTGAGGTTATTTTGAATGGGATTTCTCTTTCTAGCTCTTTCTGCTGTATCTTACTACTCATATATAGAAAAGTTGAGGATTTATGAGGGTTTATTTTATATCCTATGACTTTGCTAAAGTTGCTAATTGTTTCTTTCCAGTAGTTTTTTTAGATGATTTTTTGGGGGATTCTCTAGGTATACCATCATGTCATCAGCAAAGAGTGAGAGTTTTGTCTCTTCCTTTCCAATTCTAATTCTTTCAATTTCTTTTTCTTATTGTTGAAGCTAACATTTCTAATACAATATTGAATAGTAGTGGTGATAATGGGCATCCTCGTATCACCCCTGATCTTATTGGGAATGCCTTTAGCCTATCCACATTTAATATATAATACTTGTTGATGGTTTCAGATAGATACTGCTTATTATTCTAAGGAACAGCCCATTTATTCCTACACTCTCTAGTCTTTTTAGTAGGAATGGGTGCTGTATTTTGTCAAAAGCTTTTTCAGCATCTATTGATATAATCATGATTTCTGATAGGTTTGTTATTGATATAATTAATTATACTAACAGTTTTCCTAATATTGAACCAATTCTGCATTCCTGGGATAAATCCTACTTGATAATGTATTCCTAGTGATAACTTGTTGTAATTGTTTTGCTAAGATTTTATTTAAGGTTTTTGCATCTATATTTATCAGGGAGATAGGTCTATAATTTTCTTTCTCTGTTTTAACTCTTCCTGGTTAGGTGGCAGCACCATATTGGTGTCATAGAAAGAGTTAGGTTAGAGTTCCATCTTCACCTAAGAGTTTATGTAGAATTGGAAACCAATTGTTCCTTAAATGTTTGGTAGAATTCACTTGTGAATTCATCAGGCCCTGGAGATTTTTTCTTAGAGGGTTCAATGATGGCTTGTTGAATTTCTTTTTCTGAAATAGGTTTGTTTAGGTATTTAATTTCCTCTTCATTTAACCTGGGCAACTTATATTTTTGTAAATATTCATCCATTTCACTTAGTTTGTCAAATTTATTGGCATGAATTAGGCAAAATAATTACGAATTATTACTTTAATTTCCTCATTGGTGGTGAGTTCACCTTTTTCATTTATGGTACTAGCAATTTGGTTTTCTTTTTTATTCAAATTCACCAAAAATTTTTTTGCTTTCAATTTTATTAATTTCTCTTTTAATTTTTAGAATTTCTAATTTGTTACTTAATTGAGGTTTTTTAATTTGTTCTTTCTCTAATTTTTTAGTTGCATATTTAGTTCATTGATTTATTCTTTCTCTAATTTATTCATGTAAGCATTTAAAGATATATTGTATCTCCTGAGCCGCTTTGAGTGAATCCTGTAGATTTTGGTATGTTGTTTCATTATTGTCGTTATCTAGGATGAAATAATTCTTTCTGTAATTTGCTGTTTGATCTCATTTTTTAAAATGAGGTTCTTTAGTTTGGTCTATATCTCCCTGATCCAGTTTTGCATATGATTTTTATTGCATTATGATCTGAGAAAGATGTATTCACTATTTCTGCCTTTCTGCAATTGATTATTAGGTTTTTATGCCCTAGTACATGGTCAGTTTTTTTGTAAGTGCCACATACTGCAGAACAAAAAGTGTATTCCTTTTTATCCCCATTGAGTTTGCTCCATAAGTCTGTCATATCTAGGTTTTCATTTTTTCTAGTTTTTAATAATTTACATTCTATCATTTATTCTTATTTTGTACAAATAATGTTTTTATACATTACTAAAATATTCTTGTTTAAGAGTAAACATAACACTTCCTCCCCCCAAAAAATATAGACTTCACATGAGGATAAAGTACAGGGGAGAGAAAAAATAAAAATAATAATAATAATAATAATTGTAGGTATGGCCAGGTGGCTCAGTGGATGGAGCACTGGCCCTGGAGCCAGGAGCACTCGAGCCCAGATCTGGCCCCAGACACCCAACAATCACCCCCGCTGTGTGACCCCGCGCAAGCCACCCCAACCCCATTGCCCTGCAACCCCCAAAAAGGCCCAAAATAAAACAAAATAGTAATAATAATAATAGTAGGGGCAGCTGGGTAGCAGACAGAGCACTGGCCCTTGAGCCAGGAGCACCCGGGTCCAAATCCGGCCTCAGACACCCAATGATCACCCAGCTGTGTAGCCCCAGGCAGTCCACCCCACCCCATTTGCCCTGCAACCCCCCCAAATAATAATAATAACAAATGTGTTTCAGTCTGTGTTGTAACACCACCAGCTCTGTCATGGGTGTATCACATTCTTTATAAGTCCATCATAAGGGGGTGGCTTAGTGGATAAAGCACCGGCCCTAGAGTTAGGAGTACCTGGGTTCAAATCTGGTCTCAGACACTTAATAATTACTTAGCTGTGTGGCCTTGGGCAAGCCACTTAACCCTATTTGCCTTGCAAAAACCTAAAAAACAAAAAACAAAACAAAAAAATAAGTCCATCATTAAAGTTACTTCCATATTTTTCCATTGTTGCCTTTGCTGATCACAACTCCCTCCATTTGTACTTCTCCACTACCATGTACTATATTTTCTCTCTCCTTTCACTCTGTCTTTGCTGTAGGGTAGCTGAGTGGTGTAGCAGACAGATCCCCGGCTGGGACCAAGAGGCCAGAGCCCACATACCACCTCTTGGGCCCAGCATCCACCCGGCCCTATGATCCCGGACAGGCCATAAAATCCCAGCCCCTTACAAAAAGTAAAAAAAGAAAATGTGTTATATCTAACCACTCTCCCCCCACGGTCCATCCTCTTCTCCATTACTCGCATCCCCCTCTTCCCCCTGTCCCCCTTCTCTTCTTACTCCAGATTTCTATACCCCATTGAGTATATATGCTGTTTCCTCTCCTAGCCACCTCTGATGAGAGTGAAGATTCCCTCATTCCCCCTCATATTCCTGGGGGTGGGTTTTTTTTTTTTTTTGATCTCTTTCTTGGGGAGATCGGTGGGTTCTCTCAATTTCTATTTTGCCCTCTGCTTCTAGGATATCAGGGCAATTTGGAAATGATGTCAAGGCTGTTTTCCTCTACATGACTTTCAGGTATTCCAATAATTTTTAAATTATCTGTCCTAAATCTGTTTTCCATATCAGTTGGGGGGGTTTTCTTTGTTTTTTTTTTTAGATTTTTTTCTAGGCAATGGGGTTAAGTGGCTTGCCCAAGGCCACATGGGCTAGGTAATTATTAAGTGTCTGAGGTTGGATTTGAACCCAGGTACTCCTGACTCCAGGGCCAGTGCTTTATCCACTGTGCCACCTATCAGTTGGTTTTTTTAATGAGATATTTCACATTTTCTTCTAATTATATCTAGGTTTTATAACAATGTTTGCCTCCTTAACTACTTTCTTGTTTATTTTAAGATGAGATTTATCTAAATCTGAGAGTAGGAGATTGAGGTCTCCCACTAGTAGAGTTTTGCTATGTCTTCCTCTAGTTCTTTCAGCTTCTCTAAGAATTTGGATGCTGTCCCATTGGGTGCATACATATTTCCTATTGAAATCACTTTGTCTATGGTACCTTTTAGGAGGATATAGTTTCCTTCCTTAGCTCTTTTAACACTATTTTTGCAGCTGCTTTGTCCGAGATAAGGATTGCTACCCCTGCTTTTTTCACTTCAGCTGAAGCAAAATATATTCTGCTCCAACTTTTTACCTTTACTCTATATGTATCTCTCTGCTTCAAATGAGTTTTTTGTAAGCAGCATATTGTAGGATTTTGGTTTTTAATCCACTCTGCTATTTGCTTACGTTTTAAGGGAGAGTTCATCCCATTCACATTCAAAGTTATGATTACTAATTCTTTATTGCCCTCCGTGCTGTCTTCCCTCTGTTTGTATTTTCCCCCTTCCCCCCCTTTATCCATATTCCCCAGTATTTTGTTTCTGAATACCACCCCCTTCAGTGTGTTTGCCCTCCTACATCCTCCCCCCTCCTCTTTCTTTCCTCTTTCCTTCTATTAGTTCCCCTTTTCCTCCCCTTCCTTGTCTTCATCCACCCCCTCCCCTTTTCCCCTTTTAATACTTGAAAGGGAAAATGTTTCATAAGTTAACTTTAAGCCAAGTCTGATGAGAGGAAGACTCAGGTGTTTCTCATCTCCTGCCTTCTTCCCCTCTATTACAGTAGGTCTTTTGTACCACTTTATGTAATGAGATTTACCACATTCAATCCCCTCCATCCTCCTGTCTCCTTCCTGTTCCCCTTTTTAAGGATGTAGTGTTTTTAAATCATTCTGAGTCTCAGAAAATCATGAGTATCCATCACTTCTGGCTAAGTATATTCTCTCTAATAGAGTTACAATTCTCAAGAGTTATTAGAATCTTTCTCCCAAATAGGGATATTCAATGCTTCCCATTGGGTAGCAGTCTCATGGATAAGTCATGAGTGTCCATCCCTTCTGGTTAAGTATATTTTCTCTGATAGAGTTACAATTCTCAAAAGTTATGAGAATCTTTTCCCCATGCTAGGATATAGCCAGTTTCATCTTATTGGATAGCAATTCTTTTTTTTTTCTCTTTACCCTCTCTCTTTTTTTTAACCTTTTTATGTGTCTCTTGCACCTCCTGTTTGATGTCCATATTTTCTATTTAGCTCTGGTCTCTTCATCAGGAATTGCTGGAAGTCTTCCATTTTGTTCATTGTCCCATCTTTTTCCCCTGCAGGAGAAGGCTCAGCTTTGCTGGGTAGTGGATTCTTGGTTGCATTCCAAGATCCCATGCTCTTTGAAATATTTCATTCCAGGCCCTTTGATCCCGTAATGTTGATGCAGCCAGGTCCTGCGTAATCCTTACAGTGGCTCCTTGGGTTTTGAATTGTTTCTTTCTGGGGTGGCTAGGTGGCACAATGGATAGAGCACTGGCCCTGGAGTCAGGAGTACCTGAGTTCAAATCCAGCCTCAGGTACTTAATAATTACCTAGCTGTGTGGCCTTGGGCAAGCCACTTAACTCTACTGTCTTTCAAAACAAAAAACTAAAAATAAAAAGTAAAAAAAAATAAAAATTGTTTCTTTCTGGCTGCTTGCAGGGTTTTCTCTGTTCTGGAATTTGGCTACAACATTCCTTTTGTATTTTCATTTTAGGATCTCTTTCTGGAGGGGGTCAGTGTATTCTTTCAATAACTATTTTACCCTCTGGTTCCATGATATCAGGGCAATTTTCTATCACTAAATCCGGAACATTAAGTCCAGGTTTTTTTTTTTCTCTTCATTGTTTTCAGGAATGCCTATAATTCTCAGGAATGTCACTTGATCTCTAGGTCAGTGGTTTTGCTGATGAGGTATTTTACATTTTCTTCTATCTTAGAGTTTTGTTTTTTGTTTAATAGACTCTTGATGACTCATGAAGTCATTAGTTTCCACAGACTCCATTTTTTTTTAGAGAAGAATTTTCTTCATTTGCTTTTTGCAATTTCTTTTCCAGTTGGTCAATTCTATTTGTGTAAGAGTTTTCCATTTGACCCGTTGAGGTTTTGAGAGAATTGTTTTCTTGTTGCAAAGGTATTAATTTTCTCTCCCAAATTTCCCAATTCATTTTTAAAGTCCTTCCTTATTTCTTAAAGGAAATCTTTCAGTGTTGGAGAGCAGGTCATATTCTCAGAGGTTCTAGGTCTCTCTGAGTTAGTGTCTTTTCCGAGAGTTTTTCCTGTAGACCCTCCTTTGTGCTGGCCTTTCTTCATTATCCTAAGACCTTGTGTTGGGGAGGTGCTGGTTCACAGAAGTTTGGTGTTGGGGATCCCTAGAGGCTTTACTCACTGAGTGTAATAACTCTGCCTGGCCAGTAGGAGGTGCTGGTTGCTTTCTCTGGAGTGTCTATGACCTTGATTGAGGCCCTCTCCCTGGACCTGGAGGGAGTGGTTGAAGCTGTTGAATACTTTTATCTTTGGTCAATGGCTCTACCCTGGGGTGAGGTCATCACTCTCCCTATTCACAGCTAAGCTGGTTCTGCTGCTGGACCTTGGCCTGGGGTGAAAGGTGGCTTGTAATTGTGTTTGTTCTGGGAAAAGACTTCATTGCAGGGAACTTGCCCTCCAGCCCTGCCCGCTAGCTCAGATGGTCAGCACCACAAGCAATGACTCTGCTCCCTAGTTGGCCTGCTCTTGTGGCTGACCAGGCTCTAGGCGCCCCCCCCCCCCCCCCCCCGAGCTAATCCAGGTTCCCAGTCTCATGATTGGGAGGTTCCTGATGACCTTGAAAGTAATAAAAAGAATTCAAAAGAGGTGAGGAGTTTGAGCGGGGTAAAAATGAGTTCTGCACTATCTTTCATCAACAAGTATTTGTTGCATACTTAAATATATACTAGCATCTGTCAAAAATACAGGTACAAAAAATGAAGCAATCCGTATTCACAGTGAGCTTACATTTTAAAGGGAAAAGACAATAACTACATATATATTGTACATATCTATTATAGCATAAAAATGTATAAATTATGTATAGGTATAAAATAGTTAAATATAAGGTGGGGGGTTGTCAGGAAAGCTTTCATGTAGAAGGTAATTTGAGCTGCCTCTTAAAGAGCAGGATTCTCTAAGGTAGAGGTAAGGAGAAGGTGAAATCCAGACATAAGGGAATCCAGACACAAGGGAATGATCCTTGCAAAGACAGAGAAAGGAGATGGAGAAGAGAGAAAAGGTCAATTTAGTCATTGTGGAGGGTAAGAGAGTAATATCTAGTGAGGCTGAAAAGAAAGGTAGAATATAATAGAGGTGATAAATAGGAAGCCACCTAGCCAGAGCTGTGGAAATTTGCTTTGGCAACAATATATAGGATGGACTGGTATGGTAGCTGACTTGATAGGAGACCAGGTAGGAGACTACTGTGATAATAGAGGTAAAAGGTGATGAGGACCTGAACAGTGTGGCAATAACTGTCATTAGGGAGAAAGGACTAGGATGTAAGAGAGGTTGTTAAAGTGAAATGACAAGATTTGGTACCAGGTAGAGTAAGGAAGAGTGAGAACTCCGGGATCATGCTGAGGTTACAAACCTTTGGAACTCAGTATGGATATGGGAATCATCTGCATAGCCAAGGCAAGGCAGCAAGTATTTATTAAGAAAGTCCTTTTTCAAAAAAAAAAGTGCTTTCTATGTGCCCAATCCTTTGCTAAACTTTGGGAATATGAATACAGACCAAAAGAAAGATAGCCCTGCCCTCAAAGAACTTACATTCTAATTAGTCCAGAAAATACTGAGATGAAAATAGGAGTTCAAGATAGGGCAAGGTAAGTACTTGGGCAGATACAATTGAACCCTGCTGACAAAAGGGAGCTGATGAAATAGAGAGGGAAAAGAGAAGGCCTTGGTTTTTTTTTTTTGTTTGTGTTTGTTGGGTTTTTTTTTTAGATTTTTGCAAGGCAATGGGGTTAAGTGACTTGCCCAAGGCCACACGGCTAGGTTAATTATTAAGTGTCTGAGGCTGGATTTGAACTCAGGTACTCCTGACTCCAAGGCCAGTGCTCTATCCACTGCACCACCTAGCCGCCCCTGAAGGCCTTGTTTTCAGAGCTTTGGGGGTCCACCCCTAAAGTGCGCAAGACATGGAGGAAGATCCAGCAATGAAGAGTGAGATGGTCCAACAGGTAAGAGGGAAATTGAGAGAGAGCAGTGACAAAAACCCTGAAGGTTATGCTAATTCAGTCAATTGATCAACATTTATTAAACGTTGACTCTGGACCAGGTACCATGCTAAGCACTGGGGATACACACAAAGGCATAAGACATTGTTTTCAGGGAAGTTTGATGTGGGTCTTCTTCTGAGGGGGCCAGGGCATGAGGGGAAGTAGGAAGCTTTGGAGTTTGTTAGGGATACCGCATTGATAAGGGCAGAGTAAAATGTTTGTCCAGTTGACCCAGATGTGATTATATAATTGTCATAGACCCAATCTGCACAATCTAATGATTTCCCTCATCTTCTTTCAGCAGCATGTGAATAGAATGAAGGAGGTGAATGACAAGAGTAATTTAAAATTAGGGGTTTTGGTATTTGGATAAAGCGTCAAGAGGAATGTTGGCTACTATATATGGTACATAAAAAAAAATCTGCAGGCTGCATGTTAACAATATTTTTATTTTATTCTATTGTTGTTTATTTTGTTAAATGTTTTCCAATTAACCAGATTTAAGTCATGTTTGAGCTGAAAACTGGAATGTTGTGGACCACATGTGTTTGTAATTAATACAAATGGCACTTGCTCAGCAATTTATAGTATTAGAAGATTGTTTCAGGGTACTGAGGAAATTAAAATGTACCCCGAGTCAGATAGCCAGTTTGTTTCTGAGTCATGACTTGTACTGAGATATTTCTGACTCTTGACTTTCTCAGTCTACTCTAAAATGACTCTCCAAAATATGCTAATATTTCTAAAATGTTGATGGGAAAGACAAAGATTAATATGAATTTTATAAAATACTATAGTTATACTCTGTATTTGATTTTATTTTCAGATGAAAGTTGTGTAAAGGATGCGTCAGATAGACTTCGAAAGGCTGAGACTTATCTCAATGAAGTCAGAAACAAAATTTTTGCTAAGCTTCAACCAAAACTTCGTTGTAAGTTAGGTAAGTAATTTGTAGTGATGGAAACTTTGAGTTTTCTGTTATTTGTAGTTGAAAGGTTTTCTCTACAAGAGTGGTCTTTAAACTTTTAAAATCACAACCCTTTAGCAGTTAAAAATTTTGAGTATACACTCTATTTTATATATTATGTTCATATATTTCCTTTATAAATTAAATTGGATAAGATAAATGACATTTTTAATGGTACAAACCCTTTTGCTTTCACTAAAAGTATTAATATTAAACATAATATTATTAATTCATGTTTTTGTGAATATACTCTGTTGTTTTAGGAAAAACCTTTTGTGATTCCAGTAGGATAAGATGAACCTTGTTTTTTAGAGCCTAAGTTTATTTCATCCAGACTCAAAAGTGCAGTGGCAACTTGTGATGCAATCTCCTGCTGATAGGTGTCGGTTCTGGCCTGTTCCATTTCTGAGTAGGATGGTTTAGTCCTCCATTAGATATCCTGGTGTGGGACATACAATCCATTATTCAGCTGCTTTGATAAGTATAATTTGCCAAGCAGATGATTTTTTTAAAAGATAATTTTTATTAAATGATACAGTACAACACTCAAGTTACATAGATCACAATAGTCAGTAGTGTCTAAGTCTAGGAGTTGATGGGCAATATAGAGAGATAATGGGTTCCTCGACCTCCAGACTGGATGTCCCATAGACATCGTAAACTCAACATGTCTAAAACATTGTTTTTCTCTCTCAAGTCCTTTTTCTTCTTAAGTTCCTCATTGAGGCCACCACCTTATTCCCAGTGACCCAGGTTCAAAACGAAGGTGTTATCCTTTACTACTCAGCTTCTGTCCCCCTTATTCAATGTGATGACTTGCCCTGGTGATTCTACTTTTGTAACATCTCTCCTATATGCCCCTTTCTCTTCTTGACATTGTACTGCTGCTCAGTCTCCCTGCCTTAAGTCTTTTTTTTTGTTTGTTTTTTTCAAGGCAGATGGGGTTAAGTGGCTTGCCCAAGACCACACAGTTAGGTAATTATTAAGTGTCTGAAGTCGGATTTGAACTCAAGTACTCCTGACTCCAGGGCCGGTGCTCTATCCACTGCGCCACCTAGCTGCCCCAGCCTTAAGTTTCTTTCTAGACTTAGGTCTGACTGTGTCACTCCTTCAATAACTTCCTATCACTCCCAGAATCAAATATAAAAATCTATTTTTGATGTTCAAATCCCTTTATAATCTTCTTTGTCATGCTTCCTTCTCTTCCCCAACCCACCTTCTGTCCTCTTATCTTTCCAGGCTTCTCTACCTACCTCTCTCATGACACTCTTATCTCCAGACTTACGTCCCCCTTACCTGGAATTCTCTTTCTCCTTCTCTACCTCATGACTTTTTTCACAACCTAACTAAAATCCTGCTTTTCACACAAAGCTTCAATGCTTCTGTCTTCCCTCTTGGGGTTATCCAATGGTACTTTGTTTTGCATGTTACATCCCCCATTAGAGCTTGAGAGCTTAGTATAAAAGAAAAATTGAAAATGTTTCTCCTAGTAAGCCTGTTTACTAGTTGGAGCATTTATAGATATACAAACATATGTATGTTTGTATGTGTGTTTATATATGTATATAACAAAACTCTTTCCCACATCAGTGAAATCTGATAGTCTTATACAGTGTTCCATACTCAAAGGTAGGCTCCCAATTCAACACAGGTGGGTGGCAGGTACATTTTCTCTTCCTTTCTTTGGGGCCAAACTTGATAATTAGGTTTTTTTTTAGGTTTTTTTGTAAGGCAAATGGGGTTAAGTGGCTTGCCCAAGGCCACACAGCTAGGTAATTATTAAGTGTCTGAAGCCGGATTTGAAGTCAAGTACTCCTGACTCCAGGGCCGGTGCTCTATCCACTGTGTCACCTAGCCGCCCATTTTAGTTTTCTTTTAAAGATAGTAGCCATATTTCATGACCTTTAACATCAGTAAAATTCTTCAGATTAATTCTGAGAATTAGACTTTAGCTAGGTGACTGGAGTCAAGAAAGAAGTTCTACCCCTAGTTCTTCCATTAACCAGCTGTTGGGGATGTTAATAATTACTCTGAACTTTAGTACATAAAATGAAGAGCAAAAACACTAGCACATATTTAAGCTTCCTTCTAGTTCTTAAATTCTAAGATTCTTTTTCATAAGTTATTTTATTTCAGGAACTATAGCTAAAATAATTTATGGCAAAATAAACAAACTTGTCATTTATATAGTCTTGGATCAAACTTGGAACCTAATTTCTTAGGCTTTCCTCAATACATCAGAGAAAATTATTCCCTTCCCTTTTCTTTCCCTTTTCTTCCCCTTCTCCTTTTTTTTCTTCCCTTAACTAATTTACCCTTTTAAAATAATTTATTACAGTAGTCTAAGGCGGGGGAGGATGGGAAAAGAGAAGATAAATTATGGAACTCTTAGTTAAGAAATTGTGGCAGTAGGGGGGGATTTACATTTTTTTTCCTTCTCTAAAATTACGTGTAGTAGGATAACAGTTATATTAGTAAATAAAATAAGACTGTTATTCTTGCATGTTTCTTGTTTCCAAAATTTTTTTTTTTTCCATCTGAAGGTAATATGGAAAGTCCGGTGTTTGCATTTCCCTTGCTTCTACAAATGGAACCTCTCATTGAAACACTCTTTGTGTCATCTTTTTCTTGGAACTTTGAGTGTTCTCAGTGTGGAAACAAATATCAGCAGAGGTCAGATATTTTTTATTGAAATTGGTTTTTAAAGTATTTTAACTTTGTCAGTGTATCAGGCATACAAAATTTGAATAGTTTTTGTTTGTTCAATACTACTCTGATTGCCAAAGATCATGTTTCTTAGTCTCACAGTTACTCAGTTATTCAGATTGTGTGCTTGTGTCTTTAAATCTTGTCTCTGGAAATTGGACAATTAAAGTGTATCCTGGGGTCTTGGGAGGATGTTGTGGTTTAGTATAGGTTGATAAATGTTTACAATGGGAAGCATAATAGATATCCAGTGCTTATAGTCTCCCTGGGTTTTCTGGTCAATAAAAATGAATAAGAATCCTTAAAAATACATACTCTTGGTTGTTTCACTCTTGCTTAGGACAAGTCTATTTAATAATAATAATTGACATTTACTTAGCACTTTTTAGTCTGCAAAGACATTTATGTACATTATCTCATTTGAGTCTCATGACAGGGAGGCCCCTCTGGTTGTTACTACAGTTGTTAGTATCCTTGTGATCAGTGATGAGGGAATGAAAGCCCAGAGAAGTTGACTGACTTGCCCATGTAGCAGTAAGTATGGGAGTTTTCCTCACTCCCTGCACCATGAGATCTCTTAATTGCCCATTACTTAATTGCCTCTGAGAAGAGGGAAATCAATTTCAGGGTCATAGGGTTTGACAGATTTTCTCAAAGAATAGTTACTTCTATTTTCTCATTCCTTCCCTCAGTCCCATGGAAGACTTACCATCCACCATGGCCATCTTCTTTTCTTTCTCCTGACAGAAGTGGTAAACTGAGCTATGAGCTGCCCCAGCTTTGAAACCCCTCGGTGAGATTGTTACATTGTAACCCTGAGTCTGGCACCTGGGGGTGAGCATGGGAAAAGACAATTCCGTCATTTTTGACCCCTAGAGGATCACCAGGAACATCTTTTTCCTATCTAACTAGGATTGGGGAAGGAAGAGATTTAGCTAGTATTATGCTTTGAACCCTCTTCTTTTCTGGAAGGAGAGAGCAGTTGATAAGCAGGTTGGAAGTTTAAATTAGGTGCAAACCTTTTCTTTTTGCTATCCAGACAATGCTATATAATATAAGGAGGAATAGACCTGGATTCACAAGATCTGAGTTCTTAATTCTGACCTGTGTGAATTTGGGGCAAATTATTTAAACCCTATCTATAAAATGAAAGGTTTGGATAGTATTCTCTTTCAGTATTAATCTCTCATTTTAATAAGTTCACATTACAAGTGAAAAATAGATTTTTTTTGATCCTTAGGTTCACTAATAAACTAGAAAATGTTGATCTTAAATGTATTAGTGGAAAAATTTTTGAAGCGAGAAGTTAAATTTGACTTTTTTAATTTAACTTTTCTGGCAATTGTTTCAGGTACAAGCAAATCAAATGTCTTTGTATCTAGAAAATAGTTTGCTTACATTCTTTTATTAAGGAAAAAAATCAAGATGGGGCTGTAACTTAGGTAGTGAAGAATTGCTTGTCCCTCCTTTGTTCCCTAGTGCAATAATATATCAAAGAACATACAGTTTTAAAATACATTTGAATACATTTAAAATGTATTTTTTCAGGAGTCTATTAATATGGTATATTATTTTGATTAGGTTCAATTTTTGAAAATTTCCATGCAGCCTTGCTTAATGAAGTTCTCAGACAACACATGATCTACTTTCATTATAAAAAATATGACCAAGGAAATGGGTCACTTTGTATATTGTTACTAATGCATAATTTAAACCAATTTTTTTTTCTTAAGTGCTAGCCATATTTTTTTCTTTCAAAAATTTTGACCTTTTCCATTTCTGACATGTGCTAATTCATTCCTTCTTAGGCAACCTGGTTCCTCCATGCTCACTTTGAAGGTTACTTTCAGTACACAATTTAGTTTGAATGTCTTGACCGACTTAACCTACTATAACTCAGAACTTCAGAACCCAAGAGATAGTTTAACCTCAGCTTCCCTCAGTAGCAGGGATTGTAGGCATGTGTCACCACACTTGACTAATTTTAATATTTAAATTATTAAAAAACTATTATATTTAAAGCTAATGTGAACACAGACATGCTTGCCATTTTTATGATTGACTAATTTTGAAAAGTCAAATTCCTTTAATTGTCTTTTTCAAAAGCAATTTTGAACTTCCAAAAATGAATTAAATTGGATAAATAATATAACAATTGTCTAATGAACACAACAGTGTGTGTGTATATGTGTATATATATATATGTATATATCTCTCTTTATCCAGGTGTTCAAAGAATCTGGTAACCTTCACAAACATAATACCTGAGTGGCATCCACTTGATGCTGTTCATTTTGGTCCATGTAATAATTGTAAAAGTAAATTACAAAGAAGAAGAATGGTCTTGGAAAAGTAAGTTTAATTTTCTTCAAATTTCTAGTATCAATGTATATCGCTGTAGGTATTTAAAAAATGTGAAGGGTTTAACAACCCATAAACATGAAGATAAAATTTCTCATCATAAATTTTTTTTAACTGACAGAATTATATTATTTGGGTATTGGTATTATTTGTAATAGAGCCTTGATCTGACAGGTCTTCTGATGTATTTTTCTACATAACAGCTCTACCTGGGCCTGATGGTCCATTCTAGCATTTGGTAGGGAGGGAACTGTTGAGGTAGGGGAGAACAGACCTTTCCAAATCCTAAATATAACCAGGTGACTTCCCTAGTTTGTGTCAACTGGCAACAAGAGGAAGGAGTTAGAAAAGAAACATAGTTTGGGCTCCTGTATGACAGACTTTCCTCTTTAGGAGAACTAAAGCCAATATATTTTATATGTCCTTAAGCTATTTTTTTACCTCAGTAACCAGATTTGTAAATATGTAAGCAAAAATCTAATTGTTAATTAAAGACCAAATTCTTATAGGTTTTAGAAGTTTTAAAAGCTGTACATATATTTTAATAAAGTTTATAGTAGTACTTTCCTTTGATATATTTCTCAAACCTCTTAGTTCTTCTATTCTATTACTGCCTTCCACCTGTGCACCTTAATCATAGTCATTTCTCAAGTCCGTCCCCTTTCTCATTTCTTTGTCCTTTTTATTAGTCATCTCCTTCTATTCTGATAGCTTTCACTATAACTTAATGCTGATCTCTAATCTTTATCTCTCTTTTAACTTGCAATTTCTAATTGCCCACTCTTATCCTAAATTCAAAATCTATCTCTGTTAGCATATCCCTTGCAATTGGATTTGTTATACTTTCTTCTGAAACCTGTTCCTTCTTTAATTTCTCATGTATAACTGCATGATTATCTTCAATTCCTTCTTTTTTTACTCTTTTAGTGACCAACTATTGTCAAATTTACCTTTACAGTATTTCCTCTGTCTAGTCACTCCTCTTCATGCTTACTACTACCATTTCATTACCTCTCACCTGGGTTTTCTACTGTAGATTCCAAATAGTCTCTTTGTTATCAGTCTTTCCTACACATCATACCAGATTAATCTTCTTAATACATAGATCTAATAATATTATTCTATCCAAAAACCTTAAGGGACTCTGTTACCTGGCATTCAAAACCTACCATAATCTGACTTTAATACTTTTGCCAGCATTTTTTTCATACTATCACTTATTCTTATGTATTCCAACCAAAGAAAACTACCTCTGTGACTGTGTAAATCATAGGCTTGACATTCTCTTATCTGTCATCTGACCTGTCCAGGATTTTAATACCCAGCTCAGATGCTCCTTCATGAAGCTTTCCCTTATTCTTACTGCCCAGCCAAAAATGAGCTCTTGCTTATGTATTCTATTTGTATGGACTGTGTACACCTTATTTTATCTCTCTTAGTGACTGTAGTTTTCTCATTGTGTTTATAATAAGTAAATGTGGATTAAATCAGTGGAAAGAATTGACACATTTAGTATTTCATTTTTTTATAGACCATCCTTATTAAATCTTAATTAACAAGGATTTGGTCATCTCTGCTAATTTGCTTTCTAAGGAAAACCTAAGTTATTCTAAGCCTACATTGGTTATTTATTGGCAGTATTCTGTTATTTTCATGGACTCTGTTGAAATGTTTCCCCCCATACTAGTCAGAGTTGTCTTGTCTATCTCCTGGTTAAGTGACTTATCACATACAAAATAGCTTTCTTTTAAACACATTCATTTAAAAGTCAAATTTCCATTTAAAATTATTAATATTTTCACAGATGTTCTATTTTCTGAAAATATGGAAAGTTTGCTCACAATTACTGAGGATTTCAGTTATGCTAAACATAAGATAAAAGTTACTTCCTCATCTGTAGTTGCAACTTTTTATGAAAAGATCTGAAACAGGAAAACGTATTACTTTTGCAGTATATTAAATTTATTTTTTTTTAGTTTTTTTTTTTTTTGCAAGGCAAACGGGGTTAAGTGGCTTGCCCAAGACCACACAGCTAGGTAATTAAGTGTCTGAGACTGGATTTGAACCCAGGTACTCTTTACTCCAGGGCCGGTGCTTTATCCACTATGCCACCTAGCTGCCCCTAAATTTATTTTGAAATGTCATTTTATAAATTATTTTCATCAAATCTCTTGGATTCTTAGGTGTTAGTTTAGAGTTTTTAGTTTTTTAAATTTTCATGGAGCTTATAAAAATCTTGCATAGCCCATAATAGTGACATTTAGAATTTTTTATTTTGCAAGTTATTTGGCTAGAACATTGAAAATTGTATCTTTAATGTGCTTCAGGTTATTAGCATAGCACACAGTGGCTCTGCTATGGAAATGGGTCTGGTGACATATCTTGGAAAGCAATTGAAGTCACATAATTATGAAACAAATTAGAATTACTATTGAAGAAACTGGGCTGACATCTTAAAATAATAAACTTTGATGAATATAGATCTTGAAATCCCATCTTTCAAGGCAAACTATGTCCATTCCATTCATACTGTCTTTGTTTTTTTTTGTGTTTTTTTTTTGCAAGGCAGTGGGGTTAAGTGGCTTGCCCAAGCTAGGTAATTATTAAGTGTCTGAGGCCGGATTTGAACTCAGGTACTCCTCAACTCCAGGCCGGGCGCTATATCCACTGCGCCACCTAGCTGCCCCCCCCCATACTATCTTCATACAGATCTTTCATTCTAGGGTTGAACTAGATTTTCTCCTCCCTTCTCTCAGCCCTTAACCCTGCCAGCACAGCTCTTAGAAGGTCCTGAACAGTTCTGGATGCCATACTTGAAAGGATGTTAACAAACCAGAGTATTTCTGGAAGGTAAGGCTGTAAGCCCAAGCTTTACCAGGGTTTGGAAGTCTATTAGAGAGTATGAGTAAAAGAGCATCAGACTTGTAATTGACCCTGGAGAGGCTTAACTTCCTCGGGGCTGGGGGGCAGCGGCGGCGGCGGCTAACTGTTGGAGTAGAAGTAAATTCTTGTGCATATCAGATTTTCAGATAAAGCCAGTATTGTAAGGGGGCATGACTAGTCTGTTTGGATTAGAGGTCCTCAGAGAGCCCATTTCTGGAATTCTTTGAACACTGAGCCTCAGGGACCTCAGCTTTGCATGCCTTGATCTGTGAGAAGAGTTCGAAGAAAGGAAAAACTGAAATGGAGTCAAGTGTGAAGAGAAGGCATCTGCTGGTGGAGAAGCAGTGTAGCACTTGGTCTTGCAGAGAAAAACTAGAATTCAGTTTTGCTTGACTTCTCCCCACCTTAACCTGATACTTCATTACTACTTACCACCAAGAGATTAAACACCAAAAATAATCTAAAATCTAGAAAATGGCTATCATTAAAATCTGCCTTCTATTTTAACTGAGAATAAAATCATTTCCTAGAATAGAACCTATTTCCTTATGGCCTTTTACCTGGACTGTTAGTCTCCTAATTTGTTCTTTGGCATCAAGTTTCTGCCCTCTGCAGTCTATATTCTACAAAAGGTGAGTCTGATTTTCACAGTGTGAAGGTCTGAACTTCTTTGTTTAACATTTAGCCAACCAATTTTCTCAGTTTTTTATATATAGCTTCACACTATGGTCCAACTAAACTGGCCTTCTTACACTTTCTTAAAGCATGATACTCTGTCTCCCATCTCCATGCCTTTGCAAAGGATAGAATGCATTTTCTGAATTCTACCTCTTAGAATCTTTATATCCTTCAAAACTCAATTCAAGTACCCCTGCTATATGAAGCCTTACCCGATCCACCTATTTTTTTATTTACTTAATGTGTACATGTTGTCTCTTTTATTAAAATATAAGGTCCTTTAGGTCAAGGACTGTCTAATTTTTGTCTTCATATTTGTAGCACTCTGCATGGTTACTGGTATACCAAAGGTATTTAATAAATGCTTGCAGATCAACATATTTTTACATTCTAAGTTAAAGTTAAAAATTGGGAAAAATATTAGAATGTTTGAAAAGTTTTTTTCTACAGATAATTCCTTTATATTGATTAGAATTTTCTTTCTTCATTAGCTCAAACTGGTTCAAAAATTAATTTTTCAGATGTTAAACTGTTTCAGACTAGGTCTTATTTTTATGAATGAAGTACAGAGGATTTAAAAGGTTGTTTTTAGCATACACCCTATACGTGCCTTCCTATAATTAGCAGTAGTGTATGGTGTGACTCTTTTGGTATATAATGAGGCATAGTAAGCAGTGGAGAGTTAGGGGAGCTAAAGATTTAGAAAGAATCAAAGATGTGTGATAATAGAAAAAAATGTGAGAAATAGGATCTAATATCTAGAATTTTGCCTTATAGGCAAATTTTCAGGAATATATTCTAAATATAAAGGGTATTTGTAATTTAAAGACTTGATTGATTTCCAGTTGAAAACACAATTAGGAATAATTCATAATAATTAAGTGATCTTAAATTTTAAGAAACACTGAAGTTCATTTCAGCTGAATATCTTGAGAAACTGAATTTTGGTAACTTGAAAAATCAGTTGAACAGATATTTGATAGTTTTCTTAAAGGTTGTAAAAAGATTCATTTCATTCACACATAATTCAGGGCCCAACTCCCAACTTCAGGCTGATTTAATATTCCATAACTAGAGAATTTGTACTGGAAAAAATTTCTGGATTTGCTAAGTATTTTGGTTTTCAAGATATTTTTTCTTTATTTCCTCCATTTTTTTGTCTTTACAAGTTGAACTCTTCCTCCAAATACAATTTAACTGAATTTCAGGTTTGGAAGAGATCATAAGCCATTTAGTCTGATAAGCACCTAAATCCCTTCCATGACATACTCAGTGGTCATCAAGCCTTTGCTTTAAGACCTCCAGTGAAGGGGAACCTGCTACACCTCCCTAGTCAGCCCATTCCCCTTTGGGTTGGCTCTGATCTTTAACAATCCATCTCTCCCACAGGCCCTCACTTTCTTCCTTTCAGTAATGACACTAGTTAACAAGTTCAACTTTTATCTTCCTTGATCTCATCCCTTGTTCTGTTTCTGTTTGTTTTCAAAACCTATTCATTCATCTTCCTTACACAACTTACATGTTGCTGATTGCCACCATATTCCATATCTTGCTATCATAGAATTAAAAAAACCATTACAACTCAGCCACACTGATTTGCACTTACCCTGGGGAAACAGTTAATATTACTGAAGTTATATTATTAAATGTAATTATTGTGTATCAAATATAGATTTACTTCTTTATAATGCTCCTAGTTGTGCTTTAGTTTTGGTCAAGTAGAGCAAGTTTAATCCTTCTTCCATGTGACATTTCTTCAGACAACTGAATGACTTCACCTTCATCATCCTGATTGGACTCTTATAGATAAGCTCATCTTTAGCCTTCCTACAGTGCTATTCCTAGAGCTGAATACAATATTCTGAATGAATTTCAAAGTGGAATGGGCTGACTAGGAAGGTAATAGGTTCCCCTTCACTGGAGATCTTAAAGCAAAGGCTTGATGACTACTTGTTGAATGTGGCATGGAAGGGTAAATTTAGGTTCTTATCAGACCAAATGGCCTATGATCCCTTCAAACCTGAAGCCATTTCCTTTTCCAGCTCATTTTACAAGTGAGGAAGCTGAGCAGGGTTAAATGACCTGCCCAGGGTCACACAGCTTGTGTCTGAGACCAGATGTGAGCTCTTCATGACTCTAGACCTGACATTCTAGGGACATCTCCAGTTGTCTTGACTTATATCTAGTCACTGGACCCAGATGGCTCTGGAGGAGAAAGTGAGATCAGTAGAGTATCCCCTCAGTTAAATCTAATTCATATGCTTGTCACGGCATCACCAACCTGATGTCATGGTCTTCTCCAAGAATGAAGGACAAAAGTATTATCATTGTTATAACTGACACTCTATCCACTGTTGTTACCTTGCTGCCTTTGAGTTGGATACTATTCTTCCCTTAATGCCACGAAGATACATCAGATTGGCATGTTTTAAAATGATTTTATTGATTCCTTTTTGCATCACACTACTTTTCTAAACTCTGTAGACATTCTTTTTTTTTATTATGTAAATATTTTATTTGTTTTCCAGTTATATACAATGGTAAGGTTTTGAATTTTACATTTTCCCACACCCTCCCTTCTGTCCCCTTTCCCTCCCCACAGAAAGCAGTCTGATAATCTTTACATTGTTTCCATGCTATATATTGATCAAAAGTGAATGTGTTGAGAGAAAAATCCTATCCTTGAGAAAAAAATAAAATATTAGAGATAGCAAAATTAAACAGTACATAAGGCAACTTTAAAAAAAAATGAAGGTAATAGTCTTTGATCTTTGTTAAACTCCTGAGCTCACATCTCTGGATACAGATGGTATTCTCTGTCACAGATATCCTGAAATACTTTTTTTAATAAAAGAAATATTTTATTTATTTTGAATTTTATAATTTTTCCCTTAATCTTGCTTCCCTCCCCCTCCCCCCACAGAAGGCAGTCTGTTAGTCTTTACATTGTTTCCATGGTATACATATAAGAGATGGAAAAATTACATAATAAGATAACGGGTTTTTTTAAATTGAAAATAATAGTCTTTGGTCCTTGTTGAAACTCCACACTTCTTTCTCTGGATACAGATGCTATTCTCCATTGCAGATAGGCCAAAATTGTGCCTGATTGTTGCACTGATGGAATGAGCAAGTCCATTAAGATTGATCATCACTCCCATGTTGCTATTAGGGTCTACAGTGTCCTTCTGATTCTGCTCATCTCCCTCAGCATCAGTTCATGCCAATCCTTCCAGGCTTCCCTGAATTCCCATCCCTCCTGTTTCTAATAGAGCAATAGTGTTCCATGACATACATATACCATAATTTGTTCAGCCAGTCCCCGGTTGAAGGACATTCACTCGATTTCCAATTTTTTGCTGCCACAAACAGCTACTATGAATATTTTTGTACAAGTGATATTTTTACGCTTTTTCATGATTTCTTTAGGGTATAGATCCAGTTAGAGGTATTGCTGGATCAAAGGATATGCACATTTTTATTGCCCTTTGGACTGCAGATATTCTTCCCCCCCCCCACCTTGCAGTAAACCTTAATTTTTATTTTTTTTTTTTTTTGATTTTGCAAGGCAATGGGGTTAAAAGTGTTTGAGGCCTTAAGGGATAGTTAACTTTTTTTTTTTTTTTAGGTTTTTGCAAGGCAAATGTGGGGTTAAATGGCTTGGCCCAAGGCCACACAGCTAGGTAATTATTAAGTGTCTGAGACCGGATTTGAACCCAGGTACTCCTGACTCCAGGGCTGGTGCTTTATCCACTAGGCCACCTAGCTGCCCCTAAACCTTACCTCTTAACAAAAACAGAACTAGGTAGCATAGTGATCCTTGCATGACTATCTATATTATCCCTACTTCTTTACCAGCAAGGGAAGTATGTTTTATAATCTTTTCACAACATCAAAGATTAGTATTAACAGAAGCTCTATGTTTGGTTTCCTTTTCTTTTTCCTTTGTCATTGTCATTGCTTATATTGTTCTCTCAATTCTACTTCCCTCTGCATCAGTTCATAACATTCTTCCTATTTTTATCTGAATTCTTTCTATTTTAAAATGATGACTGTTATTTCTTAAAGTACCAGTTAGAACAGCTAATTTGGGGAAATTGCAGAGAAAGATTTTTGAGGGTCTGAGTTTGATTGTATTAGGTGTCTGGATATTTAGAGTTTCCTTAGACATGAAGACATAATGGATATGATATATATTTTGCAAGCAATTTTTGCTTAATGGACTGTGATAGAAATTTATTGCATGATGGTTTCAGACTGTGAGTGATAATCAATCTGAGGACAATTTTTGTTATATACTTTAAAAAGAATTCTTCAATTCTAATTAAACACATCTGGAGGTTTTAAAAAAAATACGTTTTAATATGTTAGTAGTCAGCCCTGAAAATGAATTGTATTTGACTTGTTGGCTTCAGACTATCTTTTTATTTTTATTTTTTTTTATGGTTTTTGTAAGGCAAATGAGGTTAAGAGGCTTGCCCAAGGCCACATAGCTGGGCAATTAATTATTAAGTGTCTGAGGCCGGATTTGAACTCAGGTACTCCTGACTCCATGGCCAGCGCTCTATCCACTGTGCCACCTAGCTGCCCCTAGACTATCTTTTGTATAACACGGCATATAGTATTATTTGTTTGACTTTTCTTTTTTATTTCCCTCTAGAATATCTTCAGTATTTATGCTGCACTTTGTAGAAGGCTTGCCATGTAATGACTTGCAGTTCTATTCATTTCATTTTGAAGGCTTTTTCTACCAAATAACTTGTGTGATTCAGTATCAAATAAGTAAAAAACATTTTATAACTTGGATTTTGAATTCTGATGGTAAGTATTTTAATTTGATTTTTGCAATTCATGCTATTAAAATGAAGTTTGTCAGAATAAGCAAGTATTTTCTTTTGATAACATTGATAGATTCATGTACATAGTTTTGTAGTCTTTAGCTTTACCTTTAAATAGGAAAAGGCATTAATGACTTAGTTTTGTGTGAATGTGTATATTGAACATATAGTTATATATGCATAAGCATACATGCATCTGTTCGATGTGTAAAAGAACAACCAGTTATGGGAATTTGTTCATTCCCCTAAAGGTCTTAGTTATAGAAATTTTGTTGTGGTTTATCTGTCCTCAGATAAAATTAAATAAAACTTTAGATTTATTTACCCTAACTCATGAAAGTGTTTAGCCTGACTCCTAGAAGTGAAATTCAGATAGTTATATTTGCCAATTCTAGTCTTAGTAAGTAATTTGTAGAGTTAGAATTGTGACTGCTTTTTCCTATTCTCAAAGGTCATGTATATAATGTGATTCTGTTTTACTTTTAATAGTTCTTTTGGAATAACAATAACTCAACTGGGCTGTTGCTAGAGCAAGGCTTTATTTCTCCCGAATTGATTCTTTTTCATTCTGTATAGCCAGTGTTAAAACCTCTACTCTTTTTTTCAATTCTTGTACCACTCTGCCTCTACTCTTTTTTTTTTAAATTTTTATTAAAGATATTATTTGAGTTTTACAGTTTTCCCCCAATCTTGCTTCCCTCCCCCCACCCCTACCCTACAGATAGCACTCCATCAGTCTTTACTTTGTTTCCATGTTGTACCTCGATCCAAATTGGGTGTGATGAGAGAGAAATCATATCCTTAAAGAGAACAGAATTCTCAGAGGTAACCAGATAAAACCATAAGACATCTGGGTTTTTTTTTTCCAAATTAAAGGGAATAGTCCTTGTACTTTGTTCAAACTCCACAGCTCCTTATCTGGATACAGATGGTACTCTCCTTTGCAGACAGTCAAAAATTGTTCCCAATTGTTGCGCTGATGGAATGAGCAAGTCCTTCAAGGTTGAACATCACTCCCATGTTGCTGTTAGGGTGTACAGTGTTTTTCTGGTTCTGCTCATCTCACTCAGCATCAGTTCATGCAAATCCCTCCAGGTTTCCCTGAAATCCCATCCCTCCTGGTTTCTAATTGAACAACAGTGTTCCATGACATACATATACCACAGTTTGCTAAACCATTCCCCAATTGAAGGACATTTACTTGATTTCCAATTCTTTGCCACCACAAACAGGGCTGCTATAAATATTTTTGTACAAGTAATGTTTTTACCCTTTTTCCTCATCTCTTCAGGGTATAGACCCAGTAGTGGTATTGCTGGGTCAAAGGGTATGCACATTTTTGTTGCCCTTTGGGCATAGTTCCAAATAGCTCTCCAGAAGGGTTGGATGAGTTCACAGCTCCACCAACAGTGTAATAGTGTCCCAGATTTCCCACATCCCTTCCAACAATGATCATTATCCTTCCTGGTCATACTGGCCAATCTGAGAGGTGTGAGGTGGTACCTCAGAAAAGCTTTAATTTGCATTTCTCTAATAATTAATGATTTAGAGCATTTTTTCATATGGCTATGGATTGCTTTGAGCTCCTCATCTGTAAATTGCCTTTGCATATCCTTTGACCATTTGTCAATTGGGGAATGGCTTTTTGTTTTAAAAATATGACTCAGTTCTCTGTATATTTTAGAAATGAGTCCTTTGTCAGAATCATTAGTTGTAAAGATTGTTTCCCAATTTACTACTTTTCTTTTGATCTTGATTACATTGGCTTTATCTGTGCAAAAACTTTTAAATTTAATGTAATCGAAATCATCTAATTGGTTTTTGGTGATGTTCTCCAACTCTTCCTTAGTCATAAACTGTTCCCCTTTCCATAGATCTGACAGGTAGACTAGTCCTTGATCTTCTAATTGCTTATAGTATTGTTTTTTATGTCTATGTCCTGTAACCATTTGGATCTTATCTTGGTAAAGGGTGTGAGGTGTTGGTCTAATCTAAGTTTCTTCCATACTAACTTCCAATTATCCCAGCAGTTTTTATCAAAGAGGGAGTTTTTATCCTGGTGGCCTGACTCTTTGGGTTTATCAAACAGCAGATTACTATAATCCTCTCCTGCTTTTACACCTAGTCTATTCCACTGGTCCACCACTCTATTTCTTAGCCAATACCAAACAGTTTTGATGACTGATGCTTTATAATATAATTTTAGATCAGGTAGTGCTAAACCACCTTCGTTTGCATTTTTTTTCATTAAGCTCCTGGCAATTCTTGACTTTATTTCTCCATATGAATTTACTTACAATTTTTTCTAGCTCATTAAAGCAATATTTTGGAATTTTGATTGGTAGGGCACTAAACAGGTAGTTTAGTTTTGGTAGAATTGTCATTTTTATTATATTAGCTCTCCCTATCCATGAGCTGTTGATATTTGCCCAGTTATTTAAATCTGATTTAATTTGTGTGAGAAGTGTTTTATAATTGTTTTCAAAAAGATTCTGAGTCTGTCTTGGCAAATAGACTCCCAAGTATTTTACACTGTCTGAGGTTACTTTGAATGGGATTTCTCTTTCTAGCTCTTCCTGCTGTTTCTTGCTAGTCATATATAGGAAAGTTGAGGATTTATGGGGGTTTATTTTATAACCTGCAACTTTGCTAAAATTGCTAATTGTTTCCAGTAGTTTTTTAGATTTCTTGGGATTCTCTAGGTAGACCATCATGTCATCTGCGAATAGTGAGAGTTTTGTCTCTTCCTTCCCAATTCTAATTCCTTTAATTTTTCTTCTCTAATTGCTGATGCTAACATTTCTAATACAATATTGAATAGTAGTGGTGATAATGGGCACCCTTGTTTAACCCCTGATCTTATTGGGAATGTCTCTAGTCTCTCCCCATTGAGTATAATGCTTGTTGATGGTTTCAGATAGATAGTGCTAATTATTTTAAGGAACAGTCCATTTATTCCTACACTCTCTAGTGTTTTTAATAGGAATGGATGCTGTATTTTGTCAAAAGCTTTTTCAGCATCTATTGATATTCTCATATGGTTTCTGATAGGTTTGTTATTGATATGAGTATACTAACAGTTTTCCTAAATATTGAACCAACCCTGCATTCCTGGAATAAATCCTTCTTGATCATAATGTATTATCCTAGTGATGACTTGTTGTAGTCGTTTTGCTAAGATTTTATTTAGGATTTTTGCATCTATATTCATCAGGGATTAGGTCTATAATTTTCTTTCTCTGTTTTAACTCTTCCTGGTTTAGGTAACAGTACCATATTGGTTTCATAGAAAGAGTTAGGCAGAGTTCCATCTTTCCCTATTTTTCCAAAGAGTTTATATAGGATTGGAACCAATTGTTCCTTAAATGTTTGGTAGAATTCACTTATGAATCCATCAGGCCCTGGAGATTGTTTTTTAGGGAGTTCACTAATGGCTTGTTGAATTTCTTTTTCTGAGATAGGGTTGTTCAGGTATTTAATCTCTTCTTCATTTAACCTGGGCAATTTATATTTTTGTAAATATTCATCCATTTCACTTAGATTATCAAATTTATTGGCATCAAGTGGAGCAAAATAATTTCAAATTATTACTTTAATTTCCTCCTCATGGGTGGTGAGTTCACCTTTTTCATTTATAATACTACCAATTTGGTTTTCTTCTTTTTTTTAATCAAATTGACCAGAGGTTTATCAATTTTATTGGTTTTTTCATGATACCAACTTTTGGTTTTATTTATTAATTCAATAGTTTTTTTGCTTTCAATTTTATTAATTTCTCCTTTAATTTTTAAAATTTCTAATTTGGTATTTGGGGATTTTTGATTTGTTCTTTCTCTAATTTTTTTAGTTGCATGTTTAGTTCATTGATTTCCTCTTTCTCCAATTTATTCATATAAGCATTTAGAGCTATAATATATCCCCTGAGAGTTGCTTTGAATGAATCCCATAGGTTTTGGTATGTTGTTTCATTATTATCATTATCTAGGATAAAATGGTTAATTCTTTCTATAATTTGTTTTTTGGTCCACTCATTTTTTAAGATGAGGTTATTCAGTTTCCAATTTGCTCTGGATCTATATCTCCTTGGCCCAGTATTGCATATGACTTTTATTGCATTGTGATCTGAGAAAGATGTATTCACTAGTTCTGCCTTTCTGCAGTTGATCATTAGGTTTTTATGTCCTAGTACATGGTCAATTTTTGTATAAGTTCCATGTACTGCAGAGAAAAAGGTATATTCCTTCCTATCCCCATTCAGTTTCCTCCATAAGTCTACCATATCTAATTTTTCTAACAATCTATTTACCTCCCTAATTTCTTTCTTGTTTGTTTTATGATTTGATTTATCTAGATCTGATAGCGGGAGGTTGAGGTCTCCTACTAGTAGAGTTTTGCTGTCTATGTCTTCCTGTAATTCTTTCAGCTTCTCCTCTAAGAATTTGGGTGCTGTCCCACTGGGTGCATATATGTTCGATATTGAAATGACTTTATTGTCTATGGTACCTTTTAGGAGGATAAAGTTTCCTTCCTTATCTCTTTTAACACTATCTATTTTTGCTGCTGCTTTGTCTGAGATAAGGATTGCTACCCCTGCTTTTTTTTACTTCTGCTGAAGCAAAATATATTTTGCTCCAACCTTTTACCTTTACTCTATATGTATCTCTCTGCTTCAAATGAGTTTCTTGTAAGCAGCATATTTTAGGATTTTGGTTTTTAATCCACTCTGCTATTTGCTTTTAAGGGAGAGTTCATCCCATTCACATTCAAAGTTATGATTACTAATTCTTTATTGCCCTCCCTGCGGTCTTCCCTCTGTTTGTGTTTTTCCCCCTTTCCCCCACTTTTATCCATTTCCCCCAGTATTTTGTTTTTGAATACCACCCCCTTCAGTGTATTTGCCCTCCTATATCACACCCTACCCTTTCTTTCCCCTTTCCCTGTTCCCTTCCCTTCCTTTTGTTATTTTCCCTTATTTCTTCCACTCGCCTTCCCTTTCTCTGCCCCCCCTTTTACCTTTTTACTTCTTGAAAGGTTAGATGTTTTATAAGTTAACTGAGTATGTGTAGGTTGACTTTAAGCCAAGTCTGATGAGAAGAAGATTCAGGTTCTCCTCTACTCCCTTCTTCCCCTCTATTACCATAGGTTTTTTTGTACCTCTTAGTGTAATGAGATTTGTCCCATTCAATCCCCTCCCTCCTCCCTTCTCTTTCCTGTCCCCCTTTTTTAGGGAGGGAGTGTATTTTTTTTTTAGATCATTCTATCTAAGTCATAGAAAATTCTGAGTGTCTGTCCCTTCTAGTTCAGTATATTCTGTTGAATAGAGTCAAAATTCCTGAGAGTTATTAGTCTTTCTCCCCAGTGGAGTTAAAGCCAGTTACATCCCATTAGATATCAGTCTCATGGATAGGGCATGGATGTCCATCATTTCTGGCTAGGTATATTCTCTCTGTTAGAGTTACATTTCTCAGGATTTATGAGAGTCTCTAACACACACACACACACACCCCCCCCATGCTGGGATATAGCCAGTTTCAACTTGCTGGGTTGCATTTTTTTTCATTTTACCCCCCCCTTTTTTTTTTTACCTTTTCATGTGTCTCTTGAACCTCCTGTTTGATATCCAAATTTTCTGTTTAGCTTTGGTCTTTTCATCAGAAATTTTTGGAATTGTTCCATTCCGTTAAATGTCCATCTTTTTCCCTGGAAGAAAAGGCTCAGCTTTTGCAAGAAAGTAGATTCTTGGCTGCATTCCAAGCTCCCAAGCTCTTCGAAATATTTCGTTCCAGGCCCTTCGATCCCTTAGTGTTCATGCAGCCAGGTCCTGTGTGATCCTTTCTGTGGCTCCTTTATATTTAAATTGTTTCTTTCTGGCTGCTTGCAGGATTTTCTCTTTTATCTGATAGTTGTGGAGTTTGGCCACAACATTCCTTGGTGTTTTCCTTTTAGAATCTTTTTCTGGTGGGAATCGATGTACTCTTTCAATAACTACTTTGCCCTCCGGTTCGATGATGTCAGGGCAGTTTTCCATCACTAGATCCTGTAATGTTAAGTCCAGGCTTTTTTTCTCTTCAGTGTTTTCAGGAAGTCCTATAATTTTCAGGTTTCCCCTCCTCGATCTATTCTCGAGGTCAGTGGTTTTGTTGATGAGGTATTTCACACTTGCTTCTTTTTTTTCTATTTTTTGATTTTGTTTAACTGACTCTTGCTGTCTCGTGGAGTCATTAGTTTCTGTAGACTCCATTTTTTGGGGGGAGGAGTTTTCATTAACCTTTTCCAGTTGGTCAATTCTACTTTTGAAAGAGCTTTCCATTTGACCATTTGGGGTTTTGAGAGAATTAATTTCTTTTTGCATTTGCTCATTTGAGGATCTGAGAATTATTCTTCTTTTGTAATTGTCCAATTCTACTTTCTAAGGTTTTGTTTTCTTGTTGCAAGGTATTAATTGTCTCCCCCAAATTTTCCAGTTGATTTTTAAACTTCTTCCTTATTTCTTCAAGGAAGTCTTTCTGTGCTGGAGACCAGATTGTATTCTCCTCAGAGGTTCCAGGTCTCTTGGGTTGGGGTCTTTCCCTTCCAGGAATTTTTCTATGGATCCACCTTTTCACTGACCCTTCATTATGCTAAGACCTTGAGTTGGGTGGGGCTGGTTCACCTGGGCTTGGGATCTCTAAAGGCTTTACCGAGTGCAGTTTCTCTGGCTGGCCAGTAGGAGGTGCTGGCTGCCCTCTCTGGGGTGTCTGTGACCTTGGTTGGGAGGCCTTCTCCCTTTGCTTGAGGGAGGGAATTGGAGCTATTGAATTCTTTTGCCTTCACTCAATGGTGGGCTTTACCCTGGCCTGAGGTGTTTTCTCAGCTGGGCTGGTTCTTCTGCTCACACACCTGGGCCTGAGGCAGAAGTAGTTTGCATTTGTTTGAGAAGAGGCCTCAGTGCAATGGAGGCGTGGGCTCAGAGTTTTTCAGACCTCAGGGGCCCAGGGATGGTGTCCAGCTCTCCTGCACCAGACCTCTCCCTGCAGCCCCTTCCCCAAGCTCCAGGGGGACAGCACCAACACCAGCGCCTCTGCTTCCCGGCGGACCCAAGCCCCCTTCATTCAGCCCCAGTGCTGATCCAGCAGTTGTGGCTCTCGGGCCCTTAGACTCCTGGTTCTGATTCAGCTGTTGGTCTGGCTGATCCTGGGCTGATCTTCTTTCGGAGCTCATACTCACCTGCTGGTACTCAGCCAAGGCTGCTGCGGGAGACAAATCCTGAGGTAGATTTTCCTCTCCTGGCTTTTTTCTTTCTGGGTTTCCTGGTTTGGATTTCTTTTAAGAGGTTTGTTTCATGTGATAGATGGGGAAAAGATCAGGAGACTTTAGAACTGTGCCTGTCTTCTCTCCGCCATCTTGGCTTGGAAGTCCTGCCTCTACTCTTTAACTGAAGAATTTGTCTCATACTTTATTGAGAAAATAGAAATTGGTTTTCTTTGAGCTCCCTCTTTTTTTTTTTTGTTTTTCTTCTGTTTTTTTGCAAGGCAATGGGGTTAAGTGACTTCCTCGAGGTTGCACAGCTGGGTGTTTATTAAGTGTTGGAGGTTGGATTTGAACTCAGGTCCTCCTGACTTTAGGGCCAGTGCTCTATCCACTGCACTACCTAGCTCCCCCTTCTATATTCCATTGATTCATCAAAATGCCTTCAGGTTATCCCTCATTTTTTTCTTCTTTATTCTCCCTTAGAAGACTTAATGTGAGTTATCTTATTATATATGTTAGGAACATAGCACACATTCTTTGCTGTAAGTGTTATTGTTTCTATGAAATTGTACTTCCCTTTCTTCCTCAGAGTTGGAGTTCCATATATTTATGATGATTGTGATACATGCAATGGAAGTATTGAATTGTTTGCTTTTCTCAAAATGGGGTAGGCTTAGCTGTTGCCATCTTAGGACGTTGCCTTGCTGGTACTCTGGTCACTTCTCCTTTCCTATTGTATTTAATTTTATCTTTTTCCCTTATTAACCTTGCATATAGTTAGGGTATTATAAATGATTGTTGATGTGACATGATTTATTATAAAGCCTTTTTTTTAACTTAAATGCAGTCTTCAACAAGCATTTATTTTCTTGAAAATGTTATTGATCTTTTTGTTTTTACATTAACTAAATTTCTCAGAATTTCTCCTTTTCCTCACCTCAGAGAATTATCCCCTATTACAAAGGACATTTTTTAAAAAGAAAAAAAACCATAGAAAGGAAGAGAAAAAAATCCATTGGTTTTGATCAATATATCAAAAAAAAAGTCTGGAAAATCTATTCACTGTTTCACACTTGGAGACATCCCACTTTTACAAAGAGATGGGGAGGATGTCTTCTCATATCTCTTCTTTGAAGTCATGCTTTCAGTAAATTCTCTTAAGCAGTTCTCATGTACAGTGAATTATAGGGGTCCAAAGATAAAAATCAAAAATGGGACCTACCATCCAGCAACTTATATTTTTGTTATCTGGTGAGGCCCACCATTGTTATTGACCCTGTTTACTGTTTTATCATTGTTTCAACCTCCCACTTTTTTCAGCAAGTTGTAGATGTGAAAGAATGAAAAAGAGATAAGGGGAAAAGGAAGGCAATGATTTCTTTATATTGCTTCAATGTTCACTTTCTCATAGGGATTGTAGACTAGATATTGAAATGGCTCATAGGGAGCATATAGGATAATTTATGTCCAGTGCCCATCCTTGAACTCAATAAATAAATAAGTCATTGGCTTTAGTCTTTTTTTTAATGCAGAAATGCTGTACTGTTTGTTAGAAAAATAGTATTTTCTTTTTTACCTGCTGAATGGTAGAAGATGAAGAATTGAAGGAGTTCAGCAGTCAAAGAAGATAAAAGAAGGCATTTTCTATCTCTAGATATTCTAGACTATGGAGACTATAGATAACTTAGAATTATCTAAAACTGTTGAAATTCTAGAATTGTGTTATATTGAAAATAACTTGAAATGAACAAGACTTTTTGAAATATTGTAACAAGATTTAAAAACCTATGCTATGGCCATTTATATTTGTATGTTCATTATTGGCTCAGTTAACTAAAAATTGTCTTTCTAGCAATTGTTTTTGAAGCCTAAGTTTTGGGGGTGATGATTTAATTTTAGATATTATTTGCAATCCTATAATTTCTAATCTTAATAATATTGAGAGATTGGAGGAGTGGGAAGAGACAGGGCACAACTGAACCATCCACATAACTGTTTCAGTTCTACAGAATTGACATATAAGAACATTGCCTTGTTTTTGAAGGGTAAAGACCTTCAGCATTTGCCTGAGACAGGTGTCAATAAGGATAGTCTCAGTGTTGTGAAGTATTATGCAGTAGTCAAATACAGAAGCCGAAGAGCAAAGAAGTAGTTGAACTTAGGGTGGTAGTTTACAGACTGAGTACCTTTGGGTGATTAAATTATTTGCTTTATTTTTTTCAGGAACTTGGCTAGAATGTGATGATTTAAATGGACCATTTTGTAAAAGAAATCAGAGATTTGAAGTTCCTGCTTCAGAGATTCACATTGTTATCTGGGAAAGGAACTTTTCCAAAACAAGCAATCCATCCAGTGAAGAGATTCCTGTTAAAAAGCTGGAAAGTTTCAGCCTTGGTGATTCCAAACCAGAATCTCTGGCATTGTGTTCTGGTAGTGATGCTGCCACCGAAATATTTTCAACATTTGATCAGGAGAATATTCTAAGTTCTCCAACTACAGATCCATCAGATGCAGTAACAACAGATCACCAGTTCAGTTTACTTTCTGGTCTAGAAGATTTAGTAGATGATGATGTTATAACTTTGACACTTACAGAAATTCATGTTGATTCTGAGGGCAATCCAATTGAAAATCAGCCTGTGATAGAAGATCAGTCTATGATAAATGATAAGACAGTTGCTGAAACGGACATTTTGCAAAAACAAGAATTAAATCCAGTTGAAAATCAGCCTGTGATAGAAAATCAGTCTATGATAAATGATAAGACAGTTGTTGAAATGGACACTTTGCAAAAACAAGAATTAGTATTAACTTCACAATCAACTCCATCTAGGGAAACCCCTGAACATACTCAAACTCTACCTGCAAATGTCCTAATTCAAAATTCAAGTATTGATTTGAAATCAGATCTACTGAATCCAGAAAATACATCAGATACTATCTGCATAAATGATGTAGCACATGTGACTTCTATTCCACAAGGAGAGAAACCATTACAAATTGAAGAGACAAAAGTTAAATTTTCACCTATTGCCTTGGAGAAGGGTTCTGTATCAACTCCAGTCCTTTCACCAAAGGTTGAAAAACTCATATCTAAACAGAATGTCTTACCTCAAGAATCTAATTTGAAAACAGCAAATAATACTGCAGGAGTTTCGCAAAGTGTAGTCTTAGGTTCAACACAGAATTCTAAACAGACACAGAAAAAAAAGTTTGTAGGAAGTTGGGTGAAAGGATTACTAAACAAGGGAGTTTCTTTTATGCCATCATGTGCCTCAGCTAATGAAAGAAAGGTCCATTTGCAAAAAACAACTGACTTGAACTCTTTAGTTAAAAGGGCAAATAATTTTCGGGGCTTTAAACCTAAAGGTATAATGAATCAAATAAGTCCTCAAGCACCCAAGAAAATATCCAGGTCTGCATGCAACTCACTTCCAGTTCTTAACTCTTCACCTTCAAATATCAGTACATCTTTAATACCTGATGAAGTTCCTGAGGGTACAAAGGTTTTGACTAAATCCCCACATAAAAATGTTCATTCCCTGTCAAGTGGGATACCTCCTAAGCACAGTTTTAATGAAAATGAAAATCACATCTCTTCTGGGACATATGAGAGTCAAACCCACAAACTTCGCCTAAAACTTCTTAAAAAACTTAAGGCAAAAAAGCGAAAACTGGCCACTCTTCAGGCTCTCCAAATAAATGAAAAACCTCAAAAGAAAAGTGCAAAACACTTTCCCCAGGATGCATCTCAAAACGAATGTGAATCATTGCAAGGTCTATTAATGGAACTCCAGGATCATATCAATGCCACAGATAAAAAACCTAAGGGTACCACACATGCTAGTATTTACCTGCAGAGTAGCCCAACTCATGAAGAATTTTTAGCAGAATTACTGTCTTCTACTACAACTGCTGCCACATCAGAATTCCCAGAAGATAGAAAAAATGATTGTGAATATTTGGAGATGGTAGCTAACCATAATTTGTTACCAATACCTAGTGACTTTGTCAGTGAATTCTCTTCTGCATATCCTAGCAAAGACCATAATTATTCTAGTCCTGTAAAACAAAATCAGTATGAAATTCAAATGGACTCATTAACAAATAATTCTTGTGCTAAAACATTACACTTAGAAAATCCCCTGAAGTCAGATATTCTTGAAGAATTTTTTTCCACTTCAGTATTAAGTTCTTCAGCAGATGACATAGAATATTTACCTCATTTTGATGAATATATGTTTGACAGTTGAATGTTTGTCGGTGTCTTTAAAATATGTTTGTATTATTGCTTAGAAAAATATTAAATTATGTTTTCAAATAAACTGCACGCTGGCTGTGCTCAAATGGAAATCATTAACACTGGTTTGTGAAATGTATTGTTTATTTGAACAAAATGTTTAAGGTCCATATATTATTTCTCAGAAAGCACTGATGATCTCTGAATTAAAATGAACAAAATTCTGTTTTAACATTTGGGGATTAGTTTTTTATTTTGTGGAATTAATGCACAATTTTTTCCTACAATTTGGATATTTAGAAATATTTATCAACTTTTTGATCTCTACTGTTTTAAAATTACAAGTTATAATGATATTGGTTATAAATTATAGGACTTTAAAATCTGTATTAGGGCTTATTAATGAACGTCATATAGGAATTCTGCTGAAATTGTAATTTTTTTTTTAAAAGGAGTCTCTTGAGAGTCATAGATAATGGTAAGTTCTCAGTAAATATTTGCAAACAAAATAGCACCTCTGTACACTGTAGGAGAGAAATTTACATACCCTATATATCATGTTGGGGAGTTAGGTGGCACAATGGATAGAGTCCTGATACCGGAGTCAGACAGATTCATTTTCCTGAGTTCAAATCTGATCTCAGGCATCAGTTGTGTGATCCTGGGCAAATTATTTGACCCTATTTGTCTCAGTTTCCTCATCTGTAAAATGAACTGAAATAAAGAGGCAAACCATTCTAGTACCTTTGCCCAGAATACCCCAAATGTCGGGTAGCTGGGTGGCGTAGTGGATAAAGCACTGGCCCTGGAGTCAGGAGTACCTGGGTTCAAATCCGGTCTCAGACACTTAATAATTACCTAGTTGTGTGGCCTTGGGACAAGCCACTTAACTCCATTTGCCTTGCAAAAACCTAAAAAAAAATACCCTAAATAAGATTTTGCCAAGTTAGAAATGACTGAATAACAAAATATCTTCTCAATCCTTTTCTAAACTTGTTTTCCACTGTAAAAATAGGGTCAATTTGTCCCAGTTATTTGTATACCTGGAATGATTTTCCATGTGTTATGTTACTTCATGGTTGCTGGGATGTACAGGAATGAAGTAAATTGTCAATGTCAACTTTAAATCTGTATATTGCATTCAACAAATATTTAATGAATCTACTGAAATAACTTAAGGTGGTGGCCTTTACCACAAAAGAATAGGTAGGATTATGAGGGTAAACAGGATGTTTCACCAGATTGTGAAGGAAGACTACGGAAATTCAGTCTAATGCTACTATTCAAAGGCATTCTGGCCTGAGAATCTTGTATTCTCAACTGTGCCAGTGGAAAATGCCAGAACTAATGTGCTGGAATGTCTTCCAAGAAACTGGTTCTAAAGAAAATGGTTCTAAAGGTTAGCCAGAGGATGATTAGATATCCTGGTTCCATTTTGTTTTGCCTACTAACACTTGATGGGAAAGTCAAATCTTTTTAAATCAGAAATTCTTAACTTGGGTGTCTATGAAGGAAAAAAAGCACACCTAATAACTTATAGTATAATTCTTTTCTGTTGTAATCCTATGTGTTTTATTTTATGCATTTGAAAACATTCTGAGAAGGGATTAACAAAATATTTCACCAGACTACCAGAGGGGTCTGTGACATGGAAAAGAATTTAAAATTTCTATTTTAAAATATACTAGTCAAGATATCTCACATAAAACATATGAACATGTTTGAAATAGATTTCTTTAGTATATTTAATACTCCCAGGAAGAGATTCCTGAATAGCCTTTCAACACCCACTGAACATGCTATAATAAAAAGTATTGACTGACTTTCGTTCTAGTCATAGGTATTCAATACCTACTGTAAAATATGCACAGTACTGTGCACAGTGGAGGTAGTCATCCAAGAAGATGCTGCTAGTCCCTGCCGTTAAGGAGCTTCTCAATGTAATATGGAAGATAGATGAAACACAAATGACTATCAACAAAAGGCTTAAAATAAGTTTAAAAAGTTGTAGTATTTTCTACAAGTGTTATAGGGGTCATCTCAGATAAACCAGAAGAATGTCTAGAATTGAATTCTTAAGACATATCCATGGGACAGATGGAGAAAGGCTATCTTGTAACTGATTTTCAAGTGGGAAAGGGGAAAAAAGACCTTATCTTACTGTGAGTTTATCTTAGTGAAATTCCCTGATTGACTCTTACCAACATGTGCCAGTACTTATAGCTGTTGCTGCCACAGTTGGCATTTACCTCTGTTTCTAAGATAGTATAACCAAGTTTTACTTAACCGAAGTTGCATCTATAAATTTACTGTCAAGTCATACACAGGTTGTGCAAAAAAACTGTTCAAACAGAATTTCAGGACATAATCAACATTGAGTCTTTGATACTGTGTCAGTGTCTTGCTTTCAGCATATGAAGATTATCTCTAATCCACTTAGTTATTCTGTGATTAATGGCACCTAGTTGCTCCCTGGCATTTCAATATCTACTTAACTTGTACTTGGTGTATGAAAGATTTAAAGCCCTTAGCCATATCTCTGATTTACAAAGTAGTTAAGGATGATCAACCTTGTCTAGCCTGATTTTAAGAAGACAAGTGAAATAAGAATCTATTTCAAAAGATGTGAACAGTTTTCCAAGTTTGAAATTCTGTCAACCACATACCAAAAAAAAAAATACTCCTAACCAGGAATAATAAGAGAAATGCATTTAGGACAACTGGGATGCCTTAGCCATCAAATTGGAAATAGTTTGACTTGAATAATAAGCAGTTGGGTGGAGTTGCACCAACTGAAAATTTGCCAAACTGGAGAAAATTATTTGAAATTTAAGGTAGAAAGTTAGCAGTTCATTCTACTTTGCCCAGAAATTACATTATGGAGCATATATCCCACAAGGTCACAAGAAGAAAGGTCCTATATCTCAAAAAACTCAGCTATCCTTGGTCATTAAAAACTGGTAAAGTACACGCACTTGGATTGGGAAAATCTGAACAAATACTATTGTTTAAATATAGTGGAAGCTGACAGAATTTAGAGAAATTTGAAGATATATAAACAAGGAAAGAGCACAATCAGTGGAAGAATAATTACAATTTATAGGAATATAAGCTTAAATTAAAAGATAACTTAAATGACTTATTGGTTCTAGATATTAAAATAGTCTGAAGAAATAATGAGTTATAAATGTAGAACGTTGCATGAACTGTCAGTTGTAACTTATCAGGTGGTTTTGCTTAAGGTTTTTCTTAAAAAACAGTGGTCTGGGAAACTTGGAAAATAATTGTTGTCGAAATGTATCAATAAAATAGTATTTAAAAAAATCTTTAAATAGTTAACCTAGTTCTTCCTGGGTCAACTCTGTATTGTTTATTAATTCGGCCTTTGCTCCAATGAATCTGAACTCATTGATCTGAATATTTCCCTTGGTGATGCAGATTGCAACGTATCCTTGCTTATCTATCCTGTACAATTCTTTTACACAATCCAAAAATTTGCCTCCTCGAGTCCAGGCAAAATGCTGGAGGATTTCCTTGATTTCTTTTGATATCATGGAGTATTAGTGAAGCATTCAGATTCTATTATCTCTTACCCTACTCAAATGACCCAGACTAGTTTCTGTTGAATTCTTACTTTTTGGGGTGGCTAGATGGTGCAGTGGATAAAGCACTGGCCCTGAAGTCAGGAGTACCTGGGTTCAAATCCGGTCTCAGGCACTTAATAATTACCTAGCTGTGTGGCCTTGGGCAAGCCACTTAACCCCATTTGCCTTGCAAACCCCCCCAAAAAATAATTCTTACTTTTTTTGTCTTGATTTGTAGCACCTCACACAATCCCTTGTATGTCATAGACAATGTTTAGCCCATTAATAGGGATTGATTGAAGACCACAGTTTGGGTTGTTTGCTTTAATTTGTTTAGTTTCAGAAGGTTCACATAGTAAGTACTTCATAAATATTATATGCTTCCCTCCATACTGGCACCCAGAATCTGTCCTTGCCTTCTTATTTTGCACAATACTCATCCATGACTCGAGTACAGTATTGGACACTGCTTTTCCATTTCATCCTGCCAACTAGTGTGCTGGAGACTTCTTTAGGACTTTTAAATATTCTGTAATGCAGAACTGACCTGTCCATTTGCTATCCTTCACTTAGTATCCATCAATTCTTTGTCCTCTTGTTCATTTTAGGGGTATCTTTTATATGTGAGAAATTGTGGTGTTCCATGGTCCAGTTTAATAGCATCACTGGAATCTAAAAGTAGGTTTTCATGTCAGGATTGTTGAAATTAATTTCAAGGATTTCTTTGGCATCATTATGTATCAGACACTGACCTGGGCACTATGGATGCAAAGCCTCTTGGAACATCAACCCTCAGTCTTTCCTGCCCATGAGGGGAACAACATTGAAAATAAAGACAATGTAATGTGAGAATGAGGCAAGCAAAGTAAAAGTAATTTGGGAGAGAATTAACCAGGAAATCAGAGCTCATAGAGTGGGTGATAGATGAACTGACTTTTGAAAGGTGTTAGGAATTCCTAAGGAGTGGAGGCTAGAAGGGAAAGCCCTCCAATTCACCTGTACAAAGGCAAGATGAAAGCATGTAGGAGAAATAGTCAATCAGTTTGGAACAAAGTGTGTGGAGTGGGTAATCATTTTTGCAAGTTAGATTGGAACTAGATTATAAGGACTTCTAATTGCATAAAGAGTTTGTATTTCATCTTGTAGACCCCTGAAAACTTTTTGAGCTAGAGAGACATAGACACGCTATGTATTTGACTGCTCAGTGAATGATAGATTGGAGAAAGATCTGAGGGAAGTAGATCATTTAGGAGGCTATTTCAGTAGTCATGGTCTGAGATAATACCAGACTGAATCTGGTGGTTGTGTTGTGAGTGGAAAGAAGGGAAAAGTGAGAGATTAGCAGAGGTAAAACTGGCTCAACTTGAAAAGGAACTGGATTTGGTGGCTTATTGAGAATGAAGAAACAAAGATAACTTTTCGATTACAAATTTGGGTGACAAAGCATATGCCCCCTTTATGGAATTTAAAAGGAAAGAAGTTTAGAGGGAAAAAAATCCTCTATTGGGCTTGGCAATCTTGAGATACCTATGTGACACCCAAGTGGAGGTGGACAGCAGGCAACTGATCATGTACTGCATCATAGGAGAGTTGAGAGCTGGGTATGTAAATATAGACAATACCTAGAGTCTGGTTGAAACAATATGATAATCATGCAAAGAAGACTGAGGACAGGTAGAAGAGTCTGGAGACAGCAGTGTTATGCAAACCTGGAATAGAAAAACTAAAAGGTGTTCAGCAAAATCAAAAATTTCAATGAAGTCAAAGAGAATAAGGATGGAGAAAAGATCACTGAGGTTACTAAGAAAAAGAAATTGGGGCACCTAGGTGGAGCAGTGGGGGGCTGCTAGGTGGTGCAGTGGATAGAGCACCAACCCTGGAGTCAGTAGTACCTGAGTTCAAATCCGGCCTGAGACACTTAATTACCTGTGTGGCCTTGGGCAAACCACTTAACCCCATTGCCTTGCAAAAACTTAAAAAAAAGATCGTTAGTAATTTGGGGGAGAATAATTTCAATCAAGTCATACAACAAATCAAACTACAAAGGATCTGAGAAATGAGTACAAAGTGTAAGTCACAATGAGTATCAATGTTTTCTACAGATTCGGATCTGAAAATGGAGACAAATGGTTATAATTTGAGTGAATGATGGGTCAAGTGAAAGTTTTTTTTAAGAACGGGAAATAAGGGATTGTGAAGGAGCTAAGGAATATGAAGAAGCAAAATAAAAAAATACAGATAATTGAAGGATCAAATTTCTGAAAGAGGGGAGAGAATAGGATGAAATGAAAGGTTCTCTTTGAGGAATTGATGTTGGCAAAAAGTCACTCTTCTTCCAAAGAAGGAGAAAAAGTGGAGAGGAGAGGAGAGCAGTGAAGTTTACATCTGCAGTATTAGAGAACTTATGGCTTCCATTTTTTTTCAGCAAAATTTAAATCACCTTTGTATTAGAGGGTGTGGAGGGAGTAGTAGTTTGAAGAGAAAACACTGAAATATGCCATAGAAGTACACTAGCATTCATCAGGAAAGAATGAAAGGCTTGGCAGATAGCAGAGGAAATACAATTGAGGTTAGATTTGTGGTGGACAAATGACCATGTAACTGAAAGTGCTACATCAGTTCCCAAATGCACCCCAACCTACTCCCTTCCTTCAAATCACTTGTCCATCTGTAGTATCTATTGATAATGGATTCATTAATGAATTAACTTACTGTACCACCCAATCAACTGCTTATCATAGGGTTGATCAATAAACATCCGTTGGGGGGGGGGGGGTTGCATGGCAATGGGGTTAAGTGATTTGCCCAAGGTCACACAGGTAATTATTAAGTCTTGGAGGTTGAATTTGGTTTTTTGTACTTAAAGATTTTATTTATTTTGAGTTTTCAATTTTTCCCCAATCTTACTTCCCTCCCCCCAACCCCACAGAAGGCAATTTGCCAGTCTTTACATTCTTTTCATGGTATACATTGATCCAAATTGAATGTGATGAGAAAGAAATCATATCCTTAAGGAAGAAACAAAGTATAAGAGATAATATTAGACAATAATATATCAGATTTTTTTCTAAATTAAAGTTAATAGTCCTTGGTCTTTGTTCAAACTCCACAGTTCTTTCTCTGGATACAGATGGTATTCTCAATTGCAGACAGCCCCAAATTGTCCTTGATTGTTGCACTGATGGAATGAGCAAGTCCATCAAGGTTGATCATCACCCCCATGTTGCTGTTAGGGTGTACAATGTTCTTCTGGTTCTGGTCATCTCACTCAGCATCAGTTCATGCAAATCCTTCTAGGCTTCCCTGAATTCCCATCCTTTCTGGTTTCTAATAGAACAATAGCATTCCATGACATACATATACCACAGTTTGTTAAGCCATTCCCCAATTGAAGGACATTTACTTGATTTCCAATTCTTTGCCACCACAAACAGGGCTGCCATGAATATTTTTGAACAAGTGATCAGAGATTGAATTTGAACTCAGATTCTCCTGACTCCAGGGCTGGTGCTCTATCCACTGCATCACCTAGCCACCCCTATCCATTTGTTTTTTAATCTTAGGTTTTTTTAAAATCACTTCTGATTGTTGATCTCTTTAAGCACTCCCTACAGCTTTCTAGGGCTCATTGCTATCAGCACAGTTCTATCCATAAAGAGAATCATCTTTGGAGAACTTTAACTTCAGTAGTTAATTCTACATCCATTTGGACTATGCAGATCTTTTTCATACCAGTGGCCTACGACTATGTAGCCTGTTTCATGCTCTACTTGACAATGTTAATCAGAGGTTCATTAAACAAAGTTATCTCTGCATTGTACCTCTCAGGGAATCCTAAAAGCTTTTAGCATATACATACATACATACATACATATATATATATATGTATATATATGGGAGACACTACTTTTGGTAGTCATTCAAAGTCCATTTTGCTCCACCAGCTCAAAAGCTTTAAAAAAAATCAACAAAAAATAGATCTTCCATTTTACTTTCAATTCACTGTATGACAGCAGAAATGTGGTCTGCTATAGAAAATAATTTGTGAAAGCCTGTATTTTCTCTTCTCATTTTTATCAAAGATATATTTGGCATATGTATAGATCATTCTTGTAAGAATTTTGTAGAGATGACAGATTAACTACTATGAATTAAAGTTATTGGTGTCTTTAATCTTCATTCTTTTTGGAAGTTGGAATTGGGGAGGATATCTATTGTTCTAAATATCTGAAAATATTTTGAGATATCCTCTTTTTTCAGTAATTTTTAAAACTAATCTCATTACTTTGAAAAACAGGAATTCTGCTATATGTGTATATCTTTATAAATGCATACATGTATGTATTTGAGCTATATTTCTCATAGCATATAGAACTCTGCATTTGTTTTGAAATGTTCTTTCCTCATAGCTATAAATAATAATGAATAATACCCTGACTATGGTGCCACAGCAGAGAAAGGAGTCAATTCTTTAAGACATCTTATAGTCACTACATTTTAAATATATTTGTCTTTCTCTCTTAATAATCTATCTTCCTTTTCAACAGGAGGGAGCTAGTATTGGTTTTTTTTATTTACTTGAATTCAACTTTCCTATAATAAACTTTTCATTTATATTATTTTAGTCCTATATATTAATTTTTCCATGTTTGTTGCATTTTCAGGGTGATCTTTTTCAGGTTAAGCTCTTCATGAACAGGATATATATCCTATGATCCTTTAAGTTTTCTGTTGTCTCTCTGTGCACAATCAAACCTACTCTGTCAACTCTTTTATTTGACTTTACAAGAACTGTGAGTCATCACCTCATGGAACTGCAAAATCCTTTTTTTTTTTAATGTTTAAGGAGATTTATTTATTTATTTTGAATTTTACAATCCCCCCCCCATCTTGCTTCCCTCCCCCCACCCCCCGAAGGCAATTTGTCAGTCTTTATGTTGCTTCCATAGTATAACACTGATCTCAGTTGAATGTGATGAGAGAAAAATCATATCCTTAAGGAAAAAAAAAGTATAAGAGATAGCAAAATTACATAATAAGATAACTTTTTTTTTTTAAATTAAAGCCAATAGTCTTTGGTCTTTGTTCAAACTCCATAATTCTTTCTCTGGATACAGATGATATTCTCTATCACAGCTACTCCAAAATCATGCCTAATTGTTGCACTGATGGAATGAGAAAGTCCATTAAGACTGGTTGGTCATCACCCCCAAACAACATCCTTTTTAAAAATTATTTCATTTATCGATTCATTTCTGGCTATATAATGTCAATATTGATATGATTCATTTCCTCCAGGAAAAAAAATCAACTCATTGTCTATTGAACAAAAAGCTAACATTTAGAATATCAACAATTAAGTTAATATGATGTTCTTTGCCCCTTGCTCTCCTTTAAGGACTTCATAATTATAAAATATATGCATAATTTTTTGATTAACATACCAAAACCAACATAATACAAATCTTATTATCTCTTTTTTTAAAAATGATGATAAAATTTGGGCTGTATTAACTACATAGGATTTGGATTTTTTCTTTTAGTTTTTTGCAAGGCAATGAGGTTAAGTGACTTGCTCAAGGCCACACAGCTAGGTAATTATTAAGTGTCTGAGGTCGGATTTGAACTCAGATACTCCTGACTCCAGGGCTGGTGCTCTATCCACCACATCACCTAGCTTCCCCTGGATCTTTTTTTTTAATATGTTATTTATTTTGAGTTTTACAATTTTTCCCCTAATCTTACTTCCCTCCCCCCCACCCCCCACAGAAGGCAATTTGCCAGTCTTTACATTCTTTCCATGGTATACATTGATCCAAATTGAATGTGATGAGAGAGAAATCATATCCTTAAGGAAGAAACAAAGTATAAGACACAATAAGATCAGACAATAAGATATCGTTTTTTTTTCCTAAATTAAAGGTAATAGTCCTTGGTCTTTGTTCCAACTCCACAGTTCTTTCTCTGGATACAGATGGTATTCTCCATCTCAGATATTCCAAAATTGTCCCTGATTGTTGCACTGATGGAATGAGCAAGTAGGATTTGGACCTTGGCAGAAAGAATGGAATGGTAAGAGGGAAGAGAACAAGAAAGAAATAATTCTTCTAGGCCACCATGACAATGCTGAAACTCCAAATTCTATGGGTATGTTCCACCTTCCTATCTTCTAGGTTTCTGTTCATCTTGATCCTCTGGACCAGGACCTACATCACTGTACCAGTTGAAACCCTACTCATCCTTTGAGGCACAGATTAAAATGCACCTCCTATATGAGGCTATTTTTTCCCTCTTTCCTGCCTCTTTCTGCCACTCCACAAAGTGAGAAATGAGGCCTTCCTTTTGGGAACTTTTGAAATCCTTTGTTATGATTTTTCACATCCTTCTTTGCATTAAATTTATTTGTACATATGTCTTGCTCTGCCTCCTTATATCTCCCTCCAGACTATAAAGTACTTCAAGGAAGAAACCATTTCAAACATCTTTACATCACACTTGGTCCCAGACACACATTATGCATTCAATACATTTTGTGAATCTAATTGAAATTCCAAAATGCCCAGAATCCCATTACTGTTATAATTAAGCTCTCAGGTCATGAGTAGAGAAAGATCAACAAGAAAAGGATTCATTTTTTTGTCCTTTTTGGTTTATGCACACACAGGCAATGAATCTATTGTTTGAGGCAATGGGGAAGTTGTATGTGACTACCATATTGCAAAGTAATTAGTAGGAATGCAGTACAGAATTATGTTGCTGGTTGCTTTGGAAAGTGCTGATCTTTGCCTACATTTTAGAGTCCTTTCATAAAAAATTTTGTAATATAGGACTTGGAGTAAGAAGTATACTAATATTGGGGGCAGCTAGGTGGCACAGTGGATAAAGCACCAGCCCTGGAGTCAGGAGTACCTGGGTTCAAATCTGGTCTCAGACACTTAATAATTACCTAGCTGTGTGGCTTTGGGCAAGCCACTTAACCCCGTTTGCCTTGTAAAAAAAACCCTACCCCCCCCAAAAAAGAAGTAAGTATACTAATATAGACATCAACATCTCCATTAAGGTCAATGAAGGTTATTAACCATGAGTAGGACTGACTCTAAGGAAAACTGAAGTAGGTCATATTCTTTCCTCATCCCAATTTCCTCTTTATGCATTCCTATTCCCCTTCTTTCCACTCTCTTCTAACTGACTGTATTTATTGGTACTCACTGCAATGCCAGTTTGTGATCCCCTCTGTTGAAAATCTTCTCTCTTTAAAAATTCAGCCCTTATCCCTATGAGTTGTCATGAAAGAAAGTGAGCTAATAATGTAATTCATATTAAGATGTGAATGTCTGATAAAAGCTTCAACTGCTCATCCTCTGGGGTATTTCCATCTTTTAAAAGTAGTAATCCTTAACAGTGGGATTTCAGATAATGTGGCTTGTGAATGTACCAAGAGTGGCAGATAATACGGATCTTGGAAAATCTTCTGGAATCAGTCAGGTAGCTTTATAAAGGTTATAGTCTGTGTTAGCCTAGTAGGCTGGTAAAGGTATAACAGGTACCTATTGGGGAAAAATGTGCATGATGTAGATTTTAAAATTTAATCTGAATCATTAATATTTTCCTTATTACTATCTTGAATCTAGACAATCAATAAAACAACAGACCAAGTTCAACTCTATAGCTTTATGAGTTATAAATACTCATACTGAAAATTTAACAGTCAGCTCTCTCCAGTCAAGTTGATCCTTCCTGGCTATAATGTTTATCAACAAAATGACATATGCCAGAAGTGACTTAGATTATATCATTAAGGTCATTGATGAATGAGAGACAACAAACAGACAACCTAAATGCATGTTGGTATCACGAAGATAGTTAAAGAAAGGTCCAAAAGAAGGCTTGTCATGCTTTATGTACCTTTATAGAGGGTTCATGGAAAGACAGGAATAAAAGAAGTTAGAGCAATTCCAGAGGAAGAAACCAAATAAGCTATAAGTGATCTCTCCCAATCTTGGTCCTCTTCCTGTACCCCCAAAACAGAACAAACAAGCAAAAACCCCCCACAGGTATCAGATAAGTTTCATAAGTGAATTGTATCAAACCTTATAAGAACAATTTCTTTCAACATTTTGTAAACTGAAAAAAATTGGATTAAATAAAAGTGTGTGTGTGTGAATCTTGCCAAATTTCTTCTATGACCCAAATGCAGTCTAGACTCATTAATCAAGGAGAGTCAAATTGAAGGAAATTATGCTCATTGATACAAATATCAATGATCATTGATACAAAAATTTGGTACTAGTTAAAAAATAGTGTGATTGATCCATGTAATAGATACATTTAGCAGGAGTATATATATCTAGTACCATAGAGTAAAAAAGTTCCAGCTTCTGGAAGAAGAACTTACTACTGATTAAAAACTGCTAGAAAAACTGGGTAACAACATTAAGAAATTAGATTTAGATCAACACTGTACATCTTATAGCAAGATAAACTAATGGATATGTGACCTGAATATAGAAGGTCAATCATAAACAAATTAGAGAAAAAACATAAAAATTACCTATTTGACCAAAGTATAGAGAGGATCTTAGAAGACAAAACTGATAATTTTATTCCATTTAATAAATCCAATAAACCTAAAATTAAAAGAAAAACAAGTGGGTAAACAATCTTTGCAGCAAGTTTCTCTACCATAGATCTCATTTCTAAGCTAAATAAGAAATGATTCAAATTTATATTAAGAGTAATTTTCCAGTTGATAAACGGTCTAGGGATATGAATAGGTAATTTTCCAGAGAAAGAAGAGGAAACTTTAGCCCTATGAAAAAATGCTTCAAGTCACTAATAATTAGCAAAATGAAAATTAAAGCCATTATGAGATGACAAAAATGGAAAATGGAGAGGCTTCAGAAAACAAGCACCCTTATGTATTTTTGGTGGAACTGTGAATGGGTCCAACCATTTTTGGAAATCAATTTGGACTTGCAAAATGAGTAGAACCAGGAGAACAATTTATACACCTGCAACAATATTGTTAAAATAACTTTGAAAGTTATAAGAATTATGACCATCCACAATTTCTGAAGAAAGCTGATAAACTATGCCATCAATCTCACAAAAAAGAGGTGGTGAAGACAGGACACAAGAGGAGATAGATTTTTTGGGGGGATGCCATTGATGTGGGAATATGTTTTGTTTGATTATGTATATTTATTGCAAAGGGTTTGTTTTTCTTTTCTCTTCCCCAAAAGGGAGGTGGTAGAGAGGGAGAAAAAACTAGATTTCCATTTATTAAAAGAATAAAATTTAATTAAAAGAAAAAAGCATAGAATGAGAACATATATGGAAGTTGCGATTGCTTTTGTAGGGAGAGCACGCACATCAGCTTTGGAGCTTCTATTTAAGAAGGAACCTTAGAACATCTCATTTCTCATCTGGTTTCACTTTTGTGGGGCTTCTGTGATGTCCCCCCCTTGCCCCAGGAAGTTCATTATTGGAATAAATTCATTAGTCTTCAAGATCCCAGAATCTTTGGGACTCCACCTCATACTACCCTCTGTTCCTCTGTTGGGAGAGTGTAGTAAGAAACTACAAAACTTCCATTTAAAAAGGTAGTTCATATGCCCAAAGGGCAACAAAAATGTGCATACCCTTTGATCCAGCAATACCACTACTGGGTCTATACCCTGAAGAGATGATGAAAAAAGGTAAAAACATCACTTGTACAAAAATATTCATAGCAGCCCTGTTTGTGGTGGCAAAGAATTGGAAATTAAGTAAATGTCCTTCAATTGGGTAATGGCTTAGCAAACTGTGGCATATGTATGTCATGGAACACTACTGTTCTATTAGAAAACAGGAGGGATGGGAATTCAGGGAAGCCTGGAAGGATTTGCATGAACTGATGCTGAGTGAGATGAGCAGAACCAGAAAAAACACTGTACACCCTAACAACAACATGGGGTGATGATCAACCTTGATGGACTTGTTCATTCCATCAGTGGAACAATCAGGGACAATTTGGGGCTGTCTGCCATGGAGAATACCATCTGCATCCAGAGAAAGAACTGTGGAGTTTGAACAAAGACCAAGGACTATTAACTTTAATTTAGGAAAAAATCTGATATTTTATTGTCTGATCTTGTTATCTCTTATACTTTATGTTTCTTCCTTAAGGATATGATTTCTCTCTCATCACATTCAATTTGGATCAACGTATCCCATGGAAAGAATGTAAAGACTGGCAAATTGCCAGTCAAAATAGTGCCATCTTTAAAAAATAAAAAAATAAGAAAAGGTAGTTCATTTCAGAACATCCCATTTCTTCCCTGGATACATTACTTTAGGACTTCACTGACATCTATATTATACTTCCTTGGTACCTTTCCCCTCTCCTTCATCTTTTCAACTTCCTCTTTGAGTGTTATTTTCCCTCTCTTCCCCATTGGATGGTAAGCTCCTAGAGATCAGAGATTTTTTTTTTATATTTGTGTCTCCAGCATTAGCTGACTGTCTGTCTGACATATTAAGCATTTTAATAAATGTATATTATTGACTTTATCACTGATTAAACCATGAATCTCTCAATCAATCAAAAGTACATTTATTAAGCATCTACTAAGAGTTAGTTACCATGCTAAATATTGGAGGTGCAAAGACAAAGGTGAAATAGTCTTTGCCTTCAAGGGGCTAACAATGTTAATTGGGAGACTACCAGTTTATGCATACATCAAAGTATTTTGGATTTGAATCCACAATATCTCTCATCTCAATCTTTTCATTTACTTATTCTACCAAAATCTCAGTTCTGTCCCCTATCCTCTATGAATGAAGACAAAGATCTTATTGAGTCATTCCTCTATTCCAAAACCCTCAATGACTCCCTGTTCCCTACAGGATAAAATTTTTTTATAAACCTCTACTTGAACACCTTCTCAAATTCCTAGCTCTTTTTGGTTTTTATATCCCACATATCTTGTGGGATATGTCCCTTATACTCAGCAAAAACTTAGAATCTGTTGAATGAATGAATATTTTTAAGCTGTATCATCTTGGATAAGACACAAGACTTTAAGACTCAGTTTCCTTATCTGTAAAATGGAGCTAATACTTCCATTATTTACCTTGATAAGTTGGTGTGAGGAAAGCAGCATGATAACCCTAAGGTGCTCTAAAAATGTGAATTAGTTTAACAGATACAAATTTTTACCTTTTAGACTAAGGCTTAAATTACAAGGTGAATAATTGAATTCTGTGAACTGGGTTTCTATTCCTTTCAATTCTAGTTTCTGCTCATTCATATAGTATGGATCCCACAGGTAATCTTATTTTTAGAGATAGATAACTAATGTACCAGAGATAAAAGCATTTATTTCTGTATTTTAATTTACTTTTTCTTTAAAAGATAGAGCTTGTCTTCTTTATTAATGTAACAATTTGAAATAGGTTGCTTTTGAATAAAAGATGAACATGCTTAGAATAATCTTGGAATAATATTATAAATAAAGAGTAAGATTTAAAAGAAATAGACACATCTAACCATAATGTGTCTGATGACCATGAATGCTTTTCTCTTTCTTAAAAATTCAGTCTAACTTCCATATTTTCTCAGACTTATTAGGTAAGTTTCACTTGAAACCTTCTTTGAGACAGCATTCATCACTTGGATTTCAGAGATAAATGAAGAGAAATCTCTTTCCTTTTCCTATTCTGGCTAGATAGCACACTTGTGATAGAATATCTGGAAAACTTATGTTCATTTTGTTGTTTGCTTTATCAGTGAGGTGTCAATTTTGCCTCTTCATAAGCTCCATGATAAATAAGGTAACTCAACTACTTTTCTCTTTCTCCTTCTTCAAACTGCCAAAAATGCTGCAGCAAAACAAAAGATGCCACATATCCTCTACAATCAACAATGTAATTTTGCAGCTAGGACTGGCCTGGGGTGTCTCTTACTACTATAAAAATTAGCTTGCACAGGATAGCTTAAAGTCACTAATTCATCAGGTTAATACCTTTCAGCATCCTTAAGCCTGTGTTTAAAGGGGCTTTGCACATTTAACCTTTTAAGCTTTCAAATATTTTGAACAAAACCATTTGAGAACAAATGAATTACTTGTAGTGTATAGATGCACACAATGCCTAGCAGTACATTTCTATATAACATATTAATTATTCTAATGGAGAATGTTCTCAAACTTTCTCAGTCACCAATGGAAAGAAATAGAGCTGTTTGCTTGCTCTCATGCTGTTTAGTTTAATGTTTTCAGGCAGGTTAGATGCCTTCAACAAGAACAAAAATGCTATTAAGGTCAGCTTACTCCACTGCTGGCAAGTTATTTGACTTGAAAAGGCTACAAGTTGATTTTTTTTTGTTTGTTTCAAGATTGTGTACTTAACTTATTCTCTTGAGGTTGAGATGCAACAATGAAGCCAACACAAGACTGTAGACCTTCAGTCTGGTAGATAGTTTAATACCTCTTCTCTTCTCCATTTCCCTTCAGAGCCTTCCATACACTGAACTAGCTCTGGCAATGCATGGGTCAACCTCATTATCAATGTGTATATCCCTGGAAAGTATACCGCCTAGGTAAGTGAACTTATCCACAGAATTCAAAATTTCTCTATTTGTTTTAATTGATGGTTCCAAGTACGGATAGTGCAAGTGCTGACTGTTTTCTTGGTTTTAATTATGAGACCAAAGTTAGCACAAGCAGCAAAGAATCCATCCTTACTTTGTTGCATCTCAGACTGCATTGACGTGCACAATCATCTTGTAACAAAAAGTCACCCACCAGCTTTCTCATGATTGAGGATTTTGCTTCAAGGAAGTTATAAAGAAAGGTCCCACATATTTGTCCTTCATGCTGCCTGAGTCAACAAGATATTAGGATAAAAATTAACCTTAAGGGCAATGGCTTCTTTTTCTTTTTTGCTTTTGTATCCTCAGTGTCTGATACATAGTAAATAATTTTTAAAAACATGAATTAATTGATATGTAGCTTTGTATAAATAGGTTCCATTAATTGGGAAACTTCAAAACAAAATGTAGGAAGAATTCAAAGAAGCTCAGAAAGATTTGTATCGACTGATATAAAGTGAAATGGGCAAAATCAGGAAAACAAGATACACATTATAAATAGAAAGCATAACAAAATGAAATGGGACCTCATGCAATTAAAAATGACCACAGCTGAGGAAATTCTCATTACAGAGTTAGGAAATTAAGGGTATAGAAAATTGCATATGCTGCCAGACTAACTGTATGGGTTGGTTGTGTAGCACACCTTTTATTCTCCTCCTTCAAATTTGTGCCTCCCCTAACAGGTTTGGTCCCCAGAAGGGCTGCTGCACTTTTAGGTTCTAGTGGTATTGGAGGATGGTTACATCTGCTACTGTAGTTGATAAGCACTTGCTGGTATGCTTCCACTATGAACCACCCCAAGAGACTCAATGAGCCATTATCATAGGCATTTACTTAAATGGCAATAGCATTAGTAAGGGAGGAGATGAATTATGAGTTTAAGGGAAATATTTCCTGCAGAAGTAACCTTAGAAATCAAAGAAACAACTATAGGTTCTATAAATGGAGGTCTCCACTATTGTAGAGATTTCCTGTCCCACTAGGATATTCTGTAAAGATTAACATCAGAGGGAAAAAAATTATAAAAAATCTAAAAAAAGGAAAATACTTGACAGTTGATTGATTTAAAAAAGTTTTAATATCAGAAGAAGGCATTATCACATTGGAATGAATCTGATCTTGACAATTCTTGAGACTTCAAACTTAACCAATTCCCTCCTCCCACCTCAAATTATTAGCTATCCTGTCCCTATAATTCAACCTCCCCAATAAGGATAGTGGCTGAGCATCCTCACCTGATAGACTCCTTTTGCTGTGGCCCACTTTGTTCAGAAAGTTACTTTCCACTCCGCAGGAACTAATTAAACTTTTTATCTTAGTCTTGCATCCTGATTTATTGTCCTCTAGTCAAATGGACTAAGAAGAGTCTTAGGACCTCTGGGTTAAAAAATTTCCCAACAAATAATTGCTATAGAATATTGACTCTCCTACAAATACACACAGAATTGGGAGGGGGGGAAGGGAGACTGGAAGGGGTGAATGGTGGGTATAAAGTTAAAACGTAATGAGGTACACACAAGTGGAACACTTGTGGTCAAGGCAGTTCACAACTTCAAACTGTAGGGTGTTAAGGATTTGATATCCTTTCTCCAGAGAATCACATTTTCTTTGCTAAATGGTATGACTCTTGACCAGACTGGGCCAGGAATATTACTTTACTTCTGGGTTTATTCTTCTATGATTTTTAGGTCGAGGTTCAGCTTTAACTCATAACTTGGATATTACTCTGCTTTTTCAGAAATATCTTTAATCTAGAATAGTCAGAAACCTCTCCTATTCTGTGATCTTGGTTCTGAGCTTTTTTTTAATGTTAGGCAAGAAACAGAGAGGGGGAAAAAATTGAATCTGTAGTCTTTTTCTATGGACAACTATAGGTCCAGACTGTGCCCACAGTATATATCCTGAATATTCATCTCTGCAGGTTAGGCCATGACCAGGTAGCACCCATTTGTCCAATAATCCAGAGAACAGCTCTGAGTTTCAAGGTAGGCCAACTTTTTAAGGTTCTAATATTCTGTGGTTTTGTCCCAATGAGTTGGGGGAAAGGACAGAGTGTGTGTGTCCTGGAGGCAAATTTAACTCTCTTTAGAAGCCTCCACTACCTTAACAACTTGTGGAATGGCTCAGTCATCTTTGATAGGGCCTCATCCTTACATCTAATGGTATATAACACATGCTTTTTCGAAAAATTTGGGTCTAAAAACTGGGAGCATCTTATATAGCGATTGTCTTTGTGCTTATTATTTTGCATTTGTTACCATATTAGGTTATATTTTACCACATTCTGCCTAGAAATGACTTAGAAAAGATTTTCGTACAGTGCTGGATTCAAATTAAAAGTGATCCAGCTTGCAAAAATGAATGAAAATTGTGCTGCTGAATGTCCTTTTTTGGGCTTCCTCCAACTGAGAAAACAATCTGAGACTGGCTAAGGGAAGAAGAAACCCTCCTGAAAACACCCCAGCAAAAGAAGGCATGAGAGGCAAGTCAACAAAATGGCCTGATTTAGAGAGGGAATTGAAGAGATGGATTGAAGAGCAAAGGGCCATTGGAATTCTTGTGTCCACCAAGATGATTCAGCATGAGGCAAGAAGAATTGCTGATGAAACAGAAGGTCCTGATTTCAAATGACACAATTGTTGCATCAGGTTCATGAAAAGGAATGGACTAAGCCTGCATCCACACAGCAGACTTGCCCAAAAGATGCCTGAAAGCTATGAGCAGAGGTCCTAGAATTTTGTGATGAATAAAACTTGAGTTCAATAACTTTATGTAATACATTTTTTTTTCAAATTTCAGCCCCAAAATTGAGATGTATCTTATACATGGGAAAATATGGTGATAATCTCTGACCTTGCCCTTTGGCCTAAGAATTTGCTGATGTCTAAAAAGAGCACCACTTGGTTTTTCCTTTTGTTTTTAATTTTTATATAGAAAGACTCCCTTGGTAAGAGAAGGGGAGCATTGGGGGGACATATTCAGAAATTAATATCAAATAAAAAATGAAAAGCAACAAATAAAAGGAAAAAAATGAGTACATTTCAACCAGAAAAATATTGTTCTTTAAGTTTCCCTGCACAGAAAATAGAGTTTTTAATCTTAGTTTTATTTTTGAATACTCATAAGGGTATTTGTAGGTTTTCCATATTCTCTATTGAAACACCTTTTAAATAATAAGCTAGAAGGAAAGAATTACTTTCTCTAATGCCTGGCCCAGGACTCATTAAAAGTGATTTTAAAAAACCAAACCTAAATATTGCCTCTAAAGACTATTTTCCTTCTGCTTCTACCTTTGTCCAGACTCTACAGGAGAAGGTTGACCTGTTGTTGAGGAAGAATGCAGCTGCCTCTCCAACTTCCAGAGTGGCAGCCAACTCTGACGTCTCCCACATTATATCTGAAGCATATGGCTCACACTCCAATCAACAGTAAATCTATCTACACAGCAGGAAGTTATTGGAACATTTGATAGTACACGAACTGAGATATAGCACCTGTCAGAAGCTCTCTTCAGAATTACATGCAGTGTTTCAGAATTGGAAGAAATCAAGAAAGAGCTCAACCACAATCTACTGAACCTCCTAAATCTGCTTTAGGAACTCCAGGGAATGGACCCCACTTCCTCAATAAGCAGTCCTTTTCACATTGTTAGGAAGTTTTGCCAAAATTTGCTTCTTTGAAACTTCTGACTCATTTCTCCTAGTTTTTCCTCTCTGGGGCCAAGCAGGGGAAAAAAAGTCTTATGCATGAATTACCTTCAGATTTTTGAACAAAAGTAAGAGGATCCCACTCAAGTGTTCCCTTCTCTGGGCTAAGCATCCCTTCACGGAGTCTGCCCATGGCAAGCCTGCTTTTGAAAGTGAAGACAAGCTTGAGGTTCAAGTAGTCATTTATTAAACATGTGCCAGACACTAAGGCTTAGCGGAGGGTGCAAAGAAAGTCCCTGCCCAAGGAGTTTGCCTTCAGATGGGGGAAAATGTAAATATAAACAATTAGGTCTTTGCTCCAAATGTACAAAGTAGATGGAAAAGGAATTGAAGAGGGGATGGCACCAATAGCTAGGGGAAAGAGGGGAAAACTAGGAAATGGGTCATTGATTTATCTTCTATCCGTCATCCATTATCTATCCATCTGTCCATCATCTCTATCATCTGTCCATCCATCCATCGTCCATCACCTCTATCTTCTGTCCGTGTGTCCATCATCTCTCTCATCTGTCCGTGTGTCCATCATCTCTATCATCTGTCCATCACCTCTCTCATCTGTCTGCCAGTCCATCATCTCTATCATCTGTTCATCCGTCCATCATCTCTCTCATCGGTCATCTGTCCATCACATCATCTCTCTCATCCCTCCGCCTGTCCATCATCTCTCTCATCTGTCTGCCCGTCCATCACCTCTCTCATCTATCCATCCGTCCATCATCTCATCTGTCCGTCAGCCCATCACATCATCTCTCTGATCCGTCTGCTCGTCCATCACATCATCTCTCTCATCCGTCCGCCCGTCCATCGCCTCTCTCACCTGTCCGCCCGTCCATCACCTCTCTCATCCGTCCGCCCGTGCATCACCTCTCTCATCCGTCCGCCCGTCCATCACCTCTCTCATGTCTGTCTGTCTAATAGGCATTGGTGACGCGGGCCCCGGGGCTCCCGCGACCCCTCAGCTGCTCCGCTGTCCTGCCCACGGCGGCCTCACACCGCGCTTCCCTGCACCCACTTCGGGGCGCAGGATGGATGTGGATGAACTCGGTGCGGGTCTCGGGGGGAGACCAACGGCTCCGGCTGCCCCGGCGGGGGCTGCGGGCTGGGATGCGGACCCCGACCTTCCAGAGGCTTGCCCGGGGGAGGCTGGGCGAGGGCAGATGATGGCGAAGGGGGCGCCCGCGGGGAAGGCGCAGGGGCGGAGAGCCGGGGTGGCACCAGGGGCCTCGCGGCGGCCTCGGCCGGCCAAGAGGGCCTGGACCTGGAGCCAGAATCCCGGGCCGAGCCTCCGGGAGGCGTTACGGGTCCTGGAGCCCCAGCTCGGGGCGGGCGGCGCGGGCCAGGTACCCTGGGGTCCCCGCTTTCGCGCCGGGGACCTTTGGCGCGTTGCGCGGCGCTATGGGCACGGGCCGCGGGCAAGGGGCAGCGCGGGCACCGGCTCATCACACCCCACCCCAGGTGGCGCCCGGCCCCGCGAGGCTTGTCTGCGCAGCCCAGGACCCAGGACCAGCGGTTCCCCGGCCCGCGCCCCGCTGCGGCCCCGCGTGATGAGAACGAAAACGAGAAGGAAAAAGCTCGCGGAGGAGCGTCCCTGGGTGGGCTCGAACCACCAACCTTTCGGTTAACAGCCGAACGCGCTAACCGATTGCGCCACAGAGACCCCACGCAGGACGCCTCGGCGGCGCCGTGTATAGAGGCTGGGCGGTGGCGGCTCGGGGAGCGGCGGGAGGGAAACACGGCGGAGTCCGGGAAGGGGCCGGGCGGGGCGGGGAGGAGCCGGGCGCAGGCGCGGCCCCCCATCACCTCCCCGGCCGGGCTGGGCCTGGTTCCAATCCCCGTCCCTGCGCACCGCGCCCCTGGCCCCCGCCGAGGGAGCAGGCCCGGACCCCCTGCAGATGCTCCGATGCACTCTCTCAGGTTCCCAGGCCCTCCCTAACGGGAAGCAGAATCTGAACCTGGGTCCCAGGAAAACAGTTTAATGCCTTCTCAGCCCTCGGGCCCTCCCTGCCCCCCCGCCTCTCCTGCAGCCCCACTAGTGAAGGTGGAGGGGCTGGTGGGGCACCAGGAGCTTTCAGAGATTTCAGCACAGAGTGGTTTAACTTCTGCTCTAAAAAGTGCTGAAAAACGCGGCGGTAGGAGAGGAAGGAATGTCGCGTTCCCCAGGGAGCTGGATGAGCTCCGTTTCATACTCTGCCACCCTTGTAGAGGTGGGCTGTGAGCTTCTCCAAAGCAGGGGTTGTTCTCTACCTCTAGAATAGTGCCTGTCAAAAAGTATGCTTTTCTCTTTATTTTTATTTTTGCATTACTTGTCCAGGGTCATACAGCTACAAAAATCAGCTTCTTAATAGATACTTATTCAATTACTATTAAAAGGATGCTAACTGGAGGGATCTGCATGAACTGATGCCGAGTGAGATGAGCAGAACCAGAAAAACACTGTAGACCCTAATAGCAACATGGGAGTGATGATCAACCTTGAAGGACTCGCTCATTCCATCAGTTCAACAACCAGGGACAATCTGGGGCTGTCTGCAATGAAGAATACCATCTGTGTCCAGAGAAAGAATTGTGGAGTTTGAACACAGACCAAGGACTGTTACCTTTAATTTAGGGAAAAAACCCTGATATTTTATTGTCTGATCTTGCTATCTCTTATACTTTATGTTTCTTCCTTAAGGATTTTGATTTCTCTCTCATCACATTCAATTTAGATCAAAGCATAACATGGAAACAATGTAAAGACTTGCAGATTACCTGCTGAGGGGGATGGGGGGAGGGAAGTAAGATGGGGGGAAAATTGTAAAACTCAAAATAAGTAAAATCTTAAAAAAAAAGGACACTAAGTCAACACTTCCAAAATTTTTGGTAGCAAGTATCACAGAGTCAAGATAAGAAAAGTTTCGACAAGGACGAGTCAAACTAAACCTTAATTGCCTTTCTTTTTTGCATAGTGGAATGGGCTGGTAGGCCAGCAGACTGCTAGAATGGTTTATCTAGATTTTAGCAATGGTTTGATTAGGCTTCATGTTACTTTTGTGGAGAAGATGAATACAAATGAACTAAATTATAGTTCAGTTGGGTGAATTCACAACTGGTTTAATGGGGCTCATCCCAGCTATCTGACCTTGGCCTTACTGTTGACTGTTTTCCTCTATGGGTAAGATAAAGGAATAGATGACAAGCTTATCAGATCTGCTTAGGCCAGGTATGCTGATGCACATAGGTGATCCCAGCTACTGTGGAGACTGTTTGCTGCTGGATTTCTGAGCTATATAGCCAGCTAGGTAGATTAGGTTTATTGTTGAGTCATGTTCAACTCTTAGTAACCCCATTTAGGATTTTCTTGGCAAAGATACTGGAGTGTTTTACCATATCCTTTTCCAGCTCACCTCACAGATGAAAAAGCAAGGCAAATAAGATTAAATGACTTGCCCAGGGTCACTCTGCTAGTATATGTCTAAAACCATATTTGAACTCATGTCTTCCTGAGACCAGAATCATGCCCTCTCCACCAGACTACCTAGCTACCTCTTTCCCAGTAGATTTTTTTTCTTCTAAAGACTGTCTCAACAACATTCTTCCAGAATTGGGGCGCAGAGACTACTCATAAACTGATCCCACTGCCAAGGAACCAGGAACTTTGATCTACTCCATTTCTGACCTGGATGGGATAGTCCCAAAACTTAGGCATCCTGTGTCTTCACTGCTCCTGAAAAGGCAACATCCTGATGCCGAGTTTACTATAGTGGATGAAGTACTGGCCTTGGACTCAATAAGATTCATCAATAGCAGCCTGGAAGGCTAGCTGTCTAGAGGGGGGTAGTCAGGACTCAAAAAGATCTGGGCAAATTAGAACATTGGACTGAATTTAATAAGATGAAATTTAATAAGAATAATGGGTACCAAAAAGATCACCTTCATAAGTAGAAGATAAGGGACACAGCAACTTGTCTGGGGGAAAAAAGAAGGATTTTAGTTGACTATAAGTTCATTAACTATAAGGTTGCTATAGCAAGTTGATAATAAGCTCAACATGAGTCAACAGCATAATTTGTCTGCCAGGAAAATAGGCTGCATTTTGAGGTCCAGATCCAGGAAGGTGATATCCCCACTGTACTCTGCTATGACAACACTATTTCTGGAATCCTGAATTCAGTTTTAAGGTTGTCAGATTTTAGGAAGGTCATTGATAAACTAGGGAGCATCCAGAGAAGGGCAACCAGAATGAAGAAGGGTTTCAAGAGAACATCAAAGGAAAATCTGTTGATGAAACTGGGAATGTATAGCCTGGTAAAGTTAAAGCTTAGAGGGAAAATGAGAGAGGAATTAGAATATTTGAAAGACTGTTCCATGCAAGGAGGATTAGACTTATTTTACTTGACCTAGGTAGAAGTTTCAAAGAGGTAAATTTAGACACTATATCAAGAAAAACCTCTGAACTATTTTTTGTTTAGTCATGACTGAGTCTTCATGACTCCCTTTGGAGTGATGAGTCATTTCCTTCTCCAGTTCATTTTATAAATGCAGAAGCTGATTCAAACAGGGTTAAGTGACTTGCCCAGGATCACACAGCTAGTAAGCTTCTAAGGTCAGATTTGAAGTCAGGTCTTTCTGACTCCAGGCCTGACAGTCTATCCATTAGGTCACCTTGCTGCCCTCCTGATCTATTAAATCTATTTAAAAAGTGCGATGAGTTGATTCATGAGGTGGTGAGTTCCTCCTTCCTTGAGGTATTCAAGTAAAGGGCAAATGGCTACTTGTTAGGCTTGTTGGGTACCTTGTGCAGGGGATTCTTGTTCATACATAGGATGGCTTCTGAGATTCTGTAGTTCTGTGTCTCTGGGAAAGGGGAATAGAATAAGCGTTTATCTAATGCCTCCTATGTTTCTAACAGACACTATGTATCTAACAGAACCTTCTACAAATATTGTTTCCTTTCAACAACCCTAGGAGGTAGTACTATTATTATATCCATTTTACAATTAAGGAAATCAAGGCAAACATATGTTAAGTGACTTGACCAGGGTCACCGTCTGAGACCATTCTCCAAGCTGGGTGGTCTCTCCATTTTGCCACCACTCTTCTCATTACTCTCCTCCAGGGATTCCTTTCTCGCTATGTGGCCTTAGACAAGTTACTTCTGTTTTCTTTGCCTCAGTGTATTCTTGGTTATAAAATCAGTAGAAGTAGATAATATAGGAATTTTTACTTCTATTTTGTAGATGAAACAACTGAGACTCTGAGAAGTTCAGGGATGAGGTTTGGACTAAATTATCTCAGGTTTTTTTCCAACTTTGGGGGTTATAACTTTCATCACTAGGTTGTTGTGAGGATCAAATCAAAATGAAGTATAGAATTTCACAAATCTTAAAATGCTATATAAATGTGATGCTGCTGCTGTTATAAATTATTCCATTCATGGACCCTCTTCCCCATAGGCACATGAGAGAGAGGATGTGTGTGTGTGTGTGTGTGTGTGTGTGTGTGTGTGTGTGTGTGTGTGTTCTGAATTCACTTAGGGAGCATGTATTGCTTGAATGCATCCCTAATACTGGGTCTTCCTTTAAGGGATAAGGAAATGACGATTACTTTCCCTAAATTCTCTTCTATTATACATAGATTGAGAGAATGAGAATGGAAGGTATCTAAGGACCAGAGGTCCAGCATTGCAACTGACAAAAGTATGGAGGGGCATATCTGCCACCATGGGTCCTGGTCAGAGCATGGTAGTTTGTGGGGAGTGTTATTAAAAAAGGAACTTGTAGCTGAGGGAGAGGGAACCTGTGGGAAGAAGGAAAAAACTCTTCTATATCCATCTCCCTTTAGCTCATGAACACTAGCTAGGCTAATTTCTCATGTTGGAGAAGATGGCAGATGCCACCAACTTCCCCCTTGGGATTCACTGGCTCCCAATATTAAGCAGTGATTTAGAAAATCCTCTTAATAGTATGGGAGAAGTATTTCCTAGCTCATTTCTTTCTTTTTATTCCACAGTTTATTGTTTCCAATCAGCTATTCCCTTGATTGTTCCTTTTTTTCTCATCCCAGATTTTTGGAACCTTGGGAAATTTATAGTGATTCTCTTTAAGGTTGGTTCCTAGGAAGGTATTAGTTAATTTATTGCTGCTCCTCATCAAATTTTTTATTAATTTGTGTTTGTGAGTCTTAAATGTGTTAGTTAAGCATTTCTTTTGAGTAGTAGAAATAGCTATCTTATACCTGATTTTCTCTGTACAAGTATCTTTTTTTTTCCCTTTTCCTTTGGTGAGACCCTAAACATGACCCTAAGTGTTAGGTAATTTTCCATAGAGCTATAGAATGGGTGTATTAAGAGTCAAAGAGTATGAGGGAAAGAGTGTGACCCTTATTTTAGATGTCCAGACAGCTCCCCAAGGAATGAGTCTGGTCTGCATGTGCTTGCGGTTCAGAATTGAGAGGAGGATATTTAGTGAAGAATAGCAGGGTCCAAGTGACCCAGTCATTAGTGGCAGTTATGTATTATTATAGAAATATATAGTAGATTCAATTAGGAGTTGGGACTTCAAGTATGTGAGGGCCCAAGACTAATTCTGAATAGATTAGAAATTAGGAATTCTAAAAGGTATTAATTCTGAATGGATAATTCAATGGGATCTGATTAGTCCAAATTTCTTTATCTGGATCTAGATAGCTTTTTCTTTCTTGAGTCTTAGAAGACCTGGGTCATTCATAGTATTGCTGATATTCTGTACAATGTTCTTTTAATTCTGCTCATTTCACTTTGGATCAGTTTGTACAATCTTTCCAAGTTTTTCTGAAATCTGATTGATCATTCTTATTGTACAACAATATCCATTATATTCATATACTTCAACTTGTTCAACCATTCCCCAATTAGTGGGCATCCCCTCCATTTCCGATATTATGCCACCTTGAAAAGGACTGCTATACATGTTTTGTACATGTTGATCCTCTTCCCTCTTTTTTTTAGGTTTTTTGCAAGGCAAATGGGGTTAAGTGGCTTGCCCAAGGCCACACAGCTAGGTAATTATTAAGTATCTGAGGCCACATTTGAACTCAGGTACTCCTCACTCCAGGGCCGGTGCTCTATCCACTGCATCACCTAGCCACCCCTTTTCCCCTTTTTTGGGGAAAGATCTTTTTTGGGATAAGATCTTATAGTGGTATTGCTGGATCAAAGGTATGCACAATTTTATTGTCCTTTGGATAAGGTTCCAAATTGCTCTCCAGAATGGTTGAATCAGCTCACAATGCCACCATGAGTACATTAAAGTTCCAATTTTCCCACATCTCCAACATTTTTCATTTTCCTTTTTTTAAATCATATTAACCAATCTGAGAGGCATGAACTGTTTTAATTTGCATTTCCCAGAGTTGTTTTAATTTGCATTTCTCTAATCAAAAGTGATTTAGAGCACTTCTTCATATGCCTATAGATAGCTTTGATTCCTTTATCTGAAAAACTGCCCGTTCATATCTTTTGAGCATTTATCAATTGGGGAATGGCAATAATCAGACAAATGAGACCATTTAGCAAAAGGCCAAACTGGGGGGGGGGGTGAGGGGGAGGGAGCAGAAATTTGTCTATTGTCTGAGAATAATAGGAAGCTTGACACTCTCCCAGTACTCCTTCCACAGTGGAACAGAGTATGTAACTGCCAGGGTAAGTATAGGACTGCCTAGAGTTTGATTCTTTTTGATGAAAATAATCAAGTTTTTGGTTTACAATGCTATTTGTTGACTAAATTTGATGTCTAGTGACCTACCTGATTTATGAATAAAGTCTAAACTGAATGAAGTTTTGAGATGAGAATGTATTATCCATACATTGAAAACAAATATTCCATGACTATCTTAAGGTTGGAATGGCAGACCCCTGTTACATTTATTAATTACAAAAGCTAGATTGTGAGAGGGACTGGTAATAGTTCAAGTAACAGGTAAAAAAGTTATTATTGACATTGGGGATGGTAAGGAGAAGAGGAAAGGTTGGTAAAAATGGAGAAAAGGCAATGGATATGATAGATATTTGCCAAGACCATATTCTCTCTACATGTATCTTTGATCCTAAACTTCCTTGTATTCTACAGAAGATTACAGTATCATACAGTATCTTTCTAGTTTTTCCTCCTAACTACAAACATCCCTGACTATCCCCCATCTTTTAAAAAAAAACCCAGAATTGTTTGACTATATCCTCCCTTTGTTTAGCTAAACTCCTTGGAAATGTTGTCTCTGTTTGAAGGCTTGATTTTCTTTCCTCTCATTCTCTATCAAAATCTTTGCAGTCTGACTTTCAGCCTCATTATTCAAATAAAGGTTTCCAGGGATCCCTTAATGGCTAAATCTTTGGACCTTTTCTCAGCCCTTAGTCTTCTTGACCTCTCTGCAATGCTCAATACTATTGATTACCCTTTCTTTATGGACATTTTTCCTCTCTGAGATTTTGTGACTCTATTTTGTCTTTATTCTTCTTGATTCTAACTTTTCACCTCAGTTTCCTTTGTTCTATATTCAATGATGTCATGCCCATTAAATGTGAATTATCTTCCAAGGCTCTGACATAGGACCTCTTTTCTTTTCTATCTATACCATCTTGCATGGTGATTGCATTGGCTTCCTTGAGTTCAATTACCGGTTCTATATACTCAGTCTTAATCTCTCATTTCTATCCTCCAGTCCTACATCACCAACTACTTATTGGACAATTTAAGTGTCCTTTAGGCACCTTAATTCAGTATGTCTGAAATATTATCTGACCCCTAAACTTCCCTATTACTATCAAAAGAACCAACCAATGAATCAGCATTTATTAAGAACAATTATGTGTCGGTGCTAAGTACTAGGCACACACACACACACACACAAACACACACACGCCCTAGAGAGCCACTGCCCTCAAGGAGCTTACAGTCTAATGGAGGAGACAACTTGCAAACAAATATATATAAATGGAGCTATATACAGGAGAAATAGGAAGGAGTTAAAAGAAGAAAGGCATAATTAAGAGGGGTTAGGGAAGATATTCTTTAGAAGGTAGCATTTTATGAATGAGATGAGCAGAACCAAAAGAACATTGTACACTGTAACAGCAACATGGGATTGATGATCAGTTTTAATGGACTTGCTCATTCCATCAGTGCAACCAACAATCAGGGACAATTTGGGGGTATCTGTGATGGGGAATACCATCTGTATCCTGAGAAAGAATTGTAGAGTTTGAACAAAGACCAAAGACTATTACCTTTAATTTAAAAAAAACTTATCTTATTATGTAATTTTACTATCTCTTATATTTTATTTTTTTCCCTTATGGATATGATTTCTCTCTCAATACATTCAACTTAGATCAATGTATAGCATGGAAAAAATGTAAAGACTAACAGACTGTCTTCTGTAGGGGGTGGGGAGAGGGAGGTGAGATTAGGGGGAAAATTGTAAAATTCAAAACAAATTAAAATAAAAAGAAGGTAGCATTTTATTTGAGGCTTAAAAGGAAGTCAAGGAGATTAACAATTAGAACAGAAGAGGGAGGACGTTCCAGGCAAGGGTAGTTATTTATAAATGTGATGCTTGAAGTTGTGGGGTGAGGTAACTAAGGGAAGAAATGTTAAGATGGAAGAGAAGAGAAATGAGGAATTCATATCTAAGGCACTGACCAAAAGAGGAAGAAAAACTATAGAGAAGGTATGGTCAAAGAGGTAAAAGGAAAACCAGACAAATGTTGTCTAAACTTGAGGGGAATGGTCATCCCGATTTAACCAGGTTCAGTTCTGGGGAGCCAGGATGCTATGTACTTTTGAAAATTAGGTAAAAGAAAAGATAATTTCCCCTTCCCCAAGCTTCACAGTCAGAAGGAAAGAGAGGATGAAGTGATGGATGTAATAAATGATTAGTTTTCACTTCCATATAAGTTATGAGAAACTGAGGAAAGGAGTTTATGTCTTATCAAGAAATAGCTAGGGAGGGTGAAGGAAAAATATAAAGTAGATTGATGTATAATCAGAGACCAAGAAATGAGGAATGTAGGTTTACATGTTGTAAATCAAGTTAATTTATATCTGACTGAACAAAAGAAATCTATAGAGAAGTAGATAAACTTACAACAGGAAAAGCAAGAAATCACAGAATTAGAATGTTGGGTGAATTAGTGAATAAACTGGCCCTAGTCTAGGTATCAGATTCACCTCTCTATATTATATACTCTTAAGGGCATGGTTTTCAAATTATGGGAAGGGGAGGTTTGATAAGGAATTGGGACCCATATGGGGAGAGAATTGAGTACTTCAGATAGGCTTAAGACCTCTGTAATACCCAGCCACCTGGAGACATGGGAGAGACTTGTGTTTCCAGACTAATAGAAAAAAAGGCTATGATTTTGTGCCCCAGGTATGCCCATTTCTGTTTGGGTCACCCATTCTTAAGAATGTTACAATAGGGGGCAGCTAGGTGGTGCAGTGGATAAAGCACTGGCCCTGGAGTCAGGAGTACCTGGGTTCAAATCCGGTCTCAGACACTTAATAATTACCTAGCTGTGTGGCCTTGGGCAAGTCACTTAACCCCATTTTCCTTGCAAAAAAACCTAAAAAAAAAAAGAATGTTACAATAAAGAATCCTCTTTTTTTACACCAATAGTGGTTCTGAGTTCTTGGTAAGGTGCTTGTTTTTTTACAGTGGACCAGTCTGTTTTGAACATCAATTGAATCAACTTTGTCAGCTTTGCAGTCAGTATTCTTTGCATTCTTCACAGCCTTGAAGTTCACTGCCTTCAAGGCTAGGTCACACATGACCAGAGGTAGGTTCCTCTGTACTTCCATGTGGTCAACTTGGAACTACAATTAAACAAGCTCTTTGAAGGAGAGGGATTGGATCCTTCCAGGAGCCAGTGTAAGAGAGTATCAAGAATAGGGAGGAGGGTACCAGTCCAGCTACAGAAATGAAAGGCTAGAAAAAAGCCATTGATTAGATGATTAGTATGTCATTGGCAATCTTGAAAGAATAGTTTTAGTAGAATATTGAGGAGCAAAGCTAGATTGCAAAGATTAATGGGAAGTAAAGAAATGAGGGACACATTCTATTTTCTTGTCAATGAAATGAAGGAAAAAATATAGGTCAGTAACTTGAGAGGGCAGCAAATTTCAAGGAGATACTAGTGGTGGAATAGAAGAGATCTGTACATGTTAATGGAAAAAAGGAGGTAATAGAGTGAAAGACAGTAAAGGTCCTTGGAGAGAGGGGAACAGGGAGTAGATGATAATTGGCAGGGCAAGGTCTAGTTAGAAATTGGAGGGCAGATAGAGCTTTGGCAAGGGAAGCACCTCTTTTGTGAAAAGTAGAGGGATTATGGAGAGGATGGGTGATAACAGAGATATTTTGATGTGTGAAGCAGGAGAGTTGAAGTGTTGCCCAGTGGGATGGCCTTGAACTCTGTAGAGTAGTAGCTGAGGTCATCTACAGAGCAGAGGGAACCTTGATTGGAAGATTGGGAATAGGTTTTAGGAAATGGGATAAGAAATCAATAAGCTTGGAACAAAAGGATTACTGAGTAGCTATCAGAGCCCCTGCTGAGGTTGAGTTATGTGAGTTTATAATGGATGAAATGATCTCATTCAAGCACTTAGTTGATGGTAACTAGCTTTTTAATAACAATGGTTGTTTGAGAAGATTAGAGCTTTTGAAATAAGGATAGATTTTTCATCTTGTCTGGGGTGGTTTAAAATTAATTCTTAAGTCAGAAGGTGGCCATGACAACCTGCTAAGGTTATCCTTTCCAGTTCTATGATTCTCTGATCAAAGGATGTTGAAATGTTGAATGTTAGAAATATGAAGAGAAGTTCTCATTCATTTTTTTCCCTACTTAAAATCACAAGGACCAATTGCTAAGTCAAGGAATCTTTTCTGGGCTTTTAGTTATTTTTAAATACAGGCTGTATTAGGAGTTTGAGGAGGACTGGCACTTCTGGTCTGAGGACCTACCTAGCCCTTTTTAGGGTTATTCATTCACCTTGGTGTCCACTTCTCATCCCACCCTCAACTTTGACTCCACAAAACTGCAATATGCTAGCTACACCTTAGTAAAATTGTCTCAGCAAAGGGAACCAGGTTGAGGGAATCCAATAGGCCTTAAACTTGTTGATGAATTAGGGGATGTATACCCCAAGCATAGATGGGTATATGAGAGGGGGTGGATCCTTCCAGGAACCAGAGTGTAAGAGAGTATCAAGAATGGGGATGGTGGACCAGCCCTGCCACAGAAAGGTTTAGAAAAATGAAAGCCGAGAAAAAGCTATTAGATTGGATGAAAACACTTTATTGCAATAGTCATGAAGGTGGCTAAGACAGCTTCTGTGGAACACTTAAAGCTTGAAGATGAAGACTCCAAGGTCATCTGCTGCATCCTAGACCATCACCAGTTGTTGTGATTTTTGTCCTGGTCCTGGACTTGAAGACTCAGTAAGAGAGAGTGACACACATAACTTTGTGTTACTCTATAATACTTAAAAACAATTCACACAAGTTAAGACATCATCCATGTCAACTGTCCTCTTCAAACACAAAGGATAAATAAGAACAATACCTGGAAAAGTGACTTTGGAGGCAGAACCTTCCTCCTCTAGCAGAATGGGTCATGAGGCAACTCTTGAAGGGGGAAAAAGAAGAGGAGATACTGTATCAAATAAAGAAGATAACTTTTAAGGCCTATGGAGGCCTTTCTCATATTGTATCTGAAGGTATTTGACTAACTGAATTGGTAATTGTCTTTAATCTATAGGTGATCTTTAAGTTAGGAAGACCTAAGTTAAAATCCTGCTGAATATACTTACTAGCTATATGATTCTGGACAAGTTAGTTGCTTCTTTTTTTATCTGTAATATGATGGGGAAAGGGAATCATGATAATACTACCAACCATTCAGGTTATGCTGATGGTAAATTGAAATAATATATGTAAAGCATTTTACAAACTTTTAAGTTCTATAAAATCATAGCTATTATGACTTATTATTAACATCCTAAGCCTTTGTGTCATCCTGTCTTCATAGTCACATAGCAGCTTTTTCAAAAGAAAAAAAGAAAGAAAATAGCATTGTTGAGTAATTTGTGATCTTTAGAAAGGAAAGCTGTGCCCATTGTAGTTAGGGTCAACATTAAAAAGCTACAGTACTCCTGAAATGTAGATAGAGGGCGGTAGGCATTTATTCTCTGGCCCTGCTGGCTTCAGGTTCTGGGGGCAATGATTGCCCTATGAGGCAACAGTTCCACCATCAAATCTTTGCCACATGCATGGTTGAATTTTGCCAGCGAAGGGGAATTGCCACACTAGACATACAAGTAAATTTCTAAAGTGAAACCACAACAACAAAGATCTGTCATGGCAGGATGGAGAGTAGTCAAAAGTATTTCAATCTAAAATATCTGACACTCTCTGATAAAAACAATTGAGCATTGTTTAATATATTAAACAGGACACTGGAGAAAGCATCTGTCTGAGTCCTGGCTATGTTATCTCCTTCCTTAGCTTTCATATCTGTAAAACGAGGGAGTTGGAGTAAATGACTTCTAAGGTCCCTTCATGCCTTAAATCTAAGATCCTACAAATCTTCCAGAGGCTCAGTTTCCTCATCTCTAAAATGGAAAAAATAGCAATGTCTGCTTTGCCAACCTTACAGAGTTTTTGTGAGATCTGAATGGCAAAAAGCTGGAGCTTTATAAAAATGGAATGGAGAAAAATGATCCCTCAATTCTTTCTATTATTTTTAAAGCAGTGGATTCATTCAACTATAATTTGTAATTTATTAAAAGTTCTGTAAGGTGTTTAAAAAGAGAAAGAATAAGGCAAAGTCTTAACCTCATGGGACTTCCAATGCACTAGGATTAAATACTTAATAGATACATAGTAAATGCTAATATAAATCTACAAAGGCAGATAGAGTTCCAGATCTGGAATTAGAAAGATCTGAGTTCAAATTTGACCACAGACATGTGCTAGTTGTGTGACTCTTGGTCACTTAATTGTGTTTCCTCACCTGCAGAAGGAAATGGCAAACATTCCAGTATCTTTGCCAAGGAAACCTCAAAATGAGTCATAAAGAGGTGAGACATGACTGAATAATGACAACATATAAATCTTAGCTGTTATTAATCCACTGTGTTAGTTAACAGTGACCATGCTATAGTTTTATCCCTCACTAGGTTAAATAATATCAATCCATAGTATCATAGTATTTGATGTTGGAAGGATTCAAGCCCCTAATTTTGCAGATGTGGAAACTAAGACCTGGAGAGGTTAATGGAATTGGTGACTAGATTTTTCTGACTTTATGTTGAGGAATAACACAGGTTTCTTGCTGCAGTCTGGGGTGGGACCATCTCCAGGCATTCTGATTCATACCTGGTCACTGTGACTTAGCACGGCACCCTCTCATTCAAATCCAATTCATTTGCTTGTCATGGCATCATCTCTCTGACGTTGTTGAACTTCTTTAAGAAGAAAGGACAAATAACAACTGCGCCAGTGATATGAAGCTTCTTTCTAATAAAGGGAGGGGAACATTGGGGAAGCTGGGTCCATAAGAATGAATGAGGATGATGATAACCTACATTTTTAAAGTACATAATGTCATCAAATTGCATTATTTGTAGTGTCTCATTTGATCCTTACAAACAACGGAATGATTTCCCTGTTGATTCCAGATCCCGGCAGCTTGGTGGTGGCAAGTCACAACCTCAGTTAATGGAAATATTAACAAGTAGCTTTTTCTGGAGTGAGATTAAATTGGATAATATTTGTAATGCGGTTAGCACAGGCTCTGGCACACAGAATATACTTAATAAAATGCTTATTTTCTTGTTTCCCTGGGTTCAAGAGAAAGACTGATCTCTTTAATGTCATTCAGATGGTATAGAGCTCAGTTTTAAGTACCACCAGGTTACAAAGGAAATAACTGTTAATTCTGTGAGCCAGGAAGACAGAACTGCTTACAGGGCTTCAGAAGAAATGCTTTGTTAAAGAAATTTTATCGCTCTATTTCAAGTCCTGTAGGGTTCTTCCTCTTTTGGGGAGCCTTTTTTATCTGTTTTGATCACACATTTTAAAAGACTGTGTTACATATTCTGTTGAAAGCTGCAAAGAATAGAAATGTAAGTCAGCTAGTGAGCCCGTCTGTACAAAGACTGAGGTGGCATGATAATTTTGATGTCCTTGGTTTAAAAGCAGCATAGTCAAAATGACCAAGACTGGAGAACTTTTGATTCTTGTACAGTTCACCAGAGTCTGACATTGACACCTAATGAAGGTAGGCCCTGAACCTTTGAATGGGGTTTGTCATTTGATACCCTTAATATTCACAAAGTTTGTCAGTGGCTGTCTAAAATGATTCTCAATCACAAGTCCCGCTTATTGCCATCTCATCACCAGAGTTGTTATTTTATAAATCTCATTTGTATCAACCGCCCATAAATACTGCCTTATATAGAGGGCTGCCCTTTGTCCATTCCAAAATACTTTACAATATTTTTTTATTTTTCACTTAGAAGGAGAGCTCAATCTACACTTGAGAGAATCAACCCTGAACCATTAGAGATACTCCCTGAGTGGGAGATGAAGCTTGCTCTAGAATAGGAGGCCTCTAATAGAAGCTTGGCTTCTATTTGAGTGAGAATTGGAATAAGTATCTTGAGAACTTATATGGACTCCAGTTTTCAGACATGCCAAATGAATTTTTTTTTAGCTTAACAAGATTTTTTTTTTAATAAGGAAGGATACTAATTGGGGAATGAGGTTGATTCACTGAGAAGTGATGTCAATGTAAATGAAAAGTATCTTTGAAACATTAAAAAAAGAAAACTGTATATATGAAACTTAAGCTGTTGTTTAGTCATTTTTCACTTGTGACTAACTTTTCGTGACACCATGTAGGGTTTTCGTGGTAGTGATCCTGGAGTGGTTTGCCATTTTCTTCTCTAGCTCTAGATGAGGAAACTGAGGCAAACAAGAGTAAATGACTTGCCCAGGGTCATACAACTAGTAAGTTTTAGGAGTCAGGAAGACTCCAGACCAGACTCTACTTCACCACCTAGCTGCCCTCAAAATTTATGTAGCCTATTTGTATATTTTATTGTTTAAATTGGCTTACAATCATTCTACATTACTCTAGGATGAAAAAACAAGTATGCCTTTTAATTTTTTTGTAAATATTATTTATGTCTAGCTTAAATGGATTCTCATATCTTCTGTATTTATTTTGTTGAGATTTTTATTGTTTGGTTTCCTTTTAATTTTTAATTAATAAAATAAGATCTCTTTTTAAAAAAGCCCTGTGATCTTTTGGACACACACACACACACACACACACACACACACACACACACACACACATACACATATATATCACTCATTGTCATTTAAAAAAATTTATTTGTTCAAGGCAGTGGGGTTAAGTGACTTGCCCAGGGTCCCACAGCTAGGTAATTATTAAGTGTCTGAGTTCAAATTTGAACTCAGGTCCTCCCGACTCTAGGGCTGGTGCTCTATCCACTGTGCCTACCTGCCCCTCTTCCTTTCTTAATTCTAAGAAGTCAACAAAACAATAATTTGAGTTCTGATTTGTAGTGTTTGCTGATTTTCAGGCATAAATGTTCACAATGAAAATTTAACAATACCTTCTCTTGAGCTGGTCAAAGCTATCTTCAGTGTACCCATAGTATAATAAGTTTTGTATAATCATGGGATTTAGATCTGAGAGATATGAAAATCATTTCATACAGTACCCTCATTTTACTGATGAAGAAACTGAGGCCTGAAGTGGTGAAAGAACCTCTTCAGGGTCACAAAGTCAGCTACAGAATCAGGATTGAAACTCAGGGTCCCAGGCACCATCTTACCACAGCCTCCTTGACTGTAAACTTTGACACACTTCTACATCTGCCTTGTGTCTGATTACTATCCATAAATTTGCTAGTTCTGGTCTTCTGCAATCACTTCCCTTATATAATTGGCCTAACAGTGTTGATTGGAGAGGATAGGGCCTTCCCTCCTCAGAGATAATTATTCAGAGAAACTCATTCTTTGAGTTCTTGTTGTGACACTTGGTGCTGAACCAGTCAGGAGTTACGGGAGTTTCATTTGCAAAGTTGGGAATTCTTTCCCTGCCAATCATCTAAAAGATAAAAGCAAATTAATGTGCTTTGAAATAGGGTGAAAGAAATTTAGGTTTTTTTGACCCCAATGTACCACCTTCCTGGGCAAGACCAAGTTGACCCCTCCCCTCAGGGTTCTATAGTACCCTAAGAATTTAGGATTTCTTTTCTGTTCTTTCAACTACATTTCTCTTATTGTTATGAGGCAGTGACTAGTATTCCAGTTTCATTTAAACCCTTCACATCTATTAATTTTTACGATGTGGCAGCATTGAGTTCTGAATCAGGAAAACCTGAGTTCAAATCCAGCCTCAGAAGCTTACTAGCTGTTTGGTCCTGAGCAAATCACTTAAACTGTTTGACTTAATCCCCTGGAGAGGGAAGTGGCAAACACTCCAGTATCTTTGCCAAAAGTCCCACAGTATTGGTGTGATAATGACCCCTGAGGTTATGTGGAGTTGGACATGACTGAATAACAAAAAGTCATTACAAAGGAATATTTATTCAAAGATGTAGCAAAAACAAATATTGAATGTTTCACCTCACACTTCCACCATATATTCACTTAATACCCCTGCATATATTCATTTCATTCTCTGGGTGAGTAGGGTCAAAGTTTTGCTTGGTTTCTCTCTCTTGAATAAAAGTAGCACGACTGACAGATGGATCCAGAAAATTGTTTCTTCATCCTCCTGGTATCAATGCTGAATGTATTGGCTGTAATGACTAGCCTAGAGCCTAGGCTTTGGAACACTGGGATGCCAGAGCATCCTCATGATAATCTTCTGAACTAATTAGACCAGAAAGCTCTTCTCCCTTCAGTCAGAATGGGAAAGAATCAAAAAAGTCAAGGTATGAGATCTATTTCATGAGGTTGTGGGTCCTCAGAGCAGAGATATTAAGAATAAGTGTCCTCTAGATTCTCTAAGAACAAATGAGACAAAAGAGGCTGATACTGATGGATGTTTTTGAATGTCTCCAAAGCTAAGCAGATTCTTTCTTTCACCAAGTGATTATCTGACTAATACCACTGCAGAATGCTCTCTGCAAGTCACTTTCCTTAAGCATCATCTTAGAAGTAAGCTCCTTTACATTCACTATGTACAGAGATAGCATCAACCAAACTTGTTGACATCTATTATCCTGAGACAGAAAAAAGGAGAATAAATTCTGCTGTTCCAGAGTTATGAGTCACTCTGAGCAAATTGATTTTCCCTTCCCTCAGATGCCTTACTTGTGAAGAATATGGGGGTGTTTGGGCTCCACAAGAATGTAAAGGGCAGGTAAGGGAATCAAGACAAAAGACTTAACCTCAATTTGATCAAAAACTGAGATTAGGTAAGGTCTGCCCCACCTAGTTCTAAATTAACTAGGGTCTGCATCCTTCTCCTTTGTGCATGCTGTTCTTACTCATTAGTATAATGAACAGAAGAAAACACATGGGGACCAATGTACCTAACAGATTGTAACCCCAGCCAATGATTGGTCAGGAACAAAGCCTTTCAAACTACATAAAAGAAATAACATTTCTGGTATTCCTCTCCACTCTCCCACCTTGAGAGAGGTGTGCCTTTTTATTAAGATGTCTTAATAAAAAAAACATTTTAATCACTCTGGATTAAGTATTCATGTGTCATTTATAACATTACTGAAAAGTTAATATTGTGTGTGCCCATTCTCTCTCACAGATCCTGAATTAATGTATGAATTGTTTTATATTTATTAACTATTCATTTGCTTTAACATGAGTATGTTATAGTATTAATGTTTTTTTTTTCCAGCTTGCCCAAGGCCACACAGCTAGGTAATTATTGTCTGAGGCTGGATTTGAACTCAGGTACTCCTAACTCCAGGGCTGGTGCTCTATCCACTGTGCCACCTAGCTGCTGTCTAGCTGTCCCCTATAGTATTAATGTTAAATAAACATTTAAGATTTAAAAATATCATTGTGAGTGGTTGGTTAGGTAAATAGAAATACATTGGTGGGGACTCAAAAACTAGAACAATGTGTATGTTTCCACTTACTAAGTTACTCCTAGCATACAGGGAGAATTTGAGTATATTTTGGTAGACCTTCTTTGAGAACCTAAACCTACTATGAGAGCAAATTGGAGTGGGTGAAGCAAGAAAGAGAATTGGTCTACAGATTGAGTGTATCACTTAGAAAAATATTTAAACTACTTGGGATGCAAAATGAAACCAGTGAAGACTTTTCAGCAGAAAAGTGACATGACCTAATAGAGAAGATTAATCTGGTCTTGTATAAAAGATAGATTGGAGGAGAGAGCTTTGGAAGCAGGACTATCATGACAACAACAACATCTTGTATTTAAATAAAACTCTTCATTGAGTTGAAAATAAATATGTGTTAACCTTCCCAGAGTTTATCCTAATTAAGGACAAAAGTTACCAGAGATTTTGGCCTTAAGAAAGAACAAAATAGAATTAGGTTAATGAGCACACTTATGATTTTTCCTTACATGGGGAATTACACAGGCCTGCATGGGGATGGGGTGGGGATGGGGGGGGATCTAGTTAGAGAATTGGATTCCTCAAAAAAGGAGGCTTATGGTCTTCCTTGAATAACCTTGACCATCAGAAACTGTGATCTGAGCCATCACTTCCGGCTTGTACAATCAAAGAAGGGTAGGTAAGGCCCCCTTAAAGTAGGATGGAACAGGGGCAAGGAGGGGAGGGCAGCAGGCAAAATAAAGCCTCACCCAAACTCAGCTCTAATAGAGCAAATTTGATCTTAATAACTACTCTGAATAGTTGGTATACATATGGAAACTGAAACTAGTTAAGGAACTTGTCCAAAGTCATCTGGTTACTAAGTGACTTAAGGTAAGATTTGAACCTGGGTTTTCTTGACTTCAGGTCTGGCATGGACTACACGACACTGTTAGAAAGTTATTGAAATTGTTCAGGTGGATAGTAATGAGGACCTGTTACAAGATGATAACAGTAGAATTAAAGAGGCAATATTGTGTGCAATTACCCTCTCAGAAACAACTGTAGCTCCTGTTTGCTGGCCCATCTCAGTAGGGATTCAATGAACATGTGTTTAATGTCTGTGAAGTGACTGGATTTCCAAACATCATTATCAGAGACTACATTCTGCCCCAAATGTAAATCAAATACTATATATGTTCATAGGAAACTATAATCTTATAGAATTCTTAAACCTATATAAACCTATGGAACAGATTAGACTTTTTAATTGTCCTGAAGCTTGATGCTTCATCAACACCTGCCTTTGCCAGCTGATCTCACAATCAAACCATGAAATATTCCTGATCATCTTACCCTTTGCTGTGCTAGGTGCTGGAAGGGATGAAATGTGACATGGCTGACTTTCCCTCCTCTTTCACTGGTCAGGAATGAAAGCTGTCTTTCAAATATTTAACTCCCAAGTTGTGATTGAAGTAGGGGAAATGTTAAGAGAAATATGTTATATAATTAATAACTCTGATTTCCTTTCCCCCTCCCCTACCCCCATCCCATTGTTCAAACTATGAGATGTGGTCAGTGAAATTTTAGTAAAATTCCTTGTCCCTTCCTGGCAAGGACTCAATTAACCCCCCCCCCCAAAAAAAAACCCCCAAGTTTCAACAAAACAATGGATCCCAGCCTTAGTCTGAAAGGATTATTTTTGATTTAACCACCCTTAATCTACATATCCGTAATTACCTCACTTTCTGCTCAGAGGATTTACTGTCTCTGCCTAAATTACCTCATCTTCCCATCCCTTTAAAAACTCATTTGAGTTGCTTGTCTTTCTGTAAAGGTATCCTGCTCTGGGGGAGCATGGCCCCCCCACTTCCATGCCCCTCTTTACTTGCTTATACCCAAATAGCTCCCCTCCCTCCGGGGGCGACCAGCTCTGGGGAATGTGATCCCTCAATCTTTCCTGCCCTTGACCCCGTGTTGTTAGACTCATGTGGTCTCAACTCCATGCAGCTGGATCCGTGATGATCTAAGTCCAGCCACCATCTCATGGCTGTCTTCCTTGTCACCCTTCCTTAACTGTCTTTGCTAGTCTCTCCCAACCTAGCCTGTAGCTGTCTCTTCTTTCCTTAAATTTAGGATCTTCTTAAAAACTCATTTTCTTTACCTTGTTAAGGAACTTGACCTGTGAACTTTTTAAATTAACTTGTGAACTTTTTTAAAAAACTTTTTGTAGGGGTAGCTAGGTGGCTCGGTGGATAGAGCACCGGCCCAGGAGTAAGTGAGTTCAAATCCAGCCTAAGACATTTCATAATGACCTCACTGTGTGGCCTTGGGCAAGCCACTTAACCCCATTGCCTAGCCAGGCTACAGGTCCAAGGGGTGTTTTTTTAAGATTTTTTTTTTTTTTTGCAAGACAATGGGGTTAAGTGGCTTGCCCAAGGCCACACAGTGAGGTCATTATGAAGTGTCTGAGGTCACATTTGAACTCAGGTACTCCTGACTCCAGGGCCGGTGCTCTACCCACTGCGCCACCTAGCTGCCCCCACTTATGAACCTTTTTGAAGTAATTTGTGAACTTTTGCAGCAATCTGTGAATTAAAGTCTATCTCTTTTATTACCCTCCTGAGGCAGAAAGTCTGATTTTGTCACCCAAAATGAACCACAGCTGTCTCTCTTGGATCTTCCCTACTCTGTTATTGGGGCACTTCATTCTGCCCCAAATGTAAATCAAATACTATATATGTTGAAAGGAATTTATAACATTTATAAGAATTCTTAAGAGCAGATTAGAATTTTAATTTGTCCTAAAACTTGATATCTCATTAACATCTGCCTTTGCCAGCTGATCTTCCAATATATATCTCAAGTATTTATTGGACCTTTTTACTTACAAGCTCTTTGCTGTGCTAGGTGTTGGGAGGAATGAAGTGTGACATGACTTTCTCTCCTCTTTCATTGGCCAGGGATGAAAGTTGTCTTTCAAATGTTTAACTCCCAAGTTGTGGTTATTTCTTAATCTTCTGGACCCTTCACCAACACCCCAGGAGATCCCGATGATCTGAAAAGGCATAAAGGGAAACTCGTAGCATGTCCCTGATTCTGGAGGTACTTGCAAGCTGAACTTGCCCGTGATGAACTCACCCTAGAGAGTAACCTTAATCACAAGTCACAAAGAGTGCCTTTGCCTGTAAGGGGGACAGTTACTTGGGCTCAGCAACAGGAATTCAAAGTGGGGGCAACTCTCTCCCATCTCCTTCTGTGTAACTTGATTTAAGGTAATATAAATAAATGGTGCTGGTCCTACCTGCCAGGGCATAATGGGAGTTGAAAGAAGTGTACTTCCCTCAAATAAAGTATCTGGAAAGATCTGCTAGGTTAGGGAGATGGGAAACAGAAGATCTAGTTATGTTAGGGTCAGAGAAAAGTCCCCAATTACGGAACAGAGGCACTCAACACGATGGAGATGCAATAGCTAGGGTTTATTAAACTAGCTCGAGCTAGGGTTCCGTCCTAGGACAGAGCTAGGATCCTGGAACCCTGAGTAAAGTGAGGAGAGACCTTATATATGGTTCGGTAGGGGAGTTTCAAGCATCTGTCTGCAGATTGTCTTGAGATGGTGTGACGTGTTCTTATTGGATGCAGGTCCTCGGAGAAGCCCCCCCGCTGCATGGTCCAAGGGCTGACCAGGCGGAATCTTAGGAGCTGATTAGGCTGAAACTCAGTGAGCTGACCAAGCAGAGACTTAGGAGCAGAATTTAGGCACAAGTTTATAGGTTTCTACATTCAGGGTCTTACAGGCATTCAGGCAAAAGTTCACAGGTTTGGACACTGAGGATCTTACAGGCATTCAGGCAAAAGTTCATAGGTTTCGAAACTCAGGTTCTTACATTTAGGTATATCCAACTCAAAACTCATTCATACAACCTGAGTTGCATTTATTTTTATGCTCATTGATAATATGGATTACATTGTAGTCATAAATAAATATTAAATTCTATATATGGCCCTTGACAAGTTTTTGTTGGGTCACATGGCCCAGAACAGCTAAAAGGTGGGACATCCACAATCTAGACTTAAAGGACTCTTTTATAAGCTAGCTGGGAGGGTCTATGGGTTTGATTAACAAAGAAATCTCAAATATGTTGATTAGACCTAGGAATGCTTGATAGTCTCCTCAGGAAAGAATAACACTCCCTTTTAGGAAGAAGTTCCAGCTTCAGAGGATAACTTCTTCTAGGGACTAAAGCTGTATGTGGATTTTCCCAAACCTCTGTTACCCCTGCTATTTTGAGTTGGCAGGATTTGAAATGCTCCTGGAAGCTAATACCAAACTTTGGAACTTAAGTAATACTTAAGGAGGCACTTAGGTAAAAGGCAGTGTAAAAGAGTATTTACAGTTTACTATTCAGTTAGGAGGTATCAATAAATTCTTCAGTCAATTTGATGGAATTGAGGATATCTAGCCATTCTTTGCAGATGGGTGACTTTTAAAATGCAAATAAACTGGATCTGAGAGAAAATAGTTCTCTCTGCCAGTTGAGGGCTTCATTTTTGGCAGAGGAGTAGAGAGGAAGAACCCAGAACTTGAGAAGTAATTTGTCTTTCCCCTTTTGTCCCTTCAAGACTGCAGCCAGGGGAAAGGAATTTCTCTCTTTTCTCCTCCTTAGATGAAACCAAGCCCCAAAGAGAACAAGTCCAGGAAGTTCAGAGCATTAACCCTGGCAGTCAAGAGTTGAGATGCAGAGAGGAGCAGGTACAGATATCCCTGTTGAGTGACCTGACCAGCAGAGATACTGAACCAAGGAGAAACTGAGGACATGATGAAAGGGAAAAAAGGATTCTAGAGTCTTGCAGTGTCAAATATATGAATTGCCTTGGCCATATGTATTCCCTTTGTGCATGCCTCTCTTATTAGTGTGCTGGTGGGGTGAATGATTTACTCAAGCTCACCCTGTTAAGATTGGTTCTTTACTAGGCTAGCTGTTGTTTGTCCTTTGTGTTCTTGAAGAGGACCATGAGGTGATGCTTTTTCTTGCAAGTGAATTAGATTTAAGTGAGGCAGGGCTAGGCTAGCCAGGCCCAATTTAATGTAAATGACTCCATGTTTGACAATGTGATTTGTAGGGTTGAGTTTCCCAGGAACTATATGTATTTAAGGAGAGTGTGTCACACATCTTGGAGGGAGGGGGAAATGTTTTATACTAATTTTGTAATTTAATTCTACCTAACAAATGATGATAGTATTTTTCCTTTGTTTTGGAAGAAGACCATGATATCAGGGAGATGATTCCATGACATGGTGCTGTGCCTCTGGTTCCAATAACCAGATATGGATCAGGATGACTGGAGATGGCCCCAGATGGGAGACAATGAGGTTGATGTGACTTGCCCAAGGTCACACACTAATAAGTGTCAAGTATCTGAGATTAGATTTGAATTTAGGTCTTCCTGACTCTAGGATTGGTGCTCTATCCACTGCACTGCCTTAGCAAATGCCCCTTTCTTAAAAACCTCATTAACGCTGGCTTGCTAAAATGACTCTCAACTGCTAATCTTTGAAAGCATACCTAGTGTGGGCTCAAGCAAATGGGGCCCAGTACTGAAGATAAGATGAGGTCAACTCTGAGGACTCAAGACTCATTAATGAGAGAAGGGGTTTGGATAAGGATACCACAGAGTTTACATAGACTTCAATAGTGAACCCTATGCATATATTCACTCTTCTCATTGATAATATGCATGTTTGTAGGAGAATACATCCCAGGTTTATAGGGGAAATTTTGTATTACCATTGTTCATGCTCAGTTGACAAAATCTCATTTCAGCAAATTTCTTTACTTTGAGTTAATTATGTCACAGTCTACCTATTAAAGTACTGGTGAGCATTAGAGAACTATAGTTTTTGGAGTGTGGCCCTACAAGTATCTTAAAACTGGGGCAGTCATCAACTAGGAGACTCAATTTGTGATGGTGATAAGGTGGGGTTTGATAACATAAGGGGGTGCTACATTAGCAACACTGGAAGGGGAAGACTGGAGCCAAATATCTTTACCCTGTATTTTGGCTACTATCCCCAGGTCATTATCCTTCTTGCAAGGTGATTAATTATCTAGGCATATCCTCTGATTCCCTTGAATGTGATTTTTTTTTTGCTGAAAAAAAAATGGCAGTGTTGTTCAGTGAAAGAGTATTGGATTTGGAGACCAAGGACTTGAGTCTGAATCCTGCCTGCACCATTTACTACTTGTATGATCTTGGGCAAGTAACTGAAATGTTCTGAGCCTTCGTTTCCTCATCTGTAAAATAAAGGAGTTGTATTATATTTAACTTTAAATCTATGATCTTATGGACATGTTTTAGTATGCAATGTGATTGGTCATTCCTTGGTTGATGGATAGGTTATCCATTTTTGAAGTCATATTATCAGGTTGCATTGGCAGGGACTTGAACCAGGTCAACTGCTTGAAAGGAAGTTATGTTCACCATTATATCAAAACAGATGATGCTGGAGAACCAAGGTGCCTCACTGATATGGGAGAAAAAAAATCGTACTTGGGAGTCAAGCACTCTCTCATCTTCCAGACCATCACCAAAAGTACTGTTTCCAGTCAAGTCAGATCATGGGGTGAAATGGTTCTAGTAAAGATGAGTGAAAAAAGATCTTTGTTCAACGCATCCTACACCAAAATAAATATACTGTGTAAGTCATAACACTATTAATTTGGTTGGCATGGTCTTCAAAATCGAAGGACAACTGTTGCTGTGCCATATTATCATCTATAAAAACTAACAGCCTGCATAACTTGTCTGCCTACCCATCCTTCCTCTAAAACTTACTTGTGAATGTAAGGTGGAGATGTTTGTGCTATACATGAAGCAGTCTCTGAATTCTAAACAGAGTGGAAGTGGATTCAAGGCAACAATATGATTGTGTGTGTGGTGTGTATTTCTCTGTGTGCATGTGTGTGTGTGTGTGTGTGTGTGTGTGTGTGTGTGTGTGTGTGTGTATCTGGAGAGGTCTTGGTCTTCTTCTTTTGTAGACTGCTAATTCAATTAAGGGTCATTTGAGCTTTATAAGCATTAAGTTTGCATGCACCATGTCAGCTAAGCTTTCGAGGAAACTTTCATGAACATTAACCAGAGACTTTTAGGTCAGAGGGGCCTGCCTGGCTCAAACCACCAGGAAATGAGGTGCGGAGGACATGATTTCACTGCTGGTTGACATGAATTCACTATGTCTGCTTTGAGGAAATGGGAGGAAAGTCTGAGCTTGGTGAAGGACAAAACTAGGTGGACTAAATAAAGTCTTTGGTTGTTATTTCAAACCATCAGCTTCTCTTCTTCCCCCACTAGTTACTTAAGAATGAGGACTAAGGAAGGACTAATCACAAATTCAAACCTCAATGCTTAATCTATCTTTCTGACTAGCCCAGAGGCTGCTCCTTTCTCCAGTCTTCAGGAAAATAAAGCATTCTGCCCAACATTAGGGTCATGAAGGAAGGTTTCTAGATACATTCTCATCAGTGTTTATTCAGCATTTCAATGCTGAAATATCTGCACTGTTACTGGATAATACTTCATTTAGAAGACATAGCTTTAATCATTCCAGTCTAATTATGAATAGCACCATCATCATTAACAATCCTAGCTACCTTCTTTTTATTAGGAGCTTAAGTAACTTTACAGAAAAAAGTATGTTATGAAATTTAGAGGTGATATCATTCCAACTTATCTTCGGACAACAATATATATCCTAGGCATTGTGCTTAGGCCTGAGAGTTCAAAGAAAGGCAAAAGATAATCTTTGTTCTGAAAGAGCTCATAATCTGTTGGGGGAGACAACATGCAAACACCCATGTATAACCAAGTCATATGCAGCATCATATGCAGGATACACCAATAGAGGGAAGGCACCAGAACTAAGAGGCAGGGAAAGGCTTCCTCTAGAAGGTGAACTATACTCTGGGACTTGAGGGAAGCCAAGATGGGAAAGACATGTTGACCCTTGGGTAGCAATGAGAGAACAGATGATCACTGACCAGTGATTTCTGGAAAAGGATTTAAGGCCAACCAATGGAGTGGAGGGAGGCTGGGGAGGAGGGAGATGGGATGAGGGGGAAGCTAGTGACTAATGAGAAGTTGGAACAGGGGAAGGGATGAGCCACCAGTTGGCATCTGGGAGGTAGGCAGGCAGAGGCCAAGAGGAGGGAGGGACATCCTTCATGCAGCTACTCCTTCTTTTGGACCCTGAGGATTCTAAGCAGTATTAATGTACATCATTTTTTAAATTGAATATGATTGTAATCAGTGTGTTCTGCTTGTGCAATTTTGTGTTTTGATTTTTTTGTAAACTTAATGTGATTTCACATATATATTTTCATGTACTTTCATACTTGTCATTTTTACTAGTCATTTAGAATAGTATATGATGTTGAGAAAACAATGTTGTATTTGGAGTCTTTTGGCTTCTACTCCCTTCTCTGCTGGTTATCTCATAGTTCAACTTGGCTGTAGTTGACTTTGCCAAAGAGGATTGTGAGAAATAACATTAGAAAGTCAGATTGGAGTTTGATCTTCAAGGGTAGGGTTAGTCTGCACTTATAAACAATAGGGAGTTACTGAAGGTTTTTGAGTAGGAGAGTGACCTGGTCAGAACTATTCTATTATAAAATCATTTCATCAGCCATGTGGAAGATTTTGAGTCAGATGGTTAAAATTCCATCCCAACCATTTAATAACTGTGGACAAGTCACTTAACAGTCAGCTAAATGATATATGAATAGCATTCATAGAATAGAATTCTCGACCTGGAGTCAGGAAGACTTGATTTAAAATGTGACCTCAGATACTTGCTAACTGAATGACCCTAGGAAAGTCACTTAACTTCTTTTTGCCTCAGTTTCCTCAACTATACAATAGGAATAGTAATAACACCTACCTCCCAGGGTTGTCATGATGGTCCACTGAGATAATATTTATAATGCACTTAGCACTCTCTAGCACATGGTAAATACAATAAATACCAATTATTCTTATTTATTATTACCATTAATTTTTCTGAGTCTCAGTGCCTCAGTTATAAAATGAGAGAGTGAACCAGATAGCCTTTAGGGAATCTCTCCTAGCTCTCAATCTTAACTAACAGGGGAATAAGGATGGCATAGCACAACAATCAATTGAACAAAATTTTTTCACACATTCCCCTATAAATAATGTTAAAATACTGTGTCAAATTGAATTTTGGAGTGGCATAGACAATGAAAGGTCAGAGTAAGACATTTTTTCCAGCCCAGGGCATCTTAGAAGGTTGGGAGAAGAGGTCCATGACCATGGGCTTGGGTCTGGCAGCCCTAGGTATGTGGTTTGGAGGCTCCAGTAGTAGGGAAAACAGCAGCAACAGTTTCAGGAGCTCTAACTGCCCAGAGATGTCAGGAGTTTAGACAATTAACCAAAAAGATGATAGGGGACCCCTCTATGTGCACTTGGGGCAAGAAATAGAAAATTGATTTCATGACTTGTAATCCATACAAAGCCCTCAAGCTTTGTATTTAAATGGATAGAGTTCTAATTTGAGGGCTGCTTCAAGGATTATAACTTTGTGGTTCATTTGTCTTCACAAAAGGTAGGGTAAATTAAGGGAAGTAGTGATCAGAAGGAACTAGACTTTTGAGGAGAAAGAAGCATAATTAAAAGAAAATTGGATAGAGGGGAAATACTCAATTAATAATCTTAACAATCTGAATGGGATGAGCTCTCCTGTTAGATGGCAGAATGGATTAGGAATCAAAATCCAATAATATGTAATTTACAAGAGACACATTTGAAACGAAGACACACAAAGTAAAAATAACAGCTGGGAGCAGACTCTAATATGCTTTAGTTCAAGTAAAAAAAGGCATGAGTTTCAATCATCATCTCAGAAGAAGAAAGAGCAAAATTAGACCTTGTTAAAAAAGATAAGCAGGGAAACTCTATTTTGCTAAAAAGTTCCATAGATAATGGAGTAATAAAAAATTTCTTTGATTAAAACTTCATTTCTGAAGTGTATAGGGAACTGAGTCAATTATAAGACTGTGGATCATTTTCCAACTGATAAATAATCACAGGATATGAGCAGTCAGTTTTCAGAAGTCAGAGCTATGTATAGTCATGTGGAAAATGCTTTAAATCACTATTGCTTAGAGAAATACAAAATAAAACAACTCTGAGGTACCACCTCACACTTTATAAGAAATGATAAATGTTAGAGTGGATGCAGGAAAATAGGAATACTAATAAATGGCTGGTGGAGTTGTGAATTGATTCAAACATTCTGGAGAGCAATTTGGAGCCATGCTCAAAGAGCTATAAAATTGCATTTACTCTTTGAGGCAGCAATAGCACTACTAAGTCTGTTTCCAAAGAGAGCAAAAGAAGAGAAGATATATACAAAAATATTACAGTGGCTCTTTTTGTGCTGGCAGAGAATTGGAATTTGAGAGGATTCTCATCAATTGAATGGCCTATGATTGTTGAGGGAGTACTATTGTGTTATAAGAATGATGAGTGAATGGTCTCAGAAAACAAAAAACACCTATATGAATTGATGCAATGTGGAGTGAGAACTGAGAGATCATTGTGTATAATAACAACAACAATGTAATGATGATCAGCTATAATATTTAATGGCTTCTTTGTTCAATAGAATTATCTAATACAATTCCAAAAGACTCATGATGAAAAAATATTATCTACCTCTACAGAGAGAACTTATAAACTCTGAGTACAAATTGAAGGTTCAATTTTCTCTTTTTTTAATTATTTTGCTTTTTTGTGACATAGCTAATAAGAAGTATGTTTTGTATAATTTCACATGTATAATTGATATCATTTTGCTTGCCTTTCTAGTTAGTTGAGGAAGGGTTGGAGGAAGAGAGTTTGGAACTCAAAACTGAAAAAGAAAATGTTATAAATAAATAAATTCTTTTTAATTTTATTTAAGGCAATGGGGTTAAGTGACTTGCACAAGGTCACACAATAGGTAATTATTAAGTGTCTGAGGCTGAATTTGAACTCTGGTCCTCCTGACTTCAGGGTCTGTGATCTGTCCACTGTACCTAGCTACCCCTACATTTTCTTTAAGTACTTATATTGTAAGGTTTTCAAAGCATACCACATATGTCATCACATTTGCTCCTCACAACAACCTTTGGAGATAGATGCTGTTACCATATCCATTTTATAGATGAGGAAACTGAGGCTGTGGCTAAGAAAGTATGGTTTTTTTTTTAAATTTCTGCTAGGCAGTAGGGTTAAATAATTTGTCCAAGGTCAGCTAATAGGTATCTGTCTCTGAGGCTGAATTTGAACTTAGGTCCTCCTGATTCCAGGGCTGGTATTCTATTTACTGTGCCACCTACCTGACCTGCTAAGAGAAATTAAGTGTCTTTCCCAGGGTTACATAGCTATTAAACTGGTAAGTGCCTGAATCATCATTTGAATTCAAATTCAAATCTTATTGGATTTGAGTCTAGTCCTGTATCTACTAAGTCATCAAACTGTAACACATAGTCTGATTTTAGAGAATCAAGGAAGAGTCACAATATGGGACTAAAAACACTTCTATAACATTGATTCTTAATATTTAAAAATACTACTGAGACTTCAGTACTGTGTATTTACAATCTTCAATACTGCAACTTGAGAAATATACAGGCCTATGGCACTACCCCTAAGCCCTTCAAATCCCCTCTGAACTTAGGTTTCCACAAGCCAACTCCCTTCCTATCAGTCAAAGGAAGAATCTAGGGTAGTTTTGTTTGTTTGTTTTGTCTTTAATATATCTCAGTGTCATCCCTGATGCAGAACCCATGCCCTTATGCCATCAAAGAGCTGGCATGCAATACTGATGAACTTCTCTGGGCAGCCAAATTTTGCCATGATCTTCCACAAGCTCTCAAGACAGACAATGCCAAAGCTCTTGGTCAGATCAACAAACATTATAGATCTCTGTTGTGCTCCTGCAATTTTTCCTGGTATTGTCAGATAGCATATTGACTTTTTTTTTTTTTTTTAGGTTTTTGCAAGGCAGATGGGGTTAAGTGGCTTGCCCAAGGCCACACAGCTAGGTAATTATTAAGTGTTTGAAACCGGATTTGAACCCAGGTACTCCTGACTCCAGGGCTAGTGCTTTATCCACTGCGCCACCTAGCCGCCCCCATATTGACTGTTCTTTTGCCCTTTCTGAGTTTTTTTTTTTTTTTTGCAAGGCAATGGCATTAAGTAACTTGCCCAAAATCCCACAGCTAGGTAATTATTAAATGTCTGAGGCAGATTTGCACTCATGTCTTTCTGACTCCAGGGTTGGTGCTCTATGCACTGTGCTACCGAGCTTCCCCAACCCTGGCTCTTTTTTTTTTTTAAGAAAGTTTTTATTTATTTTGAGTTTTACAATTTTACCCCTATTCTTGCTTCTCTCCCCCTACCCCTCACAGAAAGTAGTTTGTTAGTCTTCACATTGTTTCCATGATATACATTGATCTAAGTTGAATGTGATGGAGAGAAATCATATCCTTAAGGAAGAAAAATAAAGTATAAGAGACAGAGCAAAGTTACATAATAAGATAACTCTTTTTTTCTAAATTGAAGGTAATAGTCTTTGGTCTTTGTTCAAACTCCACAATTCTTTCTCTGGATATAGATGGTATTTGTCATCACAGATACCCCAAGATTGTCCCTGATTGTTGCACTGATGGAATGAGTAAATGCATCAAGGTTGATCATCACCCCCATGTTGCTATTAGGGTGTACATGTTTTTCTGGTTCTGCTCATCTTACTCAGCATCAGTTCATGCAAATCCTTCTAGGCTTCCCTGAATTCCCATCCTTTCTGTTTTTTTTTTATTTTTTATTTTTAGGTTTTTGTAAAGCAAACGGGGTTAAGTGGCTTGCCCAAGGCCACATGGCTAGGTTATTATTAAGTGTCTGAGACCGGATTTGAACCCAGGTACTCCTGACTCCAGGGCCGGTGCTTTATCCACTACGCCACCTAGCCACCCCCTTTCTGGTTTCTAATAGAACAATAGTGTTTCATGACCTACATATGCCATAGTTTGTTAAGCCATTCCCCAATTGAAGAACATTCACTTAATTTCCAATTCTTTGCCACCATATACAGGGCTGCTATGAATATTTTTGTACAAGTGATGTTTTTACCCTTTTTCATAATATCTTCAGGGTATAGACCCAGTAGTGGTATTGTTGGATCAAAGGGTATGCACATTTTTGTTGCCCTTTGGGTGTAATTCCAAATTGCTCTCCAGAAAGGTTGGATGAGTTCACAGCTCCACCAACAATGCATTAGTGTCCTAGATTTCCCACATCCCTTCCAACATTGATCATTGTCCTTTCTGGTCATATTGAACAGTCTGAGAGCTGTGAGGTGGTACCTCAGAGATGCTTTAATTTGTATTTCTTTAATAAGTAGTGATTTAGAACAATTTTTCATATGACTTTGGATCTCTTTGATTTCCTTATCTGTAAATTGTCTTTGCATATCCTTTGACCATTTTTCAATTGGGGAATGGCTTGGTTTTTTTTTTTTAATTTGACTCAATTCTCTGTATATTTTAGAAATGAGTCCTTTGTCAGAAATACTAGTTATAAAAATTGTTTCCCAATTTACTACATTTCTTTTGATCTTGATTACAGTGGTTTTGTCTGTGCAAAAGCTTTTTAATTTAATGTAATCAAAATTATCTAGTTTTTTTGCAATGCAATGGGGTTAAGTGGCTTGCCCAAGGCCACACAGCTAGGTAATTATTAAGTGTTTGAGGAGGGATTTGAACTCAGGTACTCCTGACTCCAGGGCCAGTGCTCTATCACTGTGCCACCTAGCCACCCCCAGTTTGTTTTTAATGATATTCTCCATCTCTTCCTTGGTCATAAACTGCTTCCCTTTCCATAGATCTGACAACCCTGGCCCTTTCTGAAGCTACACTTGCTTTTGGGTAAATGACCATGTTCCAGGTGAAGGATCAGCCCATCTAGGAAGACTCTGGCAAGAATCTTGCTGGCAATGTTTGTAACTTTCCACCCTATAAACACAGAACAATCTATTTTCTTTTCCTTTATAAAGATGGACAATGGTGTGTCCTTGAACTTCATGCTGAGGTTGTAAGAATCAGTTGTCAGTATAAGGAGTTAAATTAAGGAACTTCTGACCAATGGCTGCATGAATGGAGGCAGGATCACTCAGTTCCCACATATCTATTTTTCAAGAATTTTCCTTTCTCTCTCGGTTGAGTAAAAAGAGTTTATTTCTAGTATTTTCTTTTTTTTTTCCCTCATGGCAATGGGATTAAGTGGTTTGCCCAAGGCCCCACAGCTAGGTAATTAGTGTCTGAGGCCAGACACTAATCCTGACTCCAAGGCTGGAGCTCTATCTACTGCACCACCTATTTGCCTCCTAATTCTAGTATTTTCCAGGAAATTGTCATTGTCTAGGGAAATCACCCTCCTCTAGCCAGGAGGCTGAGATTTGGGATCTCATCATCTCCAGGTGAACATCCCTATCAGTACTTCTTTAGAGTAGTTATGTGATTCAGTGGATAGAGTGCCAGGCCTGAAGTCAATCTTTTTGAATTCCAACTGGTCTCAGGCAGGGTAAATCATTTAACCCTGTTTACCTCAGTTTCCTCATCTGTAAAATGAGCTGAGAAGGAAATGGCAAGCCATTCTAGTATCTTTACCAAGAAAACCCCAAGTGGGGTCACAAAGAGCAAGACACTGTTGAAACAACTGAATATCAATATCACTGTCTTTGGACTTTACCTCTTGATGAGAGTATGTTACTAAGAACATGCGCTTCTTCTGCTACTTTAAGGTTGCTATTGGTGTCTCTACAGCCCAGAGTCACTCTTAGCTATGCTATGCTTCTCTGGTCTATGTACAACCCTTTCTGGATCCCCTGAATTTACCTTGAAGACTTTTCTTAAAGCCTGAATCCTAAATTCAGGTGGCCTAAATTCAGCAGATAAAATTATTTCTAGTGTGGACTCAAGTACTTTTTTCTTTTATTTTTTAAAAATTGTTTTTATTGATTTCATTAAATATTTCCTAGTTGCATGTAAACAAATTTTTTTTTTTTTAGGTTTTTGTAAGGCAAATGGGGTTAAGTGGCTTGCGCAAGGCCACACAGCTAGGTAATTATCAAGTGTCTGAGACCGGATTTGAACCCAGGTATTACTGACTCCAGAGCTGGTGCTTTATCCACTGCGCCATCTAGCTGCTCCTTGTAAACAAATTTTTAACAAACATTTTTACAAATTTTGAGTTCCAAATTATCTCACTTCCTTCTACCTCTTCTTGAGAAGGTAAGCAATTTGGTATTGATTATACATGCCAATCATTTATTTTCTTCTTTTTAAAAAAATTTTCTTTTTAAATTTAAGACAATGGGGTTAAATGACTTGCCCAAGGTCACACAGCTAGGCAATTAATAACTGTCTAAGGCCTATTTGAACTTAGGTCCTTCTGACTCCAGGATAGGTGCTTTGTCCACTGTACCACCTAGCTACTCCTCAAGCACTTATTTTCAATAGAATATGAATAGGTGGGAACTATTCAACTCCAGAGATATCCATCTGTCTTCTCAATAAAATATCTTTTTTCTATTGGAAGATTTGATCAAAGTTTCAAAATAAATTTTCATATCTCTGTACCCATTATTAAGCTGATTACCTCCCTACATTCCTTAACATTCCTTGATGCTATATGGCTATTAAAAAAGACAGCTGGGAAGTCTTTAGAAGAACTCAAAGCAATCTTATCTAAAAGGGCTCTGATTACATTCATTCATATATTGCACACAAATACACACATGTGTATTGTGTATGTATGTAGATCTATGATTTGAAATTTTCCATTTTCCATCTTTTTTTCTGAAAAGGAAAAAAGAAAACCAATTTTTGTGACAGCAATATTTTCCAGTGTGCCATGTTTTCTTTCTAAATTGTCTTGTAAAGCTTCAATTGATTATCACACAAAGTATTAATCCCTGAAAGATAAGAAGAAATAAACATGGAAGTTTACCTGGCAACTTGTGATTCTAAATTCTCTTTGTAACACTAGGGTGGAGAATGACTTTGCCAATCTTACTCCTATATTTGCTATTTTAGAAATTCAAGTGTTCTTTCTCCATGTCTACTAAACTGACAGTTTCAAAAGCTTCATTTCCTGTCTACTTATATGTGACCGTAAACTTTAGACCAGTAAGAGGAACCCAGAGGAAACCTCAGCAGAGCTAATACCAAATGGACACCTGGGGAAGAAGAGGACTAAGAAAAGGAAGTGGGGAAAGATGGGGGGAAAAAAGAAGAGAACTCAGAAAATGGTGAAATCTGATCAGCAGTCATACCTCTAAGGTAAGGAGGCAGAGAAATCAAAGGCAAAGAAAAGAGTAAAGAAATCACAAAATCTTAGAAATAAACTTGTCCATGGTCCTCATTTTATAGAGGAGAAAATATAGGGGAAGTGAGGTGCCTGAGAGAAGAGAAGAAAGGACTGAACATTAAGATGGAAAATTTTTTTTATTGGAATTTCACTACCTCTATGGAGAACTAAAATAATCCTATTACAAATGCAAATTGAAGATAGTATGATTCTCATTGATATTTATATTGCATTTTAAAGTTCACAAAGCATTTATTAATTGTTCCTTATATGTCAAGGAATCAGTTTGTAAGAATACAAATGCAGAAGCAGAATATTCTGTTTTCAAGGAGCTTATATTCTAGTTGGGTGACCAGGGTAGGGTGTTTTGGTTTGACATCACAGGGATAGTGAGGGGATTAATAGAAAGGGAAATCAATTGGCAAGTTCTAATGATAGTATTGATGATATTTGTCCTTCATTTTTTTTTTTTAGTTTTTATTTGCAAGGCAGTGGGGTTAAATGACTTGCCCAAGGTCACACAGCTAGGTAATCATTATGTGTCTGAGGCCGGATTTGAACTCAGGTACTCCTGACTCCAGGGCCCGTGCTCTATCCACTGCGCCACCTAGCTGCTCCCTTGTCCTTCATTCTTGAAGAAGACCATGACATCAGGGAGATGATGCCATGACAAGCACATGAATTGAATTTGAGTGAGGGAGTGCTATTCTATGTCACCAGCCTCACTTTCTCCTCTGGAACATTTGGGTCCAGTAGCCAGATATGAATCAGGATAACTGGAGATGACCCTGGATGCCAGACAGTACATGTTAAGTGACTTGCCTAATAATCATCTGAGGCTAAATTTGAACTCAGGGTCTTCTGAATTCAGGAGTACTCTACCCACTGCACCACCTAACTGCCCTATAATGGTTATCTTATTGGTGTCAGGGAAGATGGTAGTCTAGACCAAGGGTCTAGATTTATACATATATCATAGATCACTTTGGAGCCTAAGAACTCTTTCTCAAAATAATGTTTTTGAATAATTAAATGAAATGTTAAACTTCATTTAGAAGTTGGCGAAAATAAAAATGTACATTTTCCCCAAACCAAAGTTAAGGAACTCTTGAAATCTGTCCATGGATCTCTGATTAAGAATCTGCTAGATAGATGTGTGGTTGGAAGAGTTAGAACAAGGACTGGAGTCTGTGACCTCTTAGGTGTATTGGTCTGTGTGAATTTATACTTGGACAAACACACCTGAGGTAGGGCTACCAGAGCTGAATGGATAGGATCACCCAGAGCTTGATCTGAAGAGACATAGTAGTCTTAAGAGTTTATAGCATCTCAGGGGGTAGCTAGGTGGTGCAGTGGATAGTGCACTGGCCCTGGTAACATCTCATTTGGTCATCATAAATAGCTTTGTAAAATAGATACAATAAATATCATTCTCTATTTTTATAGTTAAGGAAATTGATTTTCAGAGAAGTTAATGACTTGCTCCTGGTCATAGAAGTTATGACTGGGGATGAAGTTAAACCTGGGTCTCTCCTGATTCCAGGTCCAATTCTTTTTTTATTGCATGATATGCCCCTCAGAAGAATGGTTGAGATTTGTCCTTATTAGTTCTGGTGTTTCAGATTTTATGCCTCTGTTAGACACAGAAATAGTTCCTTTTAGTAATATGCATCATGATTCAGTGCTAAACTTAGAGGAGGAAAAATAATTAAAAAGGTCAAAATGTTTCCCTTTTGGATAGAAGGACACAAGCTAAGTAATGCTCACTCAACTTGACATTAGGAAATTTAAAAAAATCAATATTAGAAATAGGGATAAATAACAGTATGTACAAATCTCCCAGGTCCCCATATCGATCTTAATGAGTGGGCAAACAAAGCCAGAAGTTTGATTCTTTAGTCTTTGGAGGAAAGAAATGTTCTATTTTTGTTCCATTAAAAAAAAAAACTCTCCAAAACCAAAAGAAAAAAACCTCTAATGTAAGAATAGTAAAATGTTAATTCAATCAATCAAACCATTAATGAACAAATCCTTATTAAGTGTCTTCTCAACATAAGATATTGCCCCAGGTATTTATTGTAAAATTGAGGAAGCATTGTGATATTTTATTGGACTCAGTTTCTCCCTTCAGACCAGGGATGTGTGTTAAAACTATAGAGGAGGGGCGGCTAGGTGGTGCAGTTGATAAAGCACTGGCCCTGGAGTCAGGAGTAGCTGGGTTCAAATCTGGTCTCAGACACTTAATAATTACCTAGCTGTGTGGCCTTGGGCAAGCCACTTAACCCCATTTGCCTTGCAAAAACCTAAAAAAAACAACTATAGAGGAGAGAAGGATGACTTTGCTTTTTTTTCTGATGTCATCATCCAGAGAAGGTAGTCATTCTAGTGTAGAAATCTGTCATAGGAAGCCTCTGCATTCATTTATAATAGTAATGGCTACTTTAGTGACACTTAGGATCTGAAAAGTGCAGTGGCTTTCCACAAAGCAACTCTGTAGAAGCAGGTGACAGGATTCTCTACCAACTCCCTCATCCCACCCCCTAACAAAACAAAACAAAAGAAAAAAACCCCATACTAAACTAGAAGAAGGTTTCTTTTCATGAATTTCTCCAAATTCCATCATCAGTTTAATTATGCTTTGAAAAGAAAAATAAAATGCCTATTTAATAGCCAATAATCTAAATTCTCCAGAAAAACAAACTTATTATTCCAAGTTGAGGTGGTTGTTTGGTTGGTTGCTGTCCTTCATGGTTAAAGAGAACCAAAATGACATCTCTCTATGTTAGGGTCAAGGTACAGTGTGTTCAAGTGTGGCTGATCAGACCAATATGAGCTCAGAATGTTCTACCACAAGTTGGACACAAGTAGACCATAGGAACATTTGGTGTGGAGATGAGCATCTAACATTTTTGACCTATTGCAATTCTTTGTTCATAGAGCACAGTACTTCTTTGATGTAGGCTCACTATTCTAGGTGGTCCTATGCTGGTGTCTCCCATTCTTAGAACTGATACCAAAGTTTTAGAGAGACTTGAGAATGCCCTGGTATCTCTTTTTCTGACCTCCATGTGAGCACTTGCTTTGTGTGAGTTTTCTGTAAAATGCTCTTTTAGGCAAATATATGTTTGATGTTTAAAAATTGTGACCAGCTCATTGGAGTAGAGTTTGACAATTCAACTTCCCTCCCAAGGCTAAAGATAGTTCAGCTTGAGAATGGTGTCTGGTGCCTTATCTTGCCAGGTGATCCTCAGAATCTTCTTAAGATAATTCAAATGGATGCAATTAAATTTCATGGCAAGGCACTTAACCCCATTTGCCTTGCAAAAACAGGCATACAACAATGAGATCAGAACAACAGCTTTGTAGACCTTCAGTTTGGAAGAAATACATCTTTTTTCCCCTCACTTTCCTTCAGAGTCTCCTAAACAATGAGCTAACTCTGGTAATGTGTGGATCAACCTCATCATCCATGATATCCCTGGAAACTATAATGCCAAAGAAAGTTAATTTCTCTCCTCAGATTTGTTTAAACAAGAGTAAAATAAAACAAAACAAAAATAAAAAATCTTAGAAATGACCTTGGCAAAATCAATAGCTTCCACATCAAAGTAAAAATTCCTACAAGAATTTTGAAAGAATTACTTTAGTCAGGATCACAAAAGACCTAGCAGCTTGTAGCATATATGAGAGGAGAACTTGGAATACAACTTTCCAAAAGGCAGAAGATATAGCCCCATAGCCAGAAATAGCTTGCTCTGTACAACTGAGTCTAATAGTACAAGGGAAAAGCTGGACTTTTATTTTTTTTTAATTTTATTTTTTTAAGGCAATGGGATTAAGTGATTTGCCCAAGGTCACACAATTAGGTAATCCTTAAGTGTCTGAGGCTGGATTTGCACTCAGGTCCTCCTGATTCCAGGGCTGGTGCTTTATCCACTGTGACACCTAGCTGCCCCCAAACTAGACTTTTAATAAAATAAAAACTTGTGAATATTTCTTATGAAAAGAACAGAACTAAATAGGAACTTGGAAATCTGAATATAAGAACTGAGAAAAACCTAGAAAAAGGAATTTATTTGAGTAGTAGGAAATGGCTGTATGATGCTATAGTACTAACATTCTATTGGGGAGGAGAACAATTGTCCTCTCAAAACCTTAATGTCTTCAAAATGTACTGAGGGAATTAAATAAGAAAAAGAAAGATCTTGTTGGGTTAATTGGTTCTGTTCTGAAGGTTTAAAGAGAGAAAAGAGAAAGAAAAGTAGAAGGAAAAATATATTATTGTAGAAGAGAGAAAGAAGAAGGTAGAACTTGTTTATTCTCTCTAAGAGGGTGAAGAGTATACCAATATAGAAGAAGTGGTAGGGGGAACAACCATCAGATCAATCTTATTCTTATCTAAAGTGTATGTAACAAGATCAAATGCATGCATATGCATGCACAAAGAATTTGGTATATGTGTGTGTGTGTGTGTGTGTGTGTGTATAAATAAATTCTTCAGGAAACAAGGAGGGATTTAGAAGGCAATTAATACCAGGGAGAAATAGACTCAACACAAACAAGTTTCCTGATCCTTAAGTGGGGGGAGGAAGAGAAGGAAAATTAAAATAAAAAAAAACCCAACAACAAGACTTAGGAGAGTGCCCATCATTTGAGTAATAGCTAAACAAATTGTGGTAGATGAATGTAATGAAGTATTATTATTGGGTCATAAGGAATGCTGAAAAAGATGATTTCAGTGCATTCTAGGTAGTAAGAATTGATGTCCTGTGAAATGAACAGAACCAGAATGGCAATATTGTTAAGTAAAAAAAAAACTGAAAAATTTAAGAATGCTGATTAATGCAATGATCAAATATGTTTTCAGAGTACCTTTTATGAAATGTGTTCCCTACTTCGTGACAGAGAAAAAAAGGTACTTTTTTGGACTTTAGTCTCAATGTGAATTTGCTTGATTATGCTTGTTTGTTGAACTTTTTTTTCTTTTTTCTAGGTTTTTAGTTGGAGTTCTGGGGAAGTGAGTAAGTAATAATGATGTCAAAAAAGGGATATATTGAAATATTTATTAAAAAATTAACAGAAGAAAACACAGATAAACAAGCCAGTTTTAAAAGTAACTTGTTGAAATTATTAGCTCCTTTTTAAAAAAACAAATGAAATGGTGATTCACTTTTCATATACTACCATTTTTTGGTTCTAATGTAAATATAGAAGTGTTCTTTTTTGGTTTTTAACTTCAGAATAAAAAATAAAGTAAAAATCAGATAAGAAGATGCCACAGAAAGGATAAACAGTCAAGGTATTCTAGAGGATGGAAAAAAGAATGAAAGTTAAGGATTAGGCTGATACAATAGAGAAATTAGAAAGATAACCCAATTTATTTAAAAGATTAGTGTTTGATAAAACTTAGGACTTAAGAAAGTATTGAATTACCATTCAATAGAAACATCACCGATAAAGGTGAATAATGACATATGGTAAAAGATGAGTTTAGATCTATATTCATATCACAAGTCAGAATGAATTCTAACATTAGCAATCTAAAAAACAACAGTTAAATAAATTTAAATAGTTAAATAAAACCTTAATAGACAAAAAAAATAGACCCTATGACTTCTCTTTTACTTTAAAGTCTGGAGATTTAAACTTAGAATGTCAGGACCCCTACACATCCAATCATTGTACAAGGGAAAAACTCATAGCTTCCCCCCACCCCCTTTCCTATAAGGAGGGCTTGTCTGGATTGTGCTAGACTATTTCTTTCTGAAAGAAAAGTCCTCATTCTAGGGTACAAACTCCTGGACACAGAACAATCAGTTGGCCAGGTAGGACAGACAGGCTTTAAATCTCCTTTTTACTTCTACTTTCTGATAAGGAAGGTTAGTGCATATCTGTCCTAAGCTTTTATATGATTTAAGATTAGAAAGTTCTTATTGATTGATTGATTGATGTTTGTCCTTTGTTCTTGAGGAAGAACATGACATCAGGGAGGTGATGCCATGACATGCAAGTGAATTGGATTTAAGTGAGGGGTTACTGTGCAAAGTCACCAGTCTTTCTTTCTTCTTCAGAGTTTTCTGGGTCTAGTGGCTAAATATGGATCAGGAAGACTAGAGATTGTCCTCAGAAAGTTCTTGTAACTCCTGCTCAATGTTCAATTGCTAAATTATATACAATATCATTTGAGAGGAATCTCCTTCCAATAGATCTCCAGAGGCTTACTGAAGCTGAACTGCCTTCCCTCCTTTTCCATTCCTTCCATCCTGAAATTCTTTTGATCTGCCTGACAATCAATCAATCTATCAATAAATGAACAAACATTTTAAAGAAATGTTTGGCAACTAAAGACCCTAGGTGAGGTTACTTCAAGGCATCATCCTCCATCTTAATCACCTTAGTTCTATGTTCCAAATTCCTGCCTATATTTTGTATGTGCGATTGGCACAGAATTCACTAGTTTTAGGCTTTGAATCATAAATAATAATTCATATAGAATAGCATATTATCATTGTTAGCATATTAGAATGGGCTCTTTTCTATCTCTGTATAAAAATATTTTCTCCCACCTACTAAACCTGCCTGGCAGCAAGTCACACTGACTAGACAGCAGGAGGAATCTTGCCCTGCTTCGGCTCCAGTACTATTCTTCTGTCGTGGATAAATGAAGGACAAGAACTACTTTCACACATGGGGATGGTTTCCAAGTCTTTTTTTAAAGGGCTGGGCTGTTTCATTTCTCAGAACATTTTTCTTAGTGCCAAATGTTCATCAGGTGAAAATCTCCCTTGTCAGTATTTTTAGCTTGATGCCACTCAGAGCATGAGCAGCAAGCACCCAGAGCTTGGAAGACTACAGCTGACAGGCAGTGATCCGTGGAGAAGGGAGCTTCCAACCAGGCCTTGTGAGATGAGAGTCTGTTAGCATGCCAGGAGATGAAGTCAATGGCCTATGTTTGATAAAAGCCTCCTTCTCCTTATGGTGTGTGCAGCTGCCTCATTCCCGTCAACTTCAGTGTAAGCCAGGGGCTAAAATGGTATGTTTTCCATGTGGAAGAATGTCATGTCATTACATTATGTGATGGTTACAGAAAACTTGTAGAGAGTGAATTGCCCATGATGTTTGGGGGCTATTAGGGTATGACATCTACATGTCAAGGTTCTGTTATGTCTTCAGTGGAGCATCAATGCAGAACGCAACATGTCAATAAGTTAAATTTTTAAAAAAATATCTTTTGTTTTTACATTGACTTCCCTTCCAAATATATCCCTCCTCTCTTCTCTCTCTAGAGAGATATATCTTGTAGCAAAGAATAAAAAAAAGACAAAGGAAAAAAGCAGTTTACACAATTGTCTATTACATCCATTGAGTCTGACAGCATAGCCAGTGTTCCACATTCATAGACAGACCCCAGGTCTCTGTGAAGAAAGGCGGGAGGTACTTTTTCTCTTCTTCTACAAATCAATACAAATCAATGTTTAATGCATAAATTTTGAAGTGTTTGAGGCTTGGAGAAGTTAAAGACTTTCTTATGGTAGCAAGAAGCAGGATTTGAACCCGGATTTTCTTGATTTTAGGTCAATTTTCTCATCTCTAAAGTTAAGAGGTTGGAATGACACAGAAGGAATTGAGTCTGAGGAAGATTAAGGGTCCAACAGGTAGGAAATTTATCTAAGGTGTTTCTGAACCCAAGGTTGGTGCTTTGTCCACTATACCATCTAGATACCTCTGATGGAGTGAAATAGAATATAGCCCAATTAGACAGAAGAGAGTGACCTTACTGGGAACCTGGATAATTTGGGAGTTCCACTGCTGCTAAACTACTGTGGTGACCACACAGGCCCTTGTTTTCTAGGAATTTTTAGCTTGGGATTCATGACCTTAATTTTGTTTTTAAAATTTAAACATTTTGATAACTATTTCAAAGCAATTGGTTTCCTTTTAAATGCTATATATACATAAAATGTATATATGTGTGTGCATGAAAATATACAACACATATATGCATACATATTCACACATAAACATATATACATACACAGGTCTGTGTCTGTTGATTGATCTGTCTGTGTGTCTGTCTGTCTATCTAACATCTATCTATTCAAAAAAGTCTAAGAACTTTCGAAGTCTGAGATTTGGAAAATATTGGAACTAGCTTTATTTTTTAAAATGTTTTATCGGGCAGCTAGGTGGCGCAATGGATAGAACACCAGCCCTGGAGTCAGGAGGACTTGAGTTCAAATCCAACCTCAGACATTTAATAATTACCTAGCTGTGGGGCCTTGGGCAAACCACTTAACCCCATTGCCTTGCAAAACACAATGTTTTATCAATGTGTCTCCAGACCACCCTGTAACAGTTATATAGTATGTATATATTGCAAGGCAATGGGGCTAAGTGACTTGCCAAGGTCACACAGCTAGGTAATTATTAAATGTCTGAGGTTGGATTTGAAGTCAGGTCCTCCTGACTCCAGGGCTGGTGCTCTATCCACTGCCTCCCAGTTCTATTGTTGAACAATAAGCAAAAGTAAGAGTATAGACTTCATCTGTATGTATATACAACTTTCAAGAACAATTGTCTCTCCAAGTTCTTTATTTTTAGTTTTTTTTATAAAATGAGTTTTTTAATAGATATTTTCTGTTTCTTACCTCACCATAGTATTTTTAAGAGTCCCACCTCCTTCCTCTCCCTGAGTGCTAATCTATGTGACAAATAGTAATTTTTGAAGAAGGAAAAATGTCAACACAACTAATGGATATAAGGGGAAAAAAATCTGAAAATATGCTCAGTGTAAAACACCTGTGGATTTCCAACCTCTAGAAAGAGAGAGCTTATTGCCTCATTTGGGTCTCACTAGACCTTTATAATTTTGTTACAATCATTTTTTTGCTGTTGTTCTTTCCATCTACATTGTTTACATAATGAAAATATACTATGTATATTGTTTTCTTGGCTCTATTTGCTTCTCTCTGCATCAATTCATATAGATCTTTTTGTGCTTCTTGGTATTCATCATATACTACAGTTTCTTACAGAACAATGCTATCCTATTATAATAGATAGGCATCTATTTTGTTTCCAATTATTAGTTATCTGTGGCTATAAATATTTGGGGGGCTTTGTTTCTCAACAAGGCATTCCTTGAGGTAGAAATCCAGTTCTGGCATCTTTGCTTCAAAGGGTATGGGTATTTTAGGCACTACATTTGCATAATTCCAAATTGTTAACCAAACTATTTGGTTATAGTATATCTCTCTACCAATAATGCATATGGGACTATATTTCTACAATCCACAATAGTCAATATTGCCATTTTGGCATCATTTTTGTTAATTTGCAGTGTGAGGTAAGACCTCAAGGTTGTTTTGATTTTCATTTGTCTTATTTTTTAGTAATTTAGAATATTTTTTCAAATAATTGTGAATTCTCTATCCTTTTGACTATATATTGGGGAATGACAATTGGTTTTAAATATTTTAATTAATTTTTTGGGGGGGGACTGAGGCAATGGGGTTAAGTGACTTGCCCAAGGTCACACACCTAGTTAATTATTAAGTGTCTGAGGTTAGATTTGAACTCAGGTCCTTCTGACTCTTGGGTCAGTGCTCTATCCACTGTGCCACCTAGCTGCCCTAATTATTTGTGTATATGTCTTTGATACTAAACCTGTGTCAGAGAAGTTTGATTCATTTTTTTTCCCATTCAACAACTTGTCTTCTAATCCTAGATATTAATGTTGTCTGTGCAGCTTTTTTTCAGTATCAAGTAATCAAAGATTTTTATTTTTACTTTGTAATTTTCTCTGTCTTGTTTGATTAAGAATATTTCTTCTACCCATAGCTGTGGCAGGTATATGGTGTTTTTCTTCTAATTTTTGAAAATAGTTTAATTATTAATACTAAATGTTTTGTGGAATGTTATATAAGGTATTGATCTAAGCCTAATTTCTGCCAGACTATTTTTCTGTTTTCCCAGCAGCTTTTGTGAAATAGGGAGTTTTTCCCCTAGGTAATTTACGTTTTTCACTTTATCAGGCACTAGTTTATTGAGTTCCATTGTTTCTGAATCTCCCTTGTCTCATCTGTTACGCTGTTACCTCAGATTGAAGATTGCTGCTTTATAATAAAGTTTGAGGTCTGGAAGTGGGCTATTCATGATTCATCCTTGCTTCTTTTCATCATTTCCCTTGAATTCCTAGAGCTTTTGTTTTTCCCAAATGATTTTATTATTATTTTTATCAAGTTCTATAAAGTATCCTTTTGATAATATTGTATGGCATTAAAAGAGTAAATTAATTTGGGTAGTATTGTCATCAAGCACACTGAATAAAAATAAGCAGAAATCTGTTTTATCTACCTGCTTCTAATGGAAAAAAGATATAAGAAAAACAAATTCCTTATAAGATAAGGAAAAAATAAATTAGTCAAGCAAAACAAATTTTCTCATTAGCTATATAAAAATGTCCATGCATATATTTATGTATGTTTAGTACACATATACCTAGATTATGAAGTTTTTCATGTATCTATATCTATTTTTGTTCAGTTGTCCAGTTGTGTCCTACTCTTTTTGATCCTGTATACTATACTATCCATGGAGTTTTCTCAGCAGAGATACTGGAGTGGTTTGGCATTCCTTCTCTAGTGGATTAAGGCAAACAGATTAAGTGACTTGTCCAGGATCACACAGCTAGTATCTTAGGCCATATTCATACTCAGGTCTTTCTGACTCCAGGTCTAGCAATATATATACACCGAGTCATCTAGCTGCTTCTATCTCTAACCATATCTGTATATTTATCTATCTATATGTAGCTCTCTCATTCGTTACTCTAAAATCATCACCTTTCTGACAGAAGGTATTGGTGTGTTTCATCATTGATCTAAAATCATGACTGATCTTTGAATTGATCATAGTTCTTTCAACTTTCAAAATTGTTTGTCTTTACAGTGTTGTAATTATCATATAGTCTTCTCTTGGTTTTGCTAATTTATTTTTTCCTTTTAAGTTTTCAAAATTGCTAATATGTATAATATCAATATTATAGTATAATTTAGTCTAGTTTTGCTTACTTCATTCTTCATCAATTTGCATTAATCTATAGCTCTGTAATTGGTTATTTCCTCATTTATTAAAGAACAATAATATTCTGTCACATTCACTTACCAGAACTTATTCAGTCAGTCCTCGATAGATGGACATCTTTTTAATTTCCAATTTTTGCCATCACAAAAAAGAGAGGCTATAAATATTTTTTTATACGTGGAACTTTTTATTCTTTTTTGATCTCTTTGGAATATAGATCTATTGGGTGTTATAGCTGTGGCAAACTTCATGCAGTCTTTAGTAATTTTCTGTATATAATTCTAAATTGCTTTCTAGAATGGTTGGATCATTCAAAGATCCACCAGTAGTGAATCAGTGTGTCTGTAGCCCCTCCATTTGTAATTTTTCTTTTTTGACATCTTTCTCAGTCTAAATGGCTCTGAGAATCTCAGAATGGGGCTTTAAATTGAACTTTTCTAATTAGTATTAATTTGAACTATTTTTTTCTATAAATTCCCTTAAGAATTGCTTGTTCATGTCCTTAGACCTTTTGTCAATTGTGGAATGGCTCTTATTTTTATTTGAATCAATTTCTTACATATCTTGGAAATAAGACTTTTATCAGAAAAGCTTGTTGCAACCATTTTTTCTAAGTTAATTATTTCCCTTTTGATACTGCCTGTCTAAATATTTATACAAGATACCAAAATTAGCATTTTTTCTCTTGCAATTCTCTTTTGGCATCCCTATTGTTGAAAGTCATAATAAAAACAGTAAGGGCATAGTAACTGCTTTGGACCTCAACTCAAACTCAGGTGTTCCAGACTTGAGCCCAGTGCTGAGTAGAGAAACCCCAAAATACCAGCTGTAGTAACATATGCTGTAACTCCCTCTCTCTTTGTCTTATTTTTGTAATTATCACAGGGATTTTTGGGAGTCTTTGTGAAGATCCACTTTTGTTATCTGGCTATTGTCCCAGACTGCCCCTATGTAAGTAACCCATTTTTTTTTATTCATCCACTTATATAATCAGTCTGGAGCTCCGAAAATTTCTCCTCATTTCTCCTTCTCTTTCCTTTTGCTTTACCATCCAATTATAATCTTCAAAGGTGCCAAAGCATAGGTCTAGAAATGAAGACAATAAATAACATCCACCAAATTCCCCCACTTTTTCCTAGCCCGAATATCCCACTGCAGGGGATTTCCAGGCAAGACTCCTCTGTATCATTCATTTGTTCATGAACTCTTCTATCCATAGATCTCATAGGTGTTTTCCCCCATGTTTCTCTAATTTTTTTTTTATGAAGTGACCTCCTATATTTAGGTCACAAATCCATTTGAAACTTATATTGAAAATAAGATATGAGGTACTGATCTAAATCTAATTTTTTCATCTTGGGGTCCAATTTTCCCAATAGTTTTTAATTGTGTAGTGAATCCTTATCCCCATAGTTGAATTTTTGTATATTAGATACATTTTGAATTTGAATATTAGATACATTTACTTTGTATGTTGCATGTCTAATTAATTTATATTTCAACTCAAACATAGCGTGTTTTAGTAATGAGAGTAGGTAGAGGTAAATTGATAATAGGGCAAAAGGCCATATTGTTAATGAAATGCATGGTCCTAAATAAATAAATTTGATTCAGTGGAATGGAGCAGTATGGGTTAGACTAGAGGGTCATTGAGATGCCTTCTGACTGATATTCTATGGGTTTGTGTTTTAATTTTATTCAATTACAATTATTAAGTTTTTATCTGAAAAATTTATGAGAATTTATTAGTTTGGTGATGATGATGATGATGATCAGTGAAGATGATGATTGATGATGTAATGCAGATGATGATGAAGATAATGGTGGTGATGCAGTGTTGATGATTGAAGATGATGATGTGATGATGATAAAATACAAAGCACTTTGCTAAGTTCCCTGGACAATAGTCTCTAGAACCTAGGTTTAGTTCTCTAAACCTCAGTTTGGAAGAGGGTATTTTGGAAGAATTACTCCACTGGGTTGGGTGGGATAGGGCTTATGGATATGATAAAATTGAGGGGATTGATGATACAGTAGACAGAATCTAGACATGGAGTCAGGAAGACCCGAATTCAAATATGACTTCAGCCACCAGCTCTGTGGCCCTAGGCAGTTTCCTCATTTGTGAAATGATAATAATAGCTTGTATGTAAATGCTGGCTATCACTAAGTAAATATACTACTACTACTACTACTACTACTAACAATAATAATAATAATAATAATAATTTGGGACATCTCCAACAGCTTTCAACCATATCAGAAAGCCCTGGGAAGACAGGCCTGTAGTAGGGAAGAAGAAGAATCTACTTTACGCAACTTGTGACCCCTAGCCTTTCAGAGTTCAACCTTGGAGGCTTCTGTTTTCTGCTATTCTAGCCCTGGTTTATCTTATGGATTTAAGACTCTCCCCCAATATATGGAATACTGAACAAAAAGCCCTGAATGAATATTAACCTGTTCATCATAGGCATGCATCATTAGGAGGATCCCCTTAAATCAGACATTTTAATCCTAAGGAAACTTTGACCCTTTTGTTCTTTGTATTGGTTTAATGAATCTTCATTTCCCTTTCTCTTTCCTTTGCTTCATCAACCAATTCTAATGTTTAAAGGTGCCAAAGCATAGGTTTAGAAGTGAAGGCAATAGATAGAATCTAACAAAGGGTGCTTCCATTCCCTAAGGAAGGAGGAACCATCCATAATTCCTGTCAGAAGAGGGTCATATCCCATACAAAAGGGGGAAAGCTGGGAAGCCCTCTTTGGAACCACCATATCCCTCCCTCTACAACTCATTCCCTGTAGCACCCCACATTTCAGGGATGGCACAGATTTAGAGACTCTGGCATCAGTCTGTTCTTCCTACCTTCTCCATCCCCATTAAAAAAAATCTTCTTTGAATATGAAGGTTTTATGTTTGGATTTATTTCTTTTTCCTTTCCGAGTGTGAATGCTGATTGACCAGAGATTCACTCATGTGGAAAACATTTACATTGAAATGCAGAGATTAAGGTGAATGGGAGAACTTGATCAATTCTTTTCATTTTAAGAAAAATTCTGGGAAATCTAAAAAAGTAACATGTGGGAAAGAATCAAGTATTTTGCTTTCAGCAGGGTGAGAAAGGGTATTGCCAGAGTCTCACAGATGACTGTGAGGATAATACATTACAAAAGCCAGGATGTCTGGTCTTTGTGGAAACTCAAGAGATGCTAACCTGTTTACAGGAAGGAGAGAATTAAGACAAAGGGAAAAGGTGAAACAACTTTGCAAGGGTTGAAAGGGAATCTGTGCTATTGTCTTTTGCACCAGGGCAAGGAGGTAGCAGTTCTTGCTCATTAGGATAATGAGCAGCATAGGGAAAATAGGCGAATGTATCAATTAGATTTGTGACCCCAGCCAATGATTGGCACAAAGGGGGAGGAACAAAGCCAAAGTGCATATAACATCTGACATTTCAGGATTTTAGGGCCCCTCTCCCCTTGAGAGAATTGTGCCATTTATTAAGATGTCTTAATAAAAAATCATTTTAATCACTTTGTACTAAGTATTCACGAGTGATTTATAGCATAACATTAATTTAAATTGATGCCCCTTTAGTAAAGATGAATTTGTTCCTCAATAATTAACACTTTCTGGACTTCATATTTACCCCCAACTCAGGGAGCATATGAAACTGATTGAGTTCTAGCTCTTGCCTCAGGGTCTTCAACCACCTTCACAAACAACCAGAGCTACTGATATGTAGAACACAGAAAACAAAGGATACAAAAAAAAAACAAAACAAAAAAACGGCATATCCAAGCCACAGATGCCAAGTAGAACTTCTCCAATCTCTCTTCTTCCATAGGCACCCTATAGGCACATGAGAAACTGTTGTCACGCTCCCTTCCTTGCTAGAGGTTGCCTCAGAAAACACACTCAGCCTTCTTGTCAAGAGAAACGTCTTTCTCCTGGGGGACACTGACCTTCCCTATTCCTGTCAGAAGGAATCTAGCATACTTACTCTACCGTAATTTTTGAGCCCACTGTCTTAGTGCTGGTGGGTAGAGCAAGACATGGTGGTGTACCCTAAGAACTTCTGGCTCTTTCTATTAAACTTTTAAAATAACATTTCTTATATGGGTTTTTTCCCAATTAGTTCATGAGTTTTCCAAGAGTAGGAACATTCTTCTTTTTCTTATTTGTATCATAGTAAGCCCTTAATAAAATTCTCTCTCTCTCTCTCTCTCTCTGACTCTTTTTTTTTCTTGTACTTTCATTCTTCTCTCCCTCCCTCACTTCTAACTTCCTTTTTCCTTTCTTTTTTCTTCCTTTCTTCCTTTTTTATCTTTTTTCTATCCCTTCTTTTCTTCCTTTTCCTTCCATGACAGTTAACTATAGAAATAATAACAATAAACACATCAAATTAGGGTGATTCATCATTGCATTTGTCATTCCCATTCTAGGCTTAAGAAAGTGATGGAGAAAATATTAAAAATACAGATTAAACTTAAAATGGTGTCATGTGTACATTTTTTAAATATATTATCTTCCTGGGTTCTCACAACAGCCCTAGGTGGTGGGTGTTATTTTTATCCCCATTTTACAGTTGAAGAATTGAGGCCACCAGAGGTTATGTGACTTGCTAAGGTTCACCAAAGCCAGTGAGTGTTGGAGGTGAGATTCAAACTCAGTTTTCTTCACTCTAGGTGCTTTGCTATTCACTTATGCAAATATGCCTCTTTTTTTAAAATTTATTTTTATAAAAGATGTTATTTGAGTTTTACAATTCTCCCCCCATCTTACTTCCCCCCCCCCATGGAAAACAATCTGTCAGTCTTTACTTTGTTTCCATGTTGTACCTTGATCCAAATTGGGTGTGATGAGAGAGAAATCATATCCTTAAAGAAGAGGTAAGAAGTCTAAGAGGTAACAAGATATCTGTTTTTTTCTAAATTAAAGGGAATAGTCCTTGAACTTTGTTCAAACTCCACAGTAATTTTTTGGAATTTTGATTGGTAGGGCACTAAACAGATAGTTTAGTTTTGGTAGAATTGTCATTTTTATTATATTAGCTCTCCCTATCCATGAGCTGTTGATATTTGCCCAGTTATTTAAATTTGATTTAATTTGTGTGAGAAGTGTTTTATAATTGTTTTCAAAAAGATTCTGAGTCTATCTTGGCAAATAGACTTCCAAGTATTTTATATTGTCTGAGGTTACTTTGAATGGGATTTCTCTTTCTAGCTCTTCCTGTTGTATCTTGCTAGACATATATAGGAAAGTTGAGGATTTATGGGGGTTTATTTTATAACCTGCAACTTTGCTAAAATTGCTAATTGTTTCCAGTAGTTTTTTTATTTTTTAAAAATTTTTATTAAAGATATTATTTGAGTTTTACAATTTTCCCCCAATCTTGCTTCCCTCCCCCCACCCCACCCCACAGATAGCACTCCGTCAGTCTCCACTTTGTTTCCATGTTGTACCCTGATCCAAATTGGGTGTGATGAGAGAGAAATCATATCCCTAAAGAGAACAGAATTCTTAGAGGTAACCAGATCAGACAATAAGACATCTGTTTTTTTTTTTCCCCCCCCGAATTAAAGGGAATAGTCCTTGTACTCTGTTCAAACTCCACAGCTCCCCATCTGGATACAGATGGTACTCTCCTTTGCAGACAGCCAAAAATTGTTTCCAATTGTTGTGCTGATGGAATGAGCAAGTCCTTCAAGGTTGAACATCACTCCCATGTTGCTGCTAGGGTGCACAGTGTTCCTCTGGTTCTGCTCATCTCACTCAGTATCAGTTCATGCAAATCCCTCCAGGTTTCCCTGAAATCCCGTCCCTCCTGGTTTCTAATACAATAGTATTCCATGACATACATATACCACAGTTTGCTAAGCCATTCCCCAATTGAAGGACATTCACTGGATTTCCAATTCTTTCCCACCACAAACAGGGCTGCTATAAATATTTTTGTACAAGTAATGTTTTTACCCTTTTCCCTCATCTCTTCAGTAGTGGTATTGCTGGGTCAAAGGGTATGCACATTTTTGTTGCTGTTTGGTCATAGTTCCAAATAGCTCTCCAGAAGGGTTGGATGAGTTCACAGCTCCACCAACAGTGTAATAGTGTCCCAGATTTCCCACATCCCTTCCAACAATGATCATTATCCTTCCTGGTCATACTGGCCAATCTGAGAGGTGTGAGGTGGTACCTCAGAGAAGCTTTAATTTGCATTTCTCTAATAATTAATGATTTAGAGCATTTTTTCATATGGCTATGGATTGCTTTGATCTCCTCATCTGTAAATTGCCTTTACATATCCTTGGACCATTTGTCAATTGGGGAATGGCTTTTTGTTTTAAAAATATGACTCAGTTCTCTGTATATTTTAGAAATGAGTCCTTTGTCAGAATCATTAGTTGTAAAGATTGTTTCCCAATTTACTACTTTTCTTTTGATCTTGATTACATTGGTTTTATCTGTGCAAAAGCTTTTTAATTTAATGTAATTGAAATCATCTAATTGGTTTTTAGTGATGTTCTCCAACTCTTCCTTAGTCATAAACTGTTCCCCTTTCCATAGATCTGACAGGTAGACTAGTCCTTGATCTTCTAATTTGCTTATAGTAGTGTTTTTTATGTCTATGTCCTGTAACCATTTGGATCTTATCTTGGTAAAGGGTGTGAGGTGTTGGTCTAATCTAAGTTTCTTCCATACTAACTTCCAATTATCCCAGCAGTTTTTTTTTTTTGCAAGGCAAATGGGGTTAAGTGGCTTTCCCAAGGTCACACAGCTAGGCAATTATTAAGTGTCTGAGACCGGATTTGAACCCAGGTACTCCTGACTCCAAGGCCAGTGCTTTATCCACTATGCCACCTAGCTGCCCCCCATCCCAGCAGTTTTTATCAAAGAGGGAGTTTTTATCCCAGTGGCGAGACTCTTTGGGTTTATCAAACAGCAGATTACTATAATCCTCTCCTGCTTTTACACCTAGTCTATTCCACTGGTCCACCACTCCATTTCTTAGCCAATACCAAACAGTTTCGATGACTGATGCTTTATAATATAATTTTAGATCAGGTAGTGCTAAGCCACCTTCGTTTGCATTTTTTTTCATTAAGCTCCTGGCAATTCTTGACTTTTTATTTCTCCATATGAATTTACTTACAATTTTTTCCTAACTCATTAAAGTAATTTTTTGGAATTTTGATTGGTAGGGCACTAAACAGATAGTTTAGTTTTGGTAGAATTGTCATTTTTATTACATTAGCTCTCCCTATCCATGAGCTGTTGATATTTGCCCAGTTATTTAAATTTGATTTAATTTGTGTGAGAAGTGTTTTATAATTGTTTTCAAAAAGATTCTGAGTCTGTCTTGGCAAATAGACTCCCAAGTATTTTATATTGTCTGAGGTTACTTTGAATGGGATTTCTCTTTCTAGCTCTTCCTGCTGTTTCTTGCTAGACATATATAGGAAAGTTGAGGATTTATGGGGGTTTATTTTATAACCTGCAACTTTGCTAAAATTGCTAATTGTTTCCAGTAGTTTTTTGGATGATTTCTTGGGATTCTCTAGGTAGACCATCATGTCATCTGCAAAGAGTGAGAGTTTTGTCTCTTCCTTCCCAATTCTAATTCCTCCAATTTCTTTTTCTTCTCTATTTGCTGAAGCTAACATTTCTAATACAATATTGAATAGTAGTGGTGATAATGGGCACCCTTGTTTCACCCCTGATCTTACTGGGAATGCCTCTAGCTTCTCCCCATTTGATATAATGCTTGTTGATGGTTTCAGTTAGATACTGCTAATTATTCTAAGGAACAGTCCATTTATTCCTACACTCTCTAGTGTTTTTAGTAGGATTGGATGCTGTACTTTGTCAAAAGCTTTTTCAGCATATATTGATATGATGATAAGGTTTCTGATAGGTTTGTTGTTGATATAATTGAGTATACTAACAGTTTTCCTAATATTGAACCAACCCTGCATTCTGGAATAAATCCTACTTGATCATAATGTATTATCCTAGTGATGAATTGTTGTAATTGTTTTGCTCAGATTTTATTTAGGATTTTTGCATCTATATTCATCAGGGAGATAGGTCTATAATTTTCTTTCTCTGTTTTAACTCTTCCTGGTTTAGGTAACAGCAGTATATTGGTTTCATAGAAAGAGTTAGGCAGAGTTCCATCTTTCCCTATTTTTCCAAAGAGTTTATATAGAATTGGAACCAATTGTTCCTGAAATGTTTGGTAGAATTCACTTGTGAATCCATCAGGCCCTGGAGATTTTTTCTTAGGGATTTCAATGATGGATTGTTGAACTTCTTTTTCTGAAATAGGTTCATTTAGGTATTTAATCTCCTCTTCATTTAACCTGGGCAACTTATATTTTTATAAATATTCATCCATTTCACTTAGATTATCAAACTTATTGGCATGCAGTTGGGCAAAATAATTTCAAATTATTACTCTAATTTCCTCCTCATTGGTGGTGAGTCCACTTTTTTTCATTTATGATACTAGCAATTTGGTTTTCTTTCTTTTTTTAATCAAATTGACCAGATGTTTATCAATTTTATTGGTTTTTTCATAATACCAACTTTTGGTTTTATTTATTAATTCAATAGTTTTTTTTGCTTTTGATTTTATTAATTTCTCCTTTAATTTTTAGAATTTCTAATTTGGTATTTAATTGGGGAGTTTTGATTTGTCCTTTCTCTAATTTTTTTAGTTGCATGTTTAGTTCATTGAAAGCTATAATATATCCCCTGAGATTTGCTTTGAATGAATCCCATAGGTTTTGGTATGTTGTTTCATTATTATCATTATCTCAGATAAAATGGTTAATTCTTTCTATAATTTGTTTTTTGGTCCACCCATTTTTTTTTTTTAGTTTTTATCAAGGCAAATGGGGTTAAGTGGCTTGCCCAAGGCCACACAGCTAGGCAATTAGTAAGTGTCTGAGACCAGATTTGAACCCAGGTACTCCTGACTCCAAGGCCAGTGCTTTATCCACTACACCACCTAGCTGCCCCTCACTACGCCACCTAACTTCCCCCATCCACTCATTTTTTAAAATGAGGTTATTCAGTTTCCAATTTGTTCTGGGTCTATATCTCCTTGGCCCAATATTGCATATGACTTTCATTGCATTGTGATCTGATAAAGATGTATTTACTATTTCTGCCTTTCTACAGTTCATCATAAGGTTTTTATGTCCTAGTACATGGTCAATTTTTGTATAAGTTCCATGTACTGAGGAGAAAAAGGTATATTCCTTTCTATCCCCGTTCAGTTTCCTCCATAAGTCTACCATATCTAATTTTTCTAACAATCTATTTACCTTCTCAACTTCTTTCTTGTTTATTTTATGATTCAGTTTATCTAGATCTGAGAGTGGGAGGTTGAGGTCTCCCAGTGGTAGAGTTTTGCTGTCTATGTCTTCCTACAGTTCTTTCAGCTTCTCCTCTAAGAATTTGGATGCTATCCCACTGGGTGCATATATATTCAGTATTGAAATAACTTTATTGTCTATGGTACCTTTTAGGAGGATAAAGTTTCCTTCCTTATCTCTTTTAACACTATCTATTTTACTGCTGCTTTGTCTGAGATAAGGATTGCTACCCCTGCTTTTTTTTTTACTTCAGCTGAAGCAAAATATATTTTGCTCCAACCTTTTGCCTTTACTTTATATGTATCTTTCTGCTTCAAATGAGTTTCTTGTAAGCAGCATATTGTAGGATTCTTGTTTTTAATCCACTCTGCTATTCACTTACGTTTTAAGGGAGAGTTCATCCCATTCACATTCAAAGTTATGATTCCTAATTCTTTATTGCCCTCCGTGCTATCTTTCCTCTGTTTGTATTTTCCCCCCTCCCCCATCCACATTTCCCAGTATTTTGTTTCTGAATATCACCCCCTTCAGTGTGTTTGCCCTCCTGTATCACCCCTCCCCTTTCTTTCCCCTTTCCCCTTTTCCCTTTTCCCTTCCCTTCCCTTCCTTTTGTTGATTCCCCTTTTCCCCCCACTCCCCTTCCCTTTCTCCATCCCCCTCCCCTTTCCCCCTTTTAAGACTTGAAAGGTTAGATGTTTTATAAGTTAACTGAGTATGTGTAGGTTGACTTTAAGCCAAGTCTGATGAGAAGAAGATTGAGGTGTTTCTCATCTGCTGCCTTCTTCCCCTCTATTACCATAGGTATTCTGTACCTCTTAGTGTAATGAGATTTACCCCATTTAATCCCCTCCCTCCTCCTGTATCTTTCCTGTCCCCCTTTGTAAGGAGGTAATTTTTTTTAGATCATTCTATCTGAGTCAAAGAAAATTCTAAGTATCTGTCACTGCTAGTTAAGTATATTCTATCTAATAGAGTTAAAATTCTGGAGGGTTATTAGAGTCTTTCTCCCAAGTGGGATTAAAGCCAGTTACATCCCATTAGATAGCAGTCTCATGGATAGATCATGAATGTACATCATTTCTGGGTAGGTATATTCTCTCTGTTAGAATTACAATTCTCAAGATTTATGAGAATCTTTTTCCCCATGCTGGGATATAGCCAGTTTCAACTTACTGGATAGCATTTATTTTCCTTTTACCGCCCCTCTTTTTATTTTTTTAACCTATTCATGTGTCTCTTGAACCTCCTGTTTGATATCCAAATTTTCTATTTAGCTCTGGTCTTTTCATCAGGAATTTTTGGAAATCTTCCATTTTGTTAAATGTCCATCTTTTTCCCTGGAAGAGAAGGCTCAGCTTTTCAGGATAGTAGATTCTTGGCTGCATTCCAAGCTCCCTTGCCCTTCGAAATATCTTGTTTCAGGCCCTTTGATCCCTTAATGTTGATGCAGCCAAGTCCTGCATGATCCGTACTGTGGCTCCTTGATATTTAAATTGTTTCTTTCTGGCTGCTTGTAGGAATTTCTCTTTCATCTGATAGTTCTGGAATTTGGCCACAACCTTCCTTGGTGTTTTCATTTTAGGGTCTTTTTCTGGAGAGGATCGATATGTTCCTTCAATAACTACTTTGCCCTGTTGTTTCATTATATCAGGGCAGTTTTCCATCACTAGATCCTGTAAGATTAAGTCCAGGCTTTTTTTCTCTTCAATGTTTTCAGGAAGTCCTATAATTTTCAGGTTGCCCCTCCTTGATCTATTCTCAAAATCTGTTCTCAAAGTCAGTGGTTTTGTTGACGAGGTATTTTACATTTTCTTCTATTTTTTTCTATTTTTTGATTTTTGTTTAACTGGCTCTTGCTGTCTCATGGAGTCATTAGATTCTGCAGACTCCATTCTTTTTTTTTTAGGGAGGAGTTTTCTTCATTAACCTTTTGCAACTCCTTTTCCAATTTGTCAGTTCTACTTTTGAAAGAGCTTTCCATTTGACCCATTGAGCTTTTGAGAGAATTATTTTCTTTTTGCAGTTGCCCAATTGAGGATCTGAGAGAACTGTGCCTGTCTTCTCTTCTCCATCTTGGCTGGAAGTGTCCCAAATATGCCTCTTTAAAAGTTAAGAAAACTTTCTCTCTGAGGCCTTACCTCTTCAGAGAGACTTGTCAAGCTTAACCTGTAGTTCTATCTAACCTTCCAAGTGGGAAAAGAACTCAGGATTTCTGAGAAGTCAAACAACAATCTGACTGAAAATCTTTAAATAATAAGGGATGAGAATTACCTCCAAAAGTTACCTAATCCTTTCACTGTCAGGACAAGAGATCATTAGGAAATCTATGACAAGAACACTTTGTAAGGAGTAGGGACTCTGGGGAATAAGATCCTTTAATTCATAAAAAGGAAAGGGACTAAAGAGGAAAAATTGGATTTATAGTAAGCTAGAACTGATGCAGATCTCAGGGGATTCTTGGCAATTTCAAGTAATCTCTAGAAACTTCACCTCCTAAAATCATCCACCTGACACAGGAAATCATATAAACATTGATATATATTTAACAATTGGTCTGGGAAAAAGGGCAAAATGATAAATTCATCCCTAATTTTTAGTATTTGTCAATTTCTAGGTGTGAAGGCTCACACTGAAAAATCTGACAATTAGCTCACAACTGCCCAACAAACTGGCTCCAGGGGAAGGAGATAGTGAAAGAAGGTAGGGAGATTGAGGAAGAGAATGGGTTGGAAGAGAGAGTCAGAAATTATCTTCACATTATCATGCATTAGACTTGGGAGCATTTGCTGGCAGGACCTGATGGAGATGGAGGATTGCTGGGGAATGTAGGGGAAAGACAGAAGTTGGAGTAGTCATTTTTATGAGATTTTTTCCTGCCACTGCCACTTTATATTGAATACTGTAAACTTCACTATACTTAAGTGGGGTGAGGTAAGGGGAGGGAGAGTCAGGGTGACCAGTGCATGTCTGTCTGGTGACAGTGAATTCTTACCCTGAGTGAGATCATCCCAAGTATGAGGTGACCCAAGTAGGTCCCAAGAAAGGTGGGGGCTCATCAAAGGGGTAGTTAGGTTGCCACATCTCTCTTGGAAGACTTAGTAAGAAATGTCCACTTTCTCTCCTCTTCTGGAGGAGTGAGCTAGGTTGTGTATCCAGGGGTAGGAGTATCATTCATCTTTCCTGTGGGAGCTACTGGTTAGAGGGTTTGGAACATAGGATCATAGATGAAGAGTTTAAAGAGGAGTTAGTTGAGTCTGCTTTCCTTCTTTTACAGATGGGGAAACTGAGGCACAGTTAGAGTGACTTGCTCAGAGACATACAGTTAGGAAATGTCAGAGGCAGGGCTTAAAATCAAATGTTCCTGTTGCTAAGTCCAACACTCTATTCACTACAAATTCCAGTATTTCTTTCCTTCCTTCTTTCTTCTTTTATTTCCTTCTTTCTTCTTTTCTTTCCTTCTTTCCTTCCTTCTTTCCTTCCTTCTTTCTTTCTTTCTTTCTTTCTTTCTTTCTTTCTTTCTTTCTTTCTTTCTTTCTCTCTCTCTCTCTCTCTCTCTCTCTCTCTCTCTCTCTCTCCTTTTGTCTTTTTTTTCTGACCTACTAGGATGTTCTAACATAAATTTACAGGAAGAGTCTGTTATGAGGCTTAAGAGATGGTTACTGCAGTTCTGGGTCTTATGGTACTTAAGAAGACCCTTTAAGTCTCCGCCAGCTCCTTCTCCCTACCCCTTGACTATTGCAGGGTTCTTACCAACATATCTTCACACAATAGCTGTCAGGTCAGGGGGACTGGTTTCCTGTTAGGAAACATAAGACTTACAAAAGTGTTCTTTGGCCCTGGTGAACACTGGTTCCTTGTTTCTTTTTGACTTAACTCTGTTGAGGTTCTTTGAGCCTTGTTGGGCATTACTTAGGGCAAAGTGCCCCAGAGAGGACACTAGACTCTACCACAGAGGCTGTAGGAGTTGGGGGAGAAGCTAAGGGATATGGTCTGAGGAGCATAGATCTAGACCTGGAAGGAACCTCAGAGGACAACCAACTTCTCTCATTGCATTAAAAAAAAGAAACTGATACTTAGAGAACCTAAGTACCAAAGGACACAAAATTAGCAAGTATCAGAGGTAGAATTTGAAATTGGGTCTTTTGACTCTTGTCTATGTTTTTTCTCTGCAATGTCTAGCATGGATTTAACAATATCTAGGTATGGCCCTGGCTAAATTAAGTGGCAAATGATTCAAGATACATAGGGGATAAAATAATCTAGTTCCAACCTGGAGCAGGAGAATGAGGTCTGGATTTATAGCTCAGAGGATTTAAGTTCTGTTCTCCAGAGTAATCTCTCAAACATTGCTTAGTTATGGCTCCAGTCTAGATTTCCTCCAAGGTGAGTAACAAGGTCCCCAACTGTTGCAAATGCATTCAATCAATTTATTCTTTGGGAATCAGCAATGGAAATCAGCAACTGGACAGCTTTATTTCACAAAAATGATCTTGAGAGATAAAGAATTCACAGAAGCTTCAAAAACATAACACTCAGTTTTTTAGGCTAATTAGTTTTATTCTAGAAGGTAAAGGTGCTTTGTATAGTTTTGAACCAATATCCTTGTTGACCTCAGATCTGCACCATGCAAGCAACTCATAATATTATAGAGGGTTGGCAAGGTTTAGATATCCCTTCATGGTATGACTATTGTACTATAGACACAAGATTTTCCTTCACTGAAGAGTTTTTTCTTCTGTAAGTATCTAATAGGGAAATAAACACCTCTTGAGAGACTAGGATCTGACTTGAATTTAGCAGCCTCAAACTCAAGGAAAGAGAGTTTGTGGACCCCCAGTTCCTGGCAGCATTCATTTTCTTTCTTTTTTTTTTTGAGCATAGGTCCAAGAATAATAGTCTTTCCTCTTGAATAATCCTGAGTTTGAGAGTGAACTTTTGTTTGGACTTTTTTGTTTTTCTGTGAGAAGTGTGAATATATCCATTCAAGCCATTATGAACTTATTGTGAGGATAAATTAGTTGGCTCAGACTGCCAAGGGACAGATTCTTGAAGGAGAATCCTATCCTACCTACAGATAGGTAGACCTATAAAAGAGAGTCTTCACTGAAGACAGCCTCCCTTTATCTTTTTAACCCTCTTCTTTTTCTGGAGAGAACTTGGGCAGGACTGAACTTTTTTTTTAAGTTTTTTTTTTTTTTGCAAGGCAATGGGGTCAAGACTTTCCCAAAGTCACACAGCTGGGTAATTAGTAAGTATCTGAGGTAGGATTTGAACTCAGGACTTCCTGACTCCAGGGCCGGTGCTCTATTCACTGTGCCACCTAACTGCCCCAGGACTGAACTTCTAAAATGGAAAAGCCAAAAAGAAGGAAAAAGACCTAGTCTACAATGAAGAGTCCCTTAAATAGATTTAGAATAAAGGATTAAAGGAACATACAGAAGGGACTTTTGAGGTCAGCTAGTTCATCTCTTTTATTTAGACTCTGAGAATGATTTGGCAAAGGTCAGGCAGGTAGCAAATGGCAGATCCTCTTGAAACTTGGTCCTCTGACTCCAAATCCAGCATTTCTCCCACAAAAGTCTGTCCCACAACAATATGAGCTAATCATTTCATTTCCAATCTATCTCTCCTGAATTCAGAATTGAACTAAGAGGACTTGACACTTTTCTCACAGAGTTGTAATCAAAACCTCATGGCTTATCTACCTCCATATAGGCTCATCAAGTTGATTAGGGAGTTCTAATAATTTTTCTTACCCATAATTCATTATATGAAAAAAGTTACAGTCTACTTGTGTCCATCATGTTTCTCACCATGTTCTTTAGATCATCTTCAGTTTTGATTTTCTGTCAATCATGTTATTACAATGTTGTAACCACACAGAATTGCAAGGGAAAATTATGTTAAAAAGATTCATTTGGTGATTGGAACAGTTTGAGATATTTTAAAATACCATATAACTTTCTAAGTCAATCTAGTATTTTCTTTTTTGCTATTTAATTCTAGACACAATTCAGAGTCTGTTTATAGTGCCTATTCCAAATCCAGGTACTCAAAGAATATTTCAGAGCCTTGGCTTTCCGAATGAATATTAGAGTCTTGACAATGACGAAAACCATTTCATTTTTCCCATGAAAGTTGTTAGACTGAACTTTTAGATAAAACCTGTGATCTTCTGGAGCTTGATGAAATCTGTATAATATCATCTACAAAAAAGGAGCATCAGGAGGTCCTCACCATCTGTCAGAAATCTTCCTTCCAATTAGACCTTGTGCATTACCTTTGTTCAGCATATAATTTCCTGTTTCGTGCTTTGCTTAATGTTTCTGAGGAGACACCTCTTTGAGTTAATTTATCAAGGAATATTATCTAATCTTAACACAGATTCAAGAGGCTGCTCATTAGAAGACTACTTTAAAAATCCTAGTTGGAGGGCAACCAGAATGGTAAAGGATTTTGAATCTATGCCATGTAAGATTTGGTTCAAGAACTGGACATGTTTTGCCTGGGGAAGAAAAGATTTAGACAAGGATATGAATAGGCATCTCATGTATTTGAAGGATTGTCTCAGGGAGGTGGCATCAGACTTTGACCCAGTGGGTACAAAGAAGAAACAATGGGTGGAAGTGACAAATAAATGAATTTATGCTATATGTCAGGAAAAGCTTCCTAGCAATTAGACTGTCTAAAATGTCTCTCAAAAAATGATAAGTTCTCCATCTCTGGAGGTCTTGAAGGATAAGCTGTCAGATATGCAATAATTGTGATTCCTTTTGGGTAAGGATTTGACTAACTGGTTTATAAGCATTCAAATTCTGTGATTCCTAGTTAAATACTTTTTTTTGGGGTTAATTACCAAGAAATAATTAAAACTGGATCTTAAATTTTATGCACATTTGAGTTAATTTGTTTGTAAAAATTTTGCTGTACTAGAGAACTATTTACAAAAATGATTCTCTTCTTGTATTTTCATCAAACTACATGAAAGAGGTCATGGGGTTTAAAGGAAAGAACATTGTCTCTGGAATCTTAAGTTTGAGGATCTGGTCAAAATTTTTCCTTTTATGCTTACTTCCTGTATGACATTGGACAATTCATTTCATCTCCCTGGACCCTAGTTGCATTATCTATAAAATTAGAGGGTAGAACAAGATGACTTTTGAGGTCCCTTCCATCTCTAAATCTAGTCTTAATACATGTATAGGTAATTAGGAAGTGTCTGAGGTGGGATTTGAACTCAGGACTTCCTGACTCCAGGGCTGGTGCTTATAAGGTTGATAATCATTTAGGTCCTTTCAGCTGCTTTTTTTGAGGAAAGGTGAGGGTTATTATCTGGGATTTTTTTTCTTCTGTCCTTTTAATAAATTCCCTCTTTAAAATAACTTGTAATGATTTATGATTGTGTCACCTTCAGCATGTATTTCCTTGATTTATACTTGGTCTCTCTTACTTTGTTTTTCTAAATGTCATTTTTATTCCCTCATATAATACATGGAAGACAGAGATATTATGGCCAAATGTGGTAGCTCCACTCTTATTGATGATCAAAATGGGTTATTAAAAAGATGATACAGTTATTCCATTTCCATCTATTTGTGTATATATATATATATATACATATATATATGTATATATATATATATATATATATACATGTATTTGTGAGAAAGTGTGGTCCACATTTATGTGTGTGTGTGTGTGTGTGTGTGTGTGTGTATAGAATGTTTTATTACTGTTGTTTTTATTATGCTATATTAGCAAATACTTTTATTAGGAGCTAAGTGTACACCCTAGCTGATTGTTAGTGGGAGCACACTGGTGGGGGTCATGAGGTGTAATGTTAAGAGTGCAAGTACACAGAGTTACTTCTAGGACCTAAGAGCAATCATTATCCTAGGTATCTATCCCACAAAGAAAGGTATGAATGAATGATTAACTCAGAGGTCATGCTATAAATATTTTCCACTGTATTTTCTGGCATTCTCAAATACTTATATCTTTCATTAAAGTAACCAAGTATCAATGCATATGTTGACTTGGTATGCAGGATCTTGTGAAATTCTTAACAGTATTTCATTATTTTATCTTCTGTAATAAATGCTGATGTAATTATCTTCTTGGTGTTATTTTTGTATGTGCCCATGAGTACTTCAGGATGAGGTGACCAAATGTCCCTTAGTACAAAACAATTTCTCCATCTCTCTTGTTTGCTTCTCCAAGAAGATCTGTGAGTAAATTTTCTCAACTGTTTTGTTTTCCGGTTTCATTTATTGCAAAGAATGTTAATATTGATGTGGTTCAGTTTTTCCAAGTCATGTCATGTCATAAGTTAAGTAAGTACTTATCTATGGTTAAAAAATGAAAAAAAATAGAAACATACCACTCAGTTATTTTTACTACTCTCTGTCCCCTTTCCTATCAATCTGTCACCATCACTGTGAAAGTGGAAAGGATGTCCTGTGGAACTGAATCAATTTTTAATTTTTGTTTCATGAGTCATCATGGATAAAGAATTCATTTCTAAGTGATCAGCCTACCAGCAATGAGTCTCTATACTTATTTGAGTTGGTCTTTGGACATCAGTCTGTTGTTGGGACCACCCTTGAAGTCTTTCCAATATGGTAAAACCTGCTAGAAAATCTGCAGAGCTTTCATAGTCCTTTATTTCATACCATGCAATTTTTCTACAATTTAATACTGTCTATACACTGTTTTTTTTTTGGATATGTTTAGTGATTCTGGTGTTGTTTGCTTTGGCTTTTTGGAAACTTGGTGTCTCCTTTTTATTTATCTTCCCTCCATTCTCTATCTTCTTTGCAGTCAATTTGTCATCCCATGCTGCTGTCAATGCACCTACCTCCAGCAACCTCACTTTTGTGTTTTTATAGTATGACAAACCATAGAGTCAAATTTGCTAGCTCTATGTGTAAAGTAAGGGAAAAAGGTCTGGGAAGGGCTTTCTTGTGATCGTTTACAAGGAACTTGAATTGTAATAGCTTTGGCAGCTGCTCAGAAGTCTTTTCTGCCTCCTTTCAAATTCTCTGCAACATCCTGGATAAGTGATCTTGTCAAGATAGCTGAGTGATTGACTGATGAGATGTTCCTATAGGAGGCATTTCCACTAAGAATTTGCCAAGAAGGGGTGTGTGCAGTGGAATAATATACTGAGAATACAACATTACTGTTTTCAGTTACTTTCTTTTCCACTTTCTCTGCCATGCTTTGCCTTATGATGCCTCATTAGGTTGTCAAAGGGGAAGGCAAATGCACATGGGTTTGTGTACTGAAAATAATTGGCGTTTTCCTTCATTCTGATCATTTTCTAATGTGAAGCTTAACTCACACTTAAAACCACTTGGAGTCTCTGGCCAGCCATACATAGGGATTCCTAAGAGCTCAATCTCATTCATATAGAATGGAAGTTATAAATATGATCTCTCAGGGCTGGCAAGAACATCTGGCATTTTCCTGATGCAGGAGAAGCACAAAGGCCTCTAGGGGTGGCTAATAGAAGCAGCGTTCAAGGAAGATAAGCAAAACATGGTCCTGATCATGTGGAAATAGGAACATTCTGTCTTAATAATGTTGGAAATTTGCGTTGGATGCACTGTTCAGAGTTGACAATTAAGCATGTAAGAGTCAGGGAAATTCAATTAAAGTTTTCATAGCAATATTAATTCAGCCACATCCTGCACTTCTTATGAAACCCATTTAGCACCACAAATGATGTTTTCAGCTAGTGACTTCTGGGAGGAAAATAGGAACAGAAAACACTTTGCTTTGTTATGTGGTCAGGGCTAATGTTGCAACAACTCTGGGGTGTCCTGATGCCCAATCAGTCAATCTCTTTGTTAACACAAAGGTTGCATAACTTCTCTAATTGCAAGCTCTTAGAAACTTATCTTGGTTCCAGAAAGCTGAAATAGGTGAGAGAATGAAGAAACAAGGACAGAGCCCAAGCTTCCTCTATTCCTCCCCAGTGTTTCTTTTCTTTCTTTTTTTTTAATGCTGGGCAATGGAGTTAAGTGACTTGCCCAAGGCCACACAGCTAGGTAATTATTATGTGTCTGAGGCTGGATTTGAACTCAGGTCCTCTTGACTCCAGGATCGGTGCTCCTCCCAGTTGTTCCTACTTTTAGATCTTACTCTAGTAGAGAGAAGGGCTTGAATGGGCCTTGCAGATGAGAGTTATAGCATCTCAGAATGGAAAGGGAGCTTAGTGGTCATTGAGTCCAACCCCCATTTAAAGTATGAATCATTTCTATAGGAAATTATTTCCAAGAGTCCAGTGCACTGTTCCTAGCCTCCCATATATCCACATCCCCAGACAGCATAGACAATTCCTCTAATACTTCCACCCTCATCCTAATACGTGTCTGCTCGCCTCCTTCTTGACTTCCATGTGAATAAGGACTATAGATCCTGCTAGGACATTTTTGTAGAGAGTCAAGCCAGCTGCTACCTTCCCTTCCTAGTCAATGGAAAGGACCTTATAGGTCATCTAGTTTGTCCCCTTCATTTAACAGATGAAATAAAATGGAGACCCAAGAAGTTGTCCACCATCATCCACATTGTTGAAGATAGAGGAGTTGCATCCTCTAACTCTGAGTTTTGTCTTCTTTATTCTAGTACCTTTCCTCTTTTAATTATTTCTTTTTTTTAATTCTGTCTGTAGCTTGTTTGTATATATATAATATACATACATATATATATATATATATATATATATATATATATATACATATATTGTATATTGTCTCTCCCATTGGATTGAAGGCAAGGACATCTTTTGCCTCTTTTTATTTTTGACTCCACAGTTTAACTCAGAGTCTGGCATATTGTTACTATTGTTGTTGAATCATTCAATTGTGTCCAACTCTCCATGACATAGTGGACCAATTATCTGTGGAGTTTTTTTAGTAAAGACACTAAAATAGTTTGCTATTTACTTTTTCAGTTTATTTTTTACAGAAGAGGAACTGAGGCAAAGAGAGTTAAGTGATTTGCCCAGGATTACATAACTAGTAAGGTCTGAGGTAAAATTTGAACTCTGGTCTTCCTGACTCTAGGCTCAGAGTTCTATTCACTGCACTGTCTAGCTGTTTATTGATTCAATTTCCACTGCGCTGCTTTATATCAAGGAGGGAAGGGCAGAGTATATTGACTATATAGAGAGCAATTCAGTTCCAGAATATCATAGGTAGGAATCACTAGGCAAAAATCAACCACAGAATTTCTAAGATGTGCAGAAATTCTCTCAAAGAAAATTGCCACCTATCCCACCCCTAGTCACCATTACTATTTTCCTCTGCCAATCATGCATATCTCTGACCATAAATGAAGGTATATTGGGTATTCTGTAACAAATGTAATTTTGCCGTATATTTTCATGACACCACTGAATAGACCATTTCAGAGCAGGAGAAACTCTCACAATGGCTGGTAGTCAAGAAATCAAACAAGAAAAGTGAAATTAAGGCAAATGTAATGGATTTAAATCAAGGATTGCAGATTTAGAAGGGACTTCCTTATTCCTGGTAACTCTGACTCTCTTAACACAGCCCAAGATTGCATTATTTTGATAGATATACTACACTTGATTTACATTGAATTTGCAGCTTATGAAACTCCCCAGAACACAAGTTATCCCTTATATCTCCTGTGTCTTTACTTGGGAAGTTCATTTAAAAAAAATATATTTTTTTGTTTTTCCAACTATGTGAAAAGAAAGTTTTTAACATTAATTATTCTGTAAGGTTTTGAATCCTACATTTTTCTCCTCTCCCTTCCCTTCCCCTTCTCCTTGACAACAAATAATCTGATATAAGTTATGCATGTTCAACTATGTTAAGCATATTTCCCTATTAGTCATGTTGTGAAAGAAGAATCAGAACAAAAGGGATAAAAATAACCATGAGGGGGGAGACCATAAAGCATAAAACAAATTAAAAAAATTGAAAATAGTATGCTTTGGTTTGTATTCAGACTCCATAGTTCCTTTTCTGGGTGTAGATGGAATTTTCCATCACAAGCCCATCACAAGACAAGAATTGTCTTTGATAATTGTACTGCTGAGAAGAGCTAAGTCCATCATTGTTGATCATCACATAATATTGCTGTTAATATGTTCAGTGTTCTTCTGGTTCTGCTCACTTCATTCATCATCAGTTCATGCAGATCTTTCCAGGCTTTTCTATAGTCCTCCCATTCATGATTTCTTTTTTTTTAAATATCTTTTAAAATTTTATTTATTTTTTTTCAGCTACATACAATGGTAGTTTTCAACCATTTTTTGTAAGGTTTTGAGTTTTATGTTTTTCTCCCTCCTTCCCTTCCCTCTCTCCCCTCCTCTAAGAAATCTAATTTAGGCCCTGCATGTACTAAATATAGATCCATATTAATCATGTGAAAGAAGAATCAAATCCAAATGTAAGGAAAAAAAACATTAGAGAGACAAAAAAGACAATACATAAGACAACTTTTAAAAATTGAAGATAATACACTTGGGTCCGCATTTAAGCTCCACAGTTCCTTCTTTGGATATGGATGGATTTCCCATCACATCTTTTAGAATTATCTTTGATCTAATATAGATTATGCATGTATTATACCATATACATATATGTATGGTACTGCTGAAATGAACAAGTTTGTCATAGTTGATCATCAATGTTGCTATTAATGTGTATAATGTTCTTTTGGTTCTGCTCACTCATTTCATTCAGTATTAGTTCATGCAAATCTTTCCGGGCTTTTCTGAAACCCTATCCCTCATGATTTTTAATGAAACCATAGTTTTCCATCACATTCATATACCACAATTTATTCAGCTATTCTCAGATTGATGAGCATCCCCTCAATTTCCAATTCTTTATCACTGCAAAAAAGACTGCTATGAATATTATTGTACATGTGGCTTTTTTATCCTTTTTCTTGATTTCTTTGGGATGCAGATCAGTGGTAGCATTGCTGAATCAAAGGGGATGCACAGTTTTATTGCCCTTTGGACATAATTCCAAATTGCTCTCTAGAAAGGTTGGATCAGTTTACAACTCCACCAACAATGCATTAGTATCTCAGTTTTTCCCACATCCACTCAAACACTGCTATTTTTTCTTTTTTTTGTCATAATGGCTAATCTGATAGATATAAGGTGATACCTCAGAGTTGTTTTAACTTGCATTTCTATAATCAATAATTATTTAGAGCATTTTTCATATGGATATAAACAGCTTTAGCTTCTTTATCCAAAAACTGCCTGTTCATATTCTTTGACCATTTATCAATTGGGGAATGACATAATCTTATAAATTTGACTCGGTTCTCCATATATTTTTGAAATATAGATATAAATATAAATATATCAAAAACACTAGCTGTAAAAATTGTTTCCCAAATTACTTCATTCCTTTTTTGTTTTCTAATTCTTTTTTAAAAATTTTATTCTTCCAATTATATGTTATGGAAGTTTTTCAACTTTCATCCACTTGCATAATTATAAATTGCATATTTTTCTGCCACTCTCCCGCCCCCCCCCCCCCGCCCCATCCCCTTGGTCTGGTAAAAGCTGCACTTGTACATTTGTTGTTTAACCTATTTATGTATCAGTCATTTTGTGTAACTGTATTCCTTTTAATTTTGTTTCATTCCATTTATTTGTGCAAACCCTTTTAAATTTAATGTAATCAAAATTAGCCATTTTGCATATTATAATGTTTTTCTCTCTCTCTCTCTTTTTGTTTGATCGTAAAAACCTCTCCTTTCCAAAGATCTGACAGATAAACTTCTTTGTTCTCCTAATTAGCTTATGGTTATCACCCTTTATGTCTAAATTCTACACCATTTCTACTTTATTTTGGTATAGGGTATGAGAAGTTGGTCTATGCTTATTTTTTGCCATATTATTTTCCAGTTTTCCCAAAAGTTTTTGTCAAATAGTGATTTCTTTTTTGTAGCCCAGAAGCTGGAGTGTTTGGGTTTATTAAATAGTAGATTACCATATTATTTACTGCTATTTTGGAAATCCATTTTTTGATCCCAAGTGTAAAACTTTATATTAATCCCTGTAAATTTTATCTTAATTAGATTCAGTTCAATGCGCTAGACTGTCAAGGTCTCTTCTGGAGCCTGATCTTGGAATCTAGTATTTAGCTCTTATGAGATTTGTGTCAACCACAGATGTTGTGAACATGTCATCTATGCATTTATCCAAGTCATTGATCAAAGTGTTAGGTAGATTTTGCCGAACAGAAATCTCTGGGACAAACCACTGGAGACCTCCTTACAAGCTACATAAAAACCCTGCTTTAAAAATTCCTGACAGAAGTTCATGCGGATGATGGAAAAGACGAATAGCTAGAGGAAGTGGCTTGTTCTCTCATTTGATCCACTCTAGGCTCCAGGCTCATGGGCCAGTGTCTATTTTTATTAGGGACTTTAGTAGTGCAGAGAAAGGTCCTAGATTGGCACTCTCTTACAGAGCTAAAAATCCTTTTCCATTTACCAAAATAGATACAAAATTAGAGTTATTATAGACCCCATATTTCTCAAAAGATGCTCCAGAAATGGAAACACAAAAAGAAAAACTTTCTTATAGAAAAACTGGATAGAAACACACACTTTAGAGGGAGCAAAAATAGGTAGTATAAGTATTAAGGATGGGAATGGAGATGAATTTTGGGAAGAAAGGTAAAAGCAAGAAGCAGAGGAAAGATGAGCCTCTTATCCTTTGCTTCAAAACTCAGTGACTGGGTTTTTCCCAGGAAATGGTTTTCTTGATGTTTAGAGCTTGATTCCAGTTTGTCTCCTGACTTGTTAGTTGGAATCTAAGACTCTCTAGCACCAATGTGGCTTCTGCACTGGGAGAAGACCTCAGCATTTTTCTTAACACAGTGGAAGGCAATGAAACTACCCCCAAAGATGGAAAACAGATATGACTGTCACACCAGAGCACACTGGTGTTTCTGGTGCTGAAGCTGTGAGTTTGTATGAAGCCCTTAGGATGCTTCTGAGCAATTGACACAAGGGTAGTATAGGAAAGATAATTTCCATTAGATTTAGAGCTGTAAGGGACCTCAGAAAGTCATTAAACCCTATCCTTTTAATTTTCTAGAAAAGAAAGAGTCCCAGTGAAGTTAGTCACATAGTCTAAGATGATAGGGGGGAAAAATCATTATTCAAACCCTGGGCCTCTTACTCTTTTTCTGTATATCATGTTACCTCAGACCAAATCTTCAGTGTTACTGTAATGATCCATATGTGTATATGAGTGTGAGTGTGTGTGTGTGTGTGTGTGTGTGTGTGTGTATGCAGTGAGCTTGAGGGGTAGTTTCCCATGTAATTGCTTTTGTGCTCCCGTGGGATTTTTTCTATTTAAATGAGTGATACCAATGGACTCAGCTAGATGGGTGGTCCTGTGGTAAGTCTTCTAGGATTGCATGTCTTATGGAACTGTGACCATGTTGTTGAACCTGCTTCAAGGTCTAGGTCCATATTGCATCTGGGAATAGAGACTATGATGAATCCAGGCTATAGGGTCAGCTTAAACCAACAATATAATCTGAAACTCTTCTTCCTTTGTGATTGTTATTCAGTTGCATCTGATTTTTTGTGACCCTATTTATAGTTTTTTTCCCAAAGGTACTGAAATGCTTTGTCATTTCCTTCCCTAACCTATTTTACAGATAAAGAAACTAAGGCAAACAGGGTTAAGTGACTTGTCCAAGGTCACATAGCTAGGCAGTGTCTAAGGCTGTAATTGAATTCATATTCTCCTGTCTCTGGGGCAGGCACTCTATCAACTGTGCCACCCAGCTGCTCTTCTTCCTCAGGGGGTGTTTATATCAGAATAATGGATTTCTTCTCTTGGTTAGTCCCCATTTCTGTTGCTTGAGACTCAGGACCTTAATGAAGTTTCCTATTGATCTTGGGAATCCTGGAACAGATCCTTTCCTCAAATCTCTGTTCAAGGAAGATGGATATCTATCTGTTTCCTGAATGGCTCATTTTTTGCTGTCTTCTTTCTCTTTTCTGGTTTTTCTTCTACCTACTTTTCTGGAATAAGGCTGACTTTCTCTCTAGATTGAGTATTTTTTGACAAGAGCCAGAATCAACGGATTATAGTTGGGGCAGCTAGGTGGCGCAGTGGATAGAGCACCGGCTCTGGAGTCCGGAGGAACTGAGTTCAAATGTGACCCCAGACACTTAATGATTACCTAGCAGTGTGATCTTGGGCAAGTCACTTAACCCCATTGCCTTGCAACCCCCCCCCCCAAAAAAAAACCCAAAAGAATATAGTATTAGAATTGGAAAGGATCTTAGAGACCATCTAGTCCAATCCAAGCATTTCACAACTGAGGAAAATGAGATTGAAGAAATTTAAGTGACTTAGGTGGGGGGTAGGGGAATCACACACGTGTCAAGATGTGACTCGAACCCACTTTTACTCCGGAGTGAATCAAATTTGGAATTTTCAGCGACCAGCTGAGTAAGCTGCTGTGTGAGACAATTTCAGAAATTTGGGGGAGCTTATCTTAAGATCTCAGATGTCCAATATGGGTCTGTCATCATGCCAAATAACCATGCAAATGAACTGAAAGTCAGCACATAAGGATTTTTAATAAAGAGCAGACTATATAGGATATACCACTCAGGCATTGCCACTGATGATGGGAAAGATGGGTGAGGATGTTTTCAGGCTGATTGCATTTCCAAGCTATTTGAAAGGCAAAGTGAGTACATGCTGTCCCTAACCCTGAACTCCCTATAATTTACATGTTATAAATTCCATCAGTGAAGGTCTCTTAAGCAAAGGGATTGACTCTATGTTCCTATGAAGCTGACTTTGACCTCGGGATGGAAAACAAACTACTGAGCAAGCTCAGAAACACAAACTCTAGCCTTTTAGAATTCAATGTTCTCAATAAGAGGGTTTTAAAAACCATCTTCAGGCTTATCACCTTTTAGAAAGACAACAGGGCAGGCATAGCTGAATCTCAAAGGAGACAGCCTCTCATCTTTATTTTGTCTCTAACTCACAGAATGACAGTTTTTCTTGCCTACCTAATGACTTACTTATTCTTCCTCAAAAAACCCATTAACCTAGAAATGCTCCAGTCAGTGCATTTTGTGCATGTGTAGATGGGGCATGTGTGAGGACAGGGAGTGATGGAGATGGGGAAGGCACTTAGCTCTCTGCTTCTGATCTTGTTTTGTGGATTGAATGCGCATGGGCTTCCCCTTCTATGTGTTTGCTTTTGTTGTTGTTGTTGTTGAGTTGTTTTTCAGTCATGTCCAACTCCATTTGGGATTTTTTTTGACAAAGACACTGGAGTGGTTTGCCATTTCCTTCTCAAGCTCTTTTTATAGATGAGGAAACTGAGGCACACAGAGTGAAGTGACTTGACCAGAGTCATGGAGCTAGTCTGTGTCTAAGACTGTGTTTGAACTCGGGAAGAGGAGTCTTCCTGACTCCAGACCAGATGCTCTATCCACTGTGCCACCTAACTATCCTACATGCTTTGCTTGAACTAATAGATTAATTTAAAATTTTGAGCTCTATCACAGAGGGGTTATATCTTATACTATAAATAGCTAGACCAAGTTTTCTGAAGCACAGTTCTCTATCTCCAATGGATTTATAACTTTGAAGAGTCTTTTTATCTTACGGTATGTCTCAGCTCACATTAGTCCCTCCCCACTTCCTTTCCCAAAATACTTATGCCTGCATCATGAAGATGTTTGCCAGTGATTATACTATATTCTACAATGTTTTGTATGTTGGGATTTTGCCTCTACAACTAGTTTGAGTTTTTGGATCGGAAGCTTTCAAAGCATAAGCTTATATATTTAGAAGAGGAAGTTTTCCCATCTATTCCATAGAACCCAACCAGTGCTGGATGCATAGGGCTCAAAAAATATACACATATATATCTATGTATATATATACAGAGAGAGAGAGAGACCGATAGAGAAAGAGAGAGAGATAGATAGAGAGAGAGAGAGAGAGAGAGAGAGAGAGAGGCAGGTTCCAAAGACTGGAGGCTCTGAACACTCTTAGAAAAACAGACTAAGAAAATAGCACTATAGGTAGTAAAAGTGGAAAGACTGTTGGACCAGTAGGTGAAAGTCTTGGACTTGAGTTCTGGCTTCACTATTCACTTGCAAAATAAACATGGACTAGTCATTGTGTGTGTGTGTGTGTGTGTGTGTGTGTGTATAATACTGACTACTATTTTTCTGTGAGGTTTAATTGAGATTATATATGTGAAAAGCTTTGAAAATTGCAAACTATAATGTGGATATTTTCTTTCTACATAACTGATAGGCTAGTTAATTTTCATTTAATTCAGTTCCATTCAAATCTGCCTCTTCTTCTCTAGGGAACCCTGGGGAAAAATTGCTTAGCTTTGACTTATGTCTAGAGCCTTTCCCATAAAGGGATTGGAAGTATATTCAATGTATAATGTAGATCAGATACATGACTATATATTTAATAATAATTTAATAATAGCTACTTATTTCCTTTACACAAAAGGAATGCTTAAAACACAAAACCATACACTAAGATTTAAAAATGGGAAACAATAATATAATTTCTATCCTATTCTGTCATATAAGGATGGTGCTTAAAACATCAAAACTTGAAATATTCAAAAATACTATTGAATCTTACTGTCACCTCTATTCTGCACTGCTAGAACAACTTCCTCAAGATTCATATTTTCTGGCAAGCCAGGCCAAGACTTGAACTTACTCTTCTATCATTAGTTATCTTCTCCAAAGAGGTTATAGTTGCAGAAAAAGTTCTTCTTGAAGACAAACATGAGTTTACTTAAAGGCTAGAATCATCCATCTTTGAATCTCTGTTCAGTCACCTGAAGAAGGGAAGGAAGAAAAGGGAGAAGTAAGGAAAGAAGCAAACATTAACTAAGCCCTTACTATTATATCAGGCAATGTGCTATGCTGGGGGTGCGAATCTAACAAAAAAGAAAGACAGTGCCGACCCTCAGAGAACTTGCATTCTAATGGGGAAGACAGCACCCAAAGTAAGTTGTGTGTGAGGAGGAATGAAGGAAGGTTCCTGTTACAGGGGCATGACTTTGAGTCCAGAAAGTCGGGAACAGGGTTGGGAGAGGAAAAAATTAAAAACAAAAACAAAACAAAATAGCTTCTTAAGGAAAGAAATGCAAATCAAGAGAAGAAGCCAGGGCCTTGTTTAGAGAAACACATACTCTGCCATATGTGAACAACTATACTAGGTGCCAAAGACAAAGGAATTACTTCTTCCTCCTCCTCCATCATGTCTACCAGGGAGGCTCACAGAATCCTCTTATGTATATGAGTGGGGGGGGAGGGAGGGAGGGAGGGAGAGAGAGAGAGAGAGAGACAGAGAGAGAGAGAGAGAGAGAGAGAGAGAGAGAGAGAGAGAGAGAGACAGAGAGAGAGACAGAGAGAGACAAGTAGAGACAAGTAGAGACAGAGAGATGGAGACAGAGAGAGAGAAAGATGGGGGGAGAGGAGACAGAGGGAGAGGAGACAAGGACAGAGAGAGGAGAGACCCAGAGATGGACAGAAAGCCAGAGACAGAGAGAGAAGAGAAGAGAAGAGAGACAGACAGCCAGACAGCCAGAGAAGGTTGGTCATTTTTCCTGGCCCATGTGCTGGGTGATGTGTGTAATATGGTAGGGGAGGTGCATAAGGACCAAGGGACAAACAGGGCATCACTGTGTCCTTCCAAAGTCCTTAGGTGCTGACCATATAAGTCCCTGAAACTGTTGAAGGTGACTCAGTGCTCTTCCTGAGATGGCTCCCTAGAGACCCACCTCCAGACATGCTCCTAAGAGTATACACTAGTGAGAGCAGATCAGACGTGGGCTTCATGATTACCTTTACTAAACCATGGCAAAAGAAGATATTTGCAAGGAACTCTGTGGAGTAGGAATTAAACATGCATTTTAACTCAGGATTTTTGTCTTATTTTAGTTTTAGGACAGGCTCTCTAAACAGTATCAAACCAGATCATGTGACTCCTAAGATCACAATGGGTTCATAGTTATCACTGCTGATTCAATTGTGTGAAGTTTCAAACCAATGATCAAAATACCTTAGATTAGTTGCATCAGTTTTAATCCTAACTGATGTTTATAGTATCTTAAAGTTTAAAAAGTGCTTTATAATGTATTATCTTAGTTAAACCTCAGGGCAATTCTGTCAGTTGGACTTAATAGATATTATTTTACAGATGAGAGAACTGAAACCGAGAGAGACCAAGTCATTTGTATAAGACCCCATAGATAATAATTTCAGAGGTATGATTTGACCCCAAGTCCCTCTTGAGTCCAGCACTATACCATCCCATCAGCCACATTTTCTTTGTTTTGTGACTGTAAACATAGCCTGTATTTAAATGTTGAAACTAGTATGAATTGAGGGGACAGACTGTTTCTAGATATATCTACCCCTTATTGGGGGGAAGAGTAAAGGAGGTATATGGGTGCAAGGACAAATCAACTGATACAGATTAGTCCAAGTTTGTTTTTATTCAATTATTTACTCAAATGAAAATGATTAGAAAGAGCATCAAGAATAGTTGTACAGGGTGAAAAGAAAAAAAAGATACCACAAAAGGATCACATGCAGGCTCCGGTTTGTGCAGGGAAGCAGCTAGGGAACACGGTTGCCAGGCAGCCAAGACCATTCCTGCCCATGAAGTGTTGATTGTGCATCCATGGAAGCCTCAGGTCTTTTCTTCCTGCCTGCTTCCTTTCGTGAGTCATATCGCAGATCGTGTAAGCCTGCTCTTCAGCTAAAAACAAATTGTCCTACAAAAATTAAACCTGCAATGGGTTCTTCATGAAGGGTGACACTAATTTTCCCCAATTTGTGAGAGTTTTAGCCCAACTTACAACATAGGTAGTAGGAGTGGAGGGCTTTGATTTCCCTTATTACTCAACTTAGTTGATATAATCACAGAGAGTAATGGTCAAATAACAAAGGTATTGAAGTATTTATTGAAATTTCAATAAAGTACAAAGAGTGTCTATACACTATCATCCCTTTACAAAGCATAAAAAGTTCTCTGTTTGAATCAGAGGGGAACTTGGCACTGATCACGTGAAGATTAGCCATGGTCCAGGTGGCCCTTAAGAGGAAAGTCTGACAGCTTTGAGACAGTTTGAAAATTCAAGTTATTCAAGACAAGGATTGGCTTTGTGGAGTTGACCCTTGATCCTCTGACAGAGGGCAGCAGGAGGAGAGGGGATTTTCTCTTGTCCTTCCCCTCTCCTTCATTTGGCTGTGGTATTTAGCTGTGGGCTCCTTGCCTAGTAGGAGACGCTGTAGCCAACAGTTCAGACAGTTGAACAGTTTGAGAGGAGCCAAGAAAAGCAGTATACAAGTAGACACAAACAGAGAAAAACAGCATTTGAGGCAGAGAGGAGGTTCAAGGAGTACGGGCTCTGGTAACAGAGAAGAGAGATGTCTGTGGATTCTGAAGAGACCGGGCAGTTGAGAATAGCTGAGAAGAGAAGACTTGGAGCTCACCTGAGTAGCCTATCTCAGATGGTGCCGTCAGGGATGAGCAATATAAGGACTCCACAAGAAGAGAAAGAACATGGGGGTCTTGCCCTACTGGAGCTAGGAATTGCCTTGGTCCTATATATATATATTCCCTACAGGTGAACTTCCCTGCCATTATAGTCTAAGTTGGTACTCATTCTTTTCCCAGGTGCTGTGTGTAACTGTAGTAGAATATTATCCAGATTTTTAGAGGAATGTTTAAAGACCACTGCTTTTTTTATTCCATTTTAGTACATGTTTTTTCTTTGAGTTAATTATGTTTACTGGCTGATTGTTAAAGGTTGGGACTCATGAGCCCAAGTGTGGTTCCTTTGAACTTAAGAGTAATAATGTAAAGTTTTTGTCCTTCATTCTTGAAGAAGATCATGGCAGGGAGGTAAAGCCATGACAAATGTGTAAATTGGATTTGAGTGAGGGGGGTGATGTGCTAAGTCACCAGCCTCATTTTCCTACCCTGAAGCCATCTGGAAGCCAGATATGAATCAGGATGACTAGAGATGGCCCTCGTTGTGAGGGAGTCAGGATTAAGTGACTTGCCCAAGGTCACACAGTTAGTAAGTGGTCAACTTTGAACTCAAGTCCTCCTGACTGCACCACTGCACTATCTAGCTGCCCTTAGGAGTAGTCACTTCTTGGAGGACTCAACCTGAAAAATTGTGAGAACTGAGTTGGGAAGATACACTACACTGGGTCCTATATCTAAGCATATACTTAAGTCCTAAGGGTACATAAAATAATGAGACCAGGAGTGAATTAAAAAAGGAGGAGGAGAAAGAGGAAGAGGAAGAAGAAGAAGAACAACAACAACAATTCATATTTCCACAGCACTTTTTGGTTGTCCATTGTTGGTTGCTGTGGAATTTGCTTTTCCTGTTATTCATAGGATCTTAGATTTAGAGCTAGAGGGGTTTTTGGAATTCATGAAATCCAAGTTCTTCGCTTTACATATGAGAAAACCAAGGAAGCCAAGTGACTTGCCTAAGATCATACAGGAAATAAGTAACAGAAACATGTTGAACTTGACTTTTCTTGATTCCACATTCCATGCTAAGTGACTCAGTGGATAGATCACTAGATTCAGAGTCACAAAGGACCTGAGTTCAAAAGTGAACTCATTCACTTACTAGCTATGTAATCCTAGGCAAGTCAACTAGCCTCTGCCTGTCTCAGTGTCCTTATCTGTAAAATGGTGATAAAAATAGCATCCTCTCTCTCAGGGCTGTGAGAAAAATGTGGATGCTCTGCAGACCTTAAGATGTCCTATAACTGCAAGCTATTATGATTATTTCCCGTGTGGCTTATTTTGTGGGATAGAATACTTTTCTATTGAGTATTAGCTTATGGAATTTGTTTAAGGTTGTTTTTTGTTTTTTTTAATAATTTTTGGGGTGAGAAACACTGCTCCAGGGCTTTGGCCTGACATGAGATAGGCAGATGTGAAGGACTGTGAAGTCTCTGTTTTGCAAATGTAAGAGGCCATGGGCAGCTGCTTTGGCCCTCAGAAATTTGGTGCTAATTCAGGTCCAGGACAGTAATGTCCATTCACTATAATCTGAGGGGTTTGCTGCTGGGATGGGAGATCATTTTGCTGTTGTATGTGAGTACAGGATAAAACCTGGGCTCCTGCATGCCCCTCCTCCTCCCCCTCCCCCCCCCCCCCCCAGCATTTGCCCCTTGCCTCTTGTCTCTTTGTCTGTCCCAGGAACTCTCTATTGAGATAAATGGCATTTCCAGAGACTTCATCTCTGATAAGTGTTCCTCTGCAGCTGCAGATGGAATCTAAATGTGCTGCACTCTAATTTAATGGTTATCTCAGCTGACTCTTAAAGCCGGACACTTTTAGGACCTCTTGACTTCCTCCCTCCACCCGTTCTGGTCCTGACAATAATTCTTCATTTTAGGGTCTCTGACAGCTCAACTGAACAGAGCCAGAGATGAGGTCCAGTGAAAGAAGCTGTAGTTATTGATCCTTCCCTTCATAGATCTCTTCCCTATTTACATAGAAATGATTAGGCAAGGCTGCCTTTGATTTTCCCTTGTTTATGGACCAGCTTATAACACCACTGCAGCCCTTGTACCTTCATGCTGGCAAATTTTCCTGACTGAATTGTGAAGGTTGAATTGCTTTGGTGTGTATAGATTGAGGCAGTGATCCCAATAGATGATACAGAAACAAAATAAGAGAAAGTATGGTTAAGTTCTTATTTAATGGTGTTGGGCCAGACTGACCCCAACCCCTCTTTCTGCTGTCTTTGGGCTTTGGACCACCAGATAGGCATGGAATCTATGTGCCATAGTAAATGTCCTTGGTGGCCACTGTCTACCTGATAGCAATACAGTTTCAACATGACCCCACATTCATGGGCTAAGGAAGAGGACTTTCTTAAAATTCCCATTCATCACTCTTTGGTCCAACTGAACCACTCCTTCAAATCATGCCTTCAGTAGGGTATCTAATATCACCACTGTTAATGGTTGTTTGTCCTTTTTTTGTTTGTTTTGTTTTTGCAAGGCAATGGGGGGAGTTAAGTGACTTGCCCAAGGTCACACAGCTAGAGAATTACTAAATGTCTGAGGTCATATCTGAACTCAGGTCCTCCTGACTCCAGGACAGGTGCTCTATCCACTGCACCACCCAGCTGCCTCTTGTCCTTCTTTCTCAAAGAAGACAATGACATCAGGGAGGGGATGCCATGATGTGCAAATGAATAGGATTTAACGGAGTTGTGCAAAATTACCAACATCCCTTTCTCCTCTGGAACCATTTCAGTACAGATCTGGAGTCAGGAAGATCTGGGTTCACATCTAGTCTGACACTTACTAGTTGTGTTGACCTTAGTTTATCTCTAAATTTTCACCTCTGTCTGCCTAGTTTCCTCATCTGTAAAATGGAGATAACAGCTCTACCTCATTTGAGGATCAAGTGAGATAAGATTTGTAAAACATTTTGCAAGTACTTCAAAGTACTTCATAAAAGCTAGAGCTAGCTAGCTATTCTTCTTAATAATAATCTCAAGTTATTGGGGAAAAATTTGTCAAGATTTTAAAAATTCTATTTAGTGAGCCTCAGCCTGACTCAAATGAGTTTTCTTAGAATTTTTATTTATTAAAACTACAATCAATTTGTAGTGATGCAGCTTTTTGTATTTTTTGAATCTGGTTTTTCTTTTATATTTTATGATCTAATATAGAATGGTATTAATTAGTCATTAATATATTTCTATCTTAAAGTAATGTTAATTATTAAAACCACTTGTAAATGAGAAAATAAACCTGTTTTTGATTTTTAAAGTTTTTAAATACCCTGTATATGTAGCCATGCCTTGTGTGGGATACCAATCCCAAGATGCACAGCAACACATTTTTGGAACAGATTGAATCTGAGACAGCTGTGAATGAAGGTGATTGAGACTGGTTTCACAGAGAATTCTGGGGAAAAGACTGGAAATAGCTGTGAACGAATGTATAAAATCAGGTCCTTCCATCTTGAGGCCATGTGTGAATTTTGTAGAGTCATACACTTAGCATGGAATTTATAAGTTTCTACCCTCCTCTTTAAAGTCTCTGAAAGAAGTGGATCTGTGGTAGTCAACTGAGGAGCTCTGCATCTAGGCAGTATGACTGACCAATGCAGGGAGAGACTGGTCAGGCTGGGTGAGATGAACCTTGCTCTTCTCCTCCAGCTCTCAGATGTCTTAAATAACCTTATTCCTCTGGAGTGACGGCTTCTTTTCCTCCCTACAAACTAACCATTCAGTAACAACTGGCTATGCTTAGTCAATATGTACCTACAATGGTTTGTTCCTCTTTCCTCTCTTCAGGGGTTTTTGACCATTCAGTTTTTATATCAGATAACCTACTGCTAGATTAAAGAAAATTTAGTGTTTTCTTAATTTTTGTTTGTCTTGTTATAGACTCATCTGTGAGGCTGGAAAATGGGAACCATGGATTTGGCACATGATAATAAAGAAATATAGGAGAAGGAAAGAGAGAAAGAAGAACAGAGAGAGAGAGAGAGAGAGAGAGAGAGAGAGAGAGAGAAAGGAAGAGACAGAGACAGACAAATGGACAGAAGAGGGGGAGAAAGATTTTAACCTTTAATTCCCAGACTATACATATATACACATATATATGTACACACACACACATATATATGCCCACATATATTTATATACACATGTATGTATTTGTATATATGTATGCATGTCTGTGTGTTTAGGATATTTTAGTGTGTCCCAAAGTCAAGTACAAAATGGGATTAGAGGAAAAAAATTAGTTTGTATGGGATTTCCTCTACCCTTAGTACTCCATCACTGTACTGGGACTTCATCAATCTCCATTATGATTTGTAAAAAATACTTCATGGAAGTTCAATGTACAATATGGATTGATTTTTTTCCAATATGATTCCACAAGGTTTATTTCTCTCTTAAAATAAGACAAACTTTGAGGAAATAGTCCTGAAGATCTAGTGACTTAGCCCTAAATATAATATATGAAAATTAGTTAAAGGAAATTGGCATTTTTAAGCCTGGAAAAGAGAAGATGCAGAAGGAATATAATTATACTTGAAGGGTTTTATATAGAAGTGTGATTAGACTTATTCTGTTTGACCCCAGAAGTCAGGATAAGGAACAATGACAAAGAAAAAGAATTCGTGAGATAATTTTACTTGCTACAAGGGAAAATATTTTTGTAAAATAAATTTTTATTTTTGCTATTTGTTTTTATATATAACCAATTTTTCTTTCATCTCTCCCCTTCTCAGAGAACTATTCCATATAACAAATAACTTTTTAAAAGAAAATAAAAGGAAGGAAAAAATAATTGAAACCAAACAACATATTGAAAAAAATCTGAAAATATCTGCACTATTTATTCCTCACTCATTGACCTCTCACCTCTGCAGACACAAAAAAACCAGGGTAGAGTATGATCTTATTTTATCTTCATTGGGGCTATGCTTGTTCTTTGTCATTTTGCAGTATTCTCCTGATTGTTTTGTTTCAATTTACATTGTTGTAGACATTGGGCTGCTAGGTGGAGAGAGTACTAACTAGCTGTGTGACCCTGGGCAAGTTTCCTCAGTTTCCTCATCTATAAATATGAGCTAAAGAAGGAAATGGCAAACTACTTTAGTATCTTTGTCAAGAAACTTCCAAAAAGGGGGTCATGAAGAGTTGGACATGACTATGGACAAATTTTTAATAGTTAAAGCTATCTTAAAGTGGAATGTGCTCCTTTAAGATGCATGGATGTTCCATCTATCTTCAAAAGTTGACCTGTGATGGATGTATTAAAAGGGGTTCCTCTTCAGGGATAGCTTGGACTTTTCACCAAGAATCTTTCTCATTCTTAGATTCTATGATCCTGTGACTCTTTAAAAGCACCTAGATGGTATAGTATTTGTGTATGTGTGTGTGTGTGTGTGTGTGTGTGTGTGTGTGTGTGTGTGTGTATGTGTGGTGGTGCTGGTCTTGAAGTCAGGAAGGCTTGAGTTCAAATATGACCTTAGACCTCAGATATGACCCTGGAGAAGTCACAACCTCAATTTCCCCATCTTAAAATGGGGAACATAATATCAATGAAAGCATCAAATGAGTTAATATTTCTAAAGCTCTTAGCACAGTGACCAGCATAACATAGTAGATATTTAATAAAACTCTTTAGGGGAGGGGATTTTAACCTAAGGAGTATGAAGTTGTTTATAAAAATATTTATTTTGATAACTATATTTCAACATGATTGGTTTCCTTTGCAATTCTGTATATTTTATATTTTGTGGTTTAAAGCATGGTCCATAGGCCTTCCTAGACAGTCAAAGGGAGTCATGACACTCAAAAAAGATCAGAACCCCTGCTTTAGGGTCTTCATTTGCTGCTGTTCCACAGGTTTCTTTTAACACCTATTATAGGGTTTAGAAGATAATCCTTCAATAACAACTGTTTTCCAAAGTTTGAATTCAAGGACTTGATGATGGGTTCTTGTTAGTCCTTGTATAAAATGTCACTTGTTTGTTTAAAAAAAGTCATCCCTATATATTTTTTTCTTTTTAGTTTTTGCAAGGCAATGGGGTTAAGTGACTTGCTCAAGGCCACACAGCTAGGTAATTATTGTCTGAGGCCGCATTTGAACTCAGATACTCCTGACTCCAGGGCTGGTGCTGTATCCACTACGCCAACTAGCCACCCCAATAATCCCTACCTTTAAAAAAAAAAGCAAATGGGGAGAGGGGAAAGAGTAAGAATGGGATTGGGGGGAGGTAAACAAGAATTCTGTCAAGAAAAAAAGTTAGCAAAAAACTTAGCAAACTTTGTTCTTAATTACTTGGGAAGTAGAATAGGATATTATGTCTTCTGCAGTTTTATTTATATTTATTTTTACATAATTTACACAAGCTATAAATTATTTATTTATTTAAAAGGAGCTATGAGAGACAACTTTCTACAGCAAAACAATTACCTCTTTTTTTTTTTTTAATGAAAAACAAGGTCAGGAAAGAGCTGCCCTTCTGTTTTACATCCCATCAATTCATGTTGTGTTGGAGAAAACACAAGGAAAGGATTAATAGAATTTCATTTTATGGTTTAATTATTTGAAATCTATCTATCTATCTATCTATCTATCTATCTATCTATGTTTAGTCCATTTTTTAAACATTAAGGGTCCCTAATTTGTTCTTTATATCCATCTTTTCTGATATCTACCTTACTCATTACTCATTTCACAAAAAAATTATTACACATTGAAGGCAGGGGTTGGTGGACAATGTTATGTGAGAAATGTAGGGTGTTGGTCTTCACAGGGTGTTGGGGGAGCCTTAGGGAAACCATTACAAAAGGGGAAGTTGTGAGAAATATAGGGTCATGGTCTTCATTGGATATGGAGGGAAGCCCTTAGGGAATCCATTACAAAGGGGGAATGGCCCAGCCAATCACAAGACTGGAAGAGTCTTCCTAATCCCATTCCAGGGATACCAAACCCCAACAGTCAAGAGTGACCTACCCATGTGACCTCTGCTTGGACACTGACAGTCAATATTCATAAAGGAACTTTCCTTTAATGTCCTGGAAAGTTTTAGGTAAATTAGATCTAATAGCCAGAGATGGGTTAGGTGTCTGGCTCTGACACCTGCTATCAGCTACATGCTAAGATAGGTATTAGATTTCTTTAGTTTTTGTATTAGAGAGGATATTTAGGTAAGAAGAATGGGAAATTCTTAGGATAATTACAGTTTCAAGTTCTAGTTTAAGGAAATGAGTGTGAGTTAGATAAGTATACCAGGAAAAGGAAAATATAGGAATATTTGGGAAAAAAATTCATTTTGGTTAAGGATGTCATTAAGAAATCGTTATTGTAATGAGAGCAAAGATTAAAATTGTTTTATTTTAAGTCAGATGTGGGGTACTCTTAGAACAAAGACAACTGTTGAATGTATATGTATGGAGCAAACTTCCAATGAGAATGATCACATTGACTCAAGCTTGTGAGTTTGCTCATGTAGTAAAATACTAATGGAAGTTTGTGTTAAAAGTGAACTATGTGTGTCAATATGGCAATAAGGCAAAATGTAAATTGTAATAAGTTTTAGAATTTCACTGTTTAGTGTTGGAAGCATGTGTTTTGATCCGAATAAGATGTTAAGCAGTTTCTCTACCAGAAGACAAGGTCTCAAGGAATCAGAGTTGGAGAGGACTTTTTGGAACAGATTCAGAAGATGCTGAAGGACATTGATGCCTCCAAGGGAGAAGATAAGAAAAGAGGAGAGAACAGTTCATTTCCACCATCTCTCACCTATGTGTACATTGTTTATCTGTAACTTCCTCTTGACTCTGTGAGTGTGACACCCCTACTTATGTCCTCCTTACAGAAAGGAGGAGGAGAGGCAGGGTGAAAATGTTCTCCATTGAGAAAGAAAGAGGGAGATTATTGGGTGGCATTATTATAGCTATGTGTGTCTGTATAGGGAATGAGTCCTGTGTGGAATAAAGTTTTGAGATTTCTTCAGTAAAAAATTACAGATTGAATCTGGTTAGCTGTGTGCCCCTCCTCCCTTGACAAAACAAACTTCTGTGATATTGTTGAAGAGTCAACTGACTTCATCTTATCTGTTGATGTCTGGAGAATCATTCAATTCCTGGGACTAAAGAGCTAATCCGGTTTCGGTTTGAATTTTATGCTCCTTTCCCTAGATTAGTTTGCTTTGTTTGAATTCTATGCTCCTTTCCCTAGAGTAGTTTTCCTGTTTAGATTGTAAGACCACCTTCCTCATTAACGAGGGTGGGTCAGTTTGGGGGGGGGGGTCGGAATGAGTTAGGATAAATGTGATTCTTGAACCTTTCACTTTTGCCTCAATCTCTCTAATTGATTGTGGCCCATTTCTTGAGAAACGAATAAAGCCTTCTCTTCATACCTTGAGATATCTCTGAAATTTATTTAAGTGGTCTTTGTCCCATACAGTCCTATCTCTGATTTAGACAACAGAGTGTGGAAGGAGAGTCTAGGTGGCAGAAGTCAATGCCCAGTCTTTTGGTGTAGCTGTTGGACTTGCCATAGTTCACAGCAGTTTGAGAATTGGCTTTGGGTACCCCTGGGTCTGGCCTAGATTCTCAGTCCCTGGTCAGAGGTGCATGGTGGCACAGGATTCTGATCCAGAAGAGAGAGAGATACCAGTGGCATGTGACTGAGTCAGTTCAGGGTGACTATTGTTTATAAGTGACTGGCCAGGATATTTGCCTGGGGAGCAGCAAATGTCTGGACATGTCCAGAAGCAGGGCACATAAATTCAGGACTGTACAACTTAGAGATCGGTGACCTCAGACTCATGTGAGATTAATGATGGTGCCTGGATCCCTTGTAAAGATGCACAAAGTGGGGCATTTGTTAAGGGAAACTGATTATGAGTTAATATGGACTTGCAAGGAAAGTGCTGAAACGGCCATTTGCAAGAAAGATAGTTTAAGGAACAACATAGGTATATTAGCTATTCTTAGGGTTGATCCAATGGCACAAAATCAGGAATTTAGTTTGGATTTTGGAGCCAGGAAGACCTTTCTAAAGACATTGGTATAAAAACTTGCAGTGGAAGGAGGTACAGCAACTTTGGAAATGTACCTGTTATCATGATGATTATATAGCCTATGTAAGAGGACCCCTTGGAAGTAAAGAGGAGGAACAGTGTTATCCATTTGTTGGAAACTATTCCTGGAAGACCAACTAGCACTAGAGGGACATTATTGGATTTGTAGGACTACTGCCTAGACCCAGGTGTCCAAAGAGTTGGTCAGGGAGTTATCTAGACTTAAGGGCCTATTACCTGGGCACAGGATGGGAGTTGGGGCTATGGAGCCTCAATTTATATCCTGAATAGGCTAATAAGACTCCAAACTATAGTTGAAATAATTACCAAACAGCTAGGGTCTTGGACCTGCTGGCTACCCAAGCCATGCAAACAAGAGAGGTGAGTATTCAACATAGATTGGTACTAGACTACCTGTTGGCCAAGGAAGGAGTAGTCTATAATAAAATGAACTTGTCAAGCTGCTGCCTAAAGATAGATGACAATGGCCAGGTGATAAAGAATATAACCAGGGATATTAGAAAGTTGGCACATGTTCTATTCTAAACCTGGACAAGTCCATTTAGTACCTCTTGGATGAATTGGTTTACTGGTTCATGGTGGAAACAGTTACCGGGTATCTTACTATTGGCCCTAAGGAGAATCCTATTAGCCATGTGCGTCTCTCATGTGTGATCCAGTTAATAACTCATAGTACAAGATTCTATCAGCAAATTAGTACAGGTGTACAGTTCTAATAAGGAAGAGGTAAAGATAATGATAGGGAAAGTCAGTCCTTTCAAGGATGAGGATTGTAAATTCAATTAATTTGAGGAAGATACTGTTGTTGAAGTGTGAAGACCAAGTTGTTATTAAAAAGAAAAGGGGGGAATTGTGAGAAAAGTAGGGTGTTGGTCTTCACAGGGTGTGGAGGGGAGCCCTTAGGGAATCCATTACAAAAGGGGAAGTTATGAGAAATATAGGGTGATGGTCTTCACAGGATATGGAGGGGAGCCCTTAGGGAATCCATTACGAAGGGGAAATGGCCCAGCCAATCACAAGACTGGAAGAGATAACAAACTCCAACAGTCAAGAGTGACCTAGAGATCTTGACCTAATGCTGAGTTTGTGCAATTAGGTAATTGAATATTAATCCACACACTCCCTGTGATGATTGGGGTTCTTTAGCATATCAGGAGTTGGATGATGTGTGGTGGGGATCATATTAGGGGCATATCATGGAATGGGTGGACCTTTTAGATTGTAACTCAAACTCTGAGAGCCTATGAGCATCCAAGAGGGAGGGGAAAGGAGTTTCTGAGGACCATAAATTACCTGACTCTTGAGAGTAAGGTGTGCCCCACGCCCAGGAATGAGGTACCCATATCTTGCAAGGTTTGTGAACAAAATGTACAATTTTCTCTCACTCTAGTAGGTTTTTCTTTTCATTCATTTATAACATGTTAGGATGGAAAGAAATGTATGGACTCCATGGTTAATAGTGAGATCTCTGCAGACTTATCAAATAAATGGATGAACATTTAAAGGTTGGGAATATCAGTGTTTATAAGACGGAAAAGAAAGAAATATTGAGCAAAAAGAGCCTTTTCTTCGATTTGGGAACTTGACAAGTGACCAGAGGCAATGAGGTGTTGTACTTAGTTTCAGGAGAATTTGAGTTCTAATGCTGCCTCAGACACTAGAGGTGTGACTATGAACAAATCACTTAATTTCTTCCAGTAATAGTTTCTTCATCTATAAAATGATGATAATATTAGCACATTCCTTTTTGGATTGGTGTGAGATAATCTAGGCATGGCACTTTGAAAAAATTTAAGGCATTTCACAAATACTAGCTACTATTATTTGGGTGAGTAATGGAAGAATAATGACAATTTGTCCATCTATCAATCAACAAACATTTAAGTGTCAGACATGAGCATACAAAGATGCTCCTTATCTGATAGGAGTTTATATTCTATTGGGAGAATGTGACAAATTCACAGATCAGTAAATCTAGGGCAACTAAGTGGCGTAGTGGATATTTTATAACCCAGGAAGACTCATCCTTCTGAGTTCAAATCTGATCTCAGACATCTACCAGCTGTGTGAACCTGGACAAGTCACTTCATCCTGTTTGCCCAGTTTCCTCATCTGTAACATAAGCTGGAGAAAAAAATGGTAAACACCACTTTAGTGACTTTACCAGGAAAACCCCAAAGGGGGTCATGGAGAGTCAGACAGGACTGAAAAACAATCAATCAACAGCAAATCTAGGATATATGCAAAATAAATATACTAAATAGTTGGAAAGATAATGAAAACTGAGAATTAGGAAAGTCCTCTTGAAGGAAATGAAGGAAAACTAAGCCTGGAATGCAAGTAGGAGGTTTCAAGAAGCAGAGGTGAAGACAATCGGTAAAATTTATCTGTAGGGTTTTTTAGTTTGAAAGAATTTCACATTCCTTTGTAAGGAACCGTCCCATTAGACTGTAAGCTCCAGGAGGGAGGGACCTTTTTTTGCCTCTTTTTGTATCTTTAGTCCCTGGCACATCATGAGTACTTAACAAAGTCTAGTGATATAATGTCACTTAAATTTCATAAAAACTTCTGCTATTCCACCCTCCTCCTCCCCTCAGAACTTTTCAGCTCTCTTTTGGAGGATGAAGATGACTAGCCTAAAATCACTTAAAGTGTCAGAGGCAGGATTCAAATCTTCACCCTTGATCATTACTAACCTACTGGGCTGAAACTAGGAGAATCAGTAGGAAAGGGTGTTGGATGCCCTTGGGATGTGGTAGGAAGAGCTTTGGGAATGGAATCAGATTCTTTAGGTTGGATTTCCAGTAGATCTACCCAGATGACCTGGGTTAAAGTTACTGCTCTAGACTCTAGTTTCCTCTTCTTATACAATGAGTGGGTCATTAGAATGTAAACTCAGTGAGAGTAGGGATTATTTCATTTTTTCTAAATATTTGCATCTCTAGCATCAACCACAATACCTGGCAGATGAAGGGTCCTTGACCAATGCTGGCTAGATAACTTGAAGGTCTTTTTTAGCCATAAGTATTATGAAAAAATTTTAGCTCAGGAAAGGAAAGCTGATGCTTTCTGGTTAGAGATTAAAAAAAAATCCAAACAGAGCTAGGAAACAGTATTGTGCATACAAAAGAGAGTCAGTAAATGCTGATGGCTGGCTCTTTGATGAAGAAGAGTCATCTGGAGATCTCCATAATGGAAGGGAAGTTTGGAACCACTGGTTTCCACTAAGCTGCACTGGTTTCCACTAAGTTGCCATTTTCTTCTGCAGCTCAGATTTCCTATAAGCACCTTGGGTCTTTCTCTTGACCTTTTTTTCACTGCTCTCTCCTCTTCCCTTCCACTTTTTGGTTTCTTTGACTTCTCTGAAGATTTATCACTAATCTCACTTGCTGCAAATAGCCTTTCCAGGATTTCCCTTCCTCCTAAAATTCTGGCACTTATTTTCCATTCTTTCTCATATTACCTCCCAATTGCATATATTTTGGATGTATTTAGTTATTTGTGTATTGTGCCCACCACTAGAATGTGAGCTCCTTGAGGGCAGGGATAACATTTTTGCCCTTCTTTGTATCTTCAGGACCTGGCATTTTATATGGATAACTAAGGGAAACAGGGTTATTGCCCAGGGTCTCCAGCTAGTAAGTATTCAATGCCAGATTTGAACTCAAGAGGATGTCTTCCTGATTTCAAATCCAGTGTAACTCATCTCTAATATAGTGATATCATTTTGATCTTCAAAAGCAAAGGACAAGAACCAACCAACTAACTAGCTGTCCCATATTTACAGATCTGTGACTGTGTCCACCCCCCCACCCCCCTTGGAATAGACACTCCTTGAGGGAAAGGAGTGTCTCACTTTTATCTTTGTACATCTAGTATAGTTGTTGGTACGTATAGTAGGTGCTAAATGATTATTGATTAATGAATGAAATAACGAACTGACTTCCCCAGAAGTTTCAACCTAGACTGTGAGAAATCTGCTATATTGAATAATATTATAATTTTTTATCATTCTTTTTGGTGTGTACTTTATCACTCCTATTAACAATATTTCTTGGAGGGTAGAAACCACATCTTATTTTTTTCTTTTATTTTTTCCCCTTTTTATTCCTTGCCCTTTATAATATATACATATATATATATATACATATATAATATATATATATATATATTTTTTTTTTTAGTTTTTGCAAGGCAAATGGGGTTAAGTGGCTTGCCCAAGGCCACACAGCTAGGTAATTATGAAGTGTCTGAGGCTGGATTTGAACTCAGGTACTCCTGACTCCAGGGCCGGTGCTCTATCCACTATGCCACCTAGCTGTCCCTTATGATATATTCTTTATGGTAAACACTTGATAAAAGTATGTCTGTTGAATGAATGGAAAGTGATATAGTTCATCCATGTCTGTAACCAGGACTAATCTTAAACTTTTTTTTTGACACATAGTCTTTGTGGTTCAGTCATATCTGACTCATCAGCTACTGTTTTGGGGTTTTATTGGCAGACTCTGGAATGGTTTGCAATTTCCTTCTCCAGTTCATTTTGCAGAAGAAGAAACTGAAACAAACATGGTTACGTGACTCATCCAGGGACACACAGCTAATAAGCATCTGAGGTCAGATTTGAACTCAGGAAAAGAAGTCTCTTTCTGATTCCTGAGGTTTTGCACCCTCTTCACTACAACCACTTAGCTACCCATAGATAAAAAGCTACATCATACAAATAATAATGATAGACTATGAGTTTCTTAAAGTCAGAGATTTTTTGTTTGTTTTGTTTGTTTGTTTTGGACATCTCTTTGTATACCCAACACATAGGACGTTTTTTAATAAATGATTTTCTGCTTCACATAATAATAATAATGATATAGATATCCATCTGTCTGAAAAGGTTTAAGAACAGTTCTACTTGGAAGCAATTGATGGACTAGATCTTTCTTGCCTTCCTTCATTCATTCAACAAACAATCATTTCTCTATGTTCTAAGAGTTTCCATAATTGCTCTCAGAAGTCAAGAAATTCTCAGTGGACCTGAGTTTAACAATTTTCCCTGTCAAGACAGACCTCCTTAGAAATGATCTAAGTCCCTTCTGTGAATGAAGCCTATTTCCATTTCTAAAATCATTCTTTCAGTTTTCACTTACTTCCTGTTCTCCCTTCCTTTGTGGAGGCACAGAGCCTCTGTCTCTCATTCTCCCCAAGGACTCAAGGAAGAGATGGAAAGCACTTAAGATATAAAACTTGCTGAGAGTGTAAAAATAAAAATAAAGTTTCATTCACTCCTCCTCCACGCCTCCCCTTCTTCTGCCAAGAACAAAGAGATATAGGAATCCAAGCCCTCAGTGTCTGCCTAGGGCTCTGCAAGACAAGACCTCAGCTATAGGACTGTTCTGATGGCTAAGAAACTACTTTCATTTGGCAGACAGTGGAGTGGAGTTCATTAGTCTATCTGTTCACCTTCTGAGTGAGTGGAATCTCACTAAACCTGATAACACTTTGTTGGTTTTTTTTTTTTTATAAAGGACACAAGTGTAATTATGCTAGGGCTCTCAGGAAATTCTAGTGATGAAGTGAGGACAGGTCACTTCCCCTTCTTGTGCATTGCAGGGCTGGGGTGGTGCTGAGAAGCCTGTACAATTCTCTTTCTTGAGACTTCAGTGAATATGGACCATGAAACAGTGGGGAATATTGTTTTGCTGGCAATTGTCACCCTCATCAGTGCTGTCCAGAACGGTAAGGGAAGGCCCCTGACTCAGGATGATAAATGTTCTTTTTATAAGAGATAGACAGAATTTAGAAGTTAGCGGTTACTCAGTTGTCTTATGTAGATCTGTGTGTGTGTGTGTGTGTGTGTGTGTGTATGTGTGCAGATGTTTTGGGTATTGGGGGTTCAGACTTTCTTCCTGTTACTGATTCCCTAAATCTTTTCTCCTTTTTATTTTGATAATGATGGTTAATCATATTTGGTGAACTATATCTGTAGCTCAGGGATTGTTTCAAAGTACTTAGCAAAGGAGCAATATTCTCAAAATTCAGTGATCCAGAGTTTAGCAGGAAAGATGGGCAATAAAGAAGAGATGACAAGATCAGGATGAAACAAAAGAACCAGCTCCCTCTGCCACTGACATTTTACTACTTTTGATCTAAGTGCTTCTAAGACCAACTGGATTCCAGAGAACATGACTCTTCCCTCCCAAAATTGTTTGGAGATTAGCTTTCTTGTCTTCTTTCTTCTTGAGGGCCTCCAGTGTCTGGTCTGTCTTCTTAATCATGCCTCATTATAGCTTTATGGTTTGATAGTTTTCAAGTTCTTTAATTGACAGATCCATTTGGTCTTCCCATATTTATGTCTCTCTGGATAGTATTTGACATTTCTTTCTGATCATCATAAATTTTTACAGTATCTTTGATAATGTTAATAATGTTGAAAATATTAATGACCACTCATACTTATATTGTACTTCAAGCTCAGTAAGGTACTTTAGATACCTTATTTGAAATTAGATACCTCATTTGAAAAAGTCTGTAGCATTTGGAAGTAGACTCCTGCATCCATTAAATCTCAAGTTAGTTTAGTTTTGGCAAAAAACAGTGAATATTTCCTGTGAGTTCAGCTACTTCTTGTGGCATGGTATTATTCAGTACTGAATAGAGTGCTGAATTTGTAGTCTGGAAGACCAGGGTTCAAATTCTGCCTTAGACACTTACTAGTTGTATGATTCTGTTTTTAGCTCAGAGTTGTCCTATGAGAACCCTTATCTCTTCCTGCCCCCCTTAGCTGAGATGCCTGGTGGATTCTAGACTGTGCTGAACAACATGACTAGTTCCCAGAATAGTAAGAATCAATGGATATGACCAATTCTTGAAAGGAATAAGTCACTTAATCTCAGTGGATCTGGATCTTGTCATCTGTAAAATGAAATAGTCAGATGAACATATATGGCCTTTATGATTCTATATTATCATTCCAATATGATTCAATGATATTTAAAAACATTTCTTTGTAACCATGAGCGATCCAATGTGCCACTCATAAGCTCACTGAAAATAGTAAGAGAAACATGCAAAAATGATGGCTTTTTATCCATGTCTCTTTTTTATTGGTGAATTACTACTTTTTTTTTTTTAAATTTACATTTTGTTTCCAGGGCCTCCATTCTCACTGTGGTTCTAAACAATGAGAAATTGTTCTGTTCATATCCAATGACCTTCCTTAGAGTTAACCTCTGGGGTTTGATTCAGTGACATCAGTTCTCACCCAAAGCCCAGGAGGAAAAAAGACATTAGACTTGCCCAACTTCACTTCCCCCTTTTTTTTTGTCTTTCTAAGTTCCTTTGGTCATCAAGATTTTTGAACTTGTAGCAAACTTCTAGCCATCAATGTTGTACAAATCAGATTTTTTTTTGGAAGAAACCCCACAAAACCTCAAACCAGAACAAGTTGAAAGCCCTCATATCCAAGAATCAAACCTGTAAATCTGTGAAACTTTCTTTTTCAAGAAATAAATACATTACTTGAATGAAGGGAAGCCAGGAAGCTTTGAATTTTGAATTGATCCTACAAAGTTGCTAGTTGCTTCTGACAGGAATATTGAGCCAGGAAACACAGAACCAGAGAGAGCACTTTTAAAAGGGGGGGATGAAGTTTTGTTGCTGAGAACCTGGCTTTGTAAAGGTTGAGCAGATACGTCTGAGTGTCAGGCATACTACCCACAGAGGTGGGTAGTTGTATGGTGTCTAGAAATACCAGACTTCAGATGTGTATCATCACCTCATCAACCATAGTGAAAGGGGATGATTTGACAGCCTCCTCTTGGCTAACTTTATATGAGGGGATCTCCTCTTGATTCCCTCATATAAAGTTAGGCTTCTTTTGATATGTTGGTTAGTTTTGCTGTATTTTTCCTTCTCTTTTTTTCCTTTCTCTTTAGTAAGACCTCATTTTAAAAATTTTGTCATAATGTTTTGGCTCTCTCAGAGATGGAGGTAGAGGTAGAGGGATATATTGGGACATAGAGTTGATATAAAACCAAAAATATATCAATAAAATATTATTTTTAAAAAACCAGTGACCAGAACCAGAGAACTAGGAATTTTTTGCACCTGCAAAAGAAAAAAGGTATTCTTAGTTGGATCTTCCTTTTTAGAAATCTGAAAATTTCTGATTTGCTTTTCCTATTATTTTTAATTGGGAGGGAAAGAATGGGTGGAAACACAGGGGTAGGGAGAAACTGGTAACTTCCAATTTAATTGATCCAATTAGTATTTATTAAGCTTCTACTTGGCACTGGAAATATAGAAGACAATACAAAAATTAGTTCTTGCTTTCAAAGAACTTATTTTCTAGGTTTAGGGACTTTAGTGGGAGGAGATAATAAACTTTTTTTTTAGTTCTCTGAATTTGAAATGCTCTCAATAAAATGTAATCTTGAGAGCTTTTTTGTTTAGTACATATCAAGCATTTAATAATTACTTGTTGAATTGAATTTTGAGACTTCCATCTAGAGATATATAATATGCATTTGATTATTGATGATTATTATCTGGCACTTAGGAGAGAAATTAGGATCTGGGAATATTTGCAAATCAATAATATTTAAACCAAAAGGAACTAATGGAATTAATAAGAGACAGAGAAGAGGGCCTAGGATTGAACCTTAAGAGGTAGAGATAGATGATACAGTAAAGGGGACCATAAAAGCATTCAAACCGGAGAAGCAGTATTATAAAAACTGAGGGAAGAGAGAATATCCAGGAGGAAGGGATAGTCAACAAAGTCAGTCTTCAGAGAGGCAAGAAAAATGAGGACTGAGGAAAGCTATCAGATGTATCAATTGAGAGATCAGAGATAACCTTAGAGGGAGCAGTTCCAGTTTGGGACAAGAATTAAGGAGTAGGAGGAGAAGAGGTATAAATAAGGGGTGGAAATGACTTTTTCTTGGGATTTTTAAAATGGAGAAGCCATATAACTTTATTTCAATATATTCTTTGAAGCCAGGTGCAATTTAAGGAATGTCTGGCAAGTTTAGGTAAGCAGACTTGATAAATAGGAAACTGATTCCTTTTCCTACCCACTTACGTCTCTTCTCAACTTTTACCATCATTTCTATTCATATGTATGTGGGACCCCAAGCACCATGTCTTCCATAGTGATAGAAGACTGGGATCTTCCTTGAAAGCATCAAAATAGTTGGATTGGGAGTTTATCAATCAACTCAGACCGGGCAGATTTGTGTCTGTCTGAATGATTGCATATATATATATATGTACATGTGTGATGGGAAGGGGAGAAGTTTTATAAAAGGGAGTGAATGATCACAATCAAGTGTCACTCCTTTTATGACTGCCCAGATGGAGTTAGAAAAGGGTATATGAGTGGGAGGGGTTGGGAAGCAAATGGTTCCAAGTACCCTAGACACTGGTAAAGAGACTTGGTAAACCACCATATTTCATAAGGGGTTGATAGCATTGAAGGTCCTACCTTTTCCCTTCATTCTTTCCTTCATTGACTTCTACCAGTAGGTACCCACCTTATAAATGCCTTTGAGACCAGTTTGGCACCCTGTTAATTAGGCTACACGTGGAGCTTTTACTCCTACAATTATGGCTCTACCCTGAATTGAATAAACATTTAAGATATCATCTGATCAATATGACAGAGCCATTACTTTTTGTAATCTGCATAATCTCTCTCTCTATTAAGGCAACCTGAGTTTCTGTTAGGCTTTATAGTATCTTTCCTGCCCTGGTGGCTCATGTTAACTTTGTGATCACTAAAAATCCTGAAATAGTTTTCATGTGAGTTATTGCCAAGTAACATCTCCTCTATCCTTTACTTGTGCAAATAAAAACACAATTCACTTTATACAAGAATTTGCATTTATCCCCACATTTAACCTTGGTTCTAACTCATGCTGTTTAAAACATTTTGAATATCAATTCCATCATCTTCTCATTCAACAGGTATTTATTAATACATACTATTTGAAAAGTACTAGTTTTTAATTTCAAATGTTTATTTCTTGTGTTTTTTACATTTCAGTCATTTCCCTATATATCTTTCTCCTAATACCCAGAACGCTTCCTTATAATTACAGTGAAAGAAAGCTAAACAAACAAAATATAGCCATTGTATCCGTCCACATCTGTCACATTTGTCAGCTATTGTTATCTGACCTGAATTTATTGTTAGACATGATATTTATTGTGAATTTAGTTACCTTTTTGTGTATCTTTTCTCTATATTATTTAAAAAATTATATATTTTCTCTGGACTTTGGTTATTTCACTTTTCATAACTTCATACAAGCCTTCCTATGTTTTCCCGAGTTCCCTATATTTGTATTTGTTTCTTATAGTGCAACAATGCCATTGTATTTATGTATCAGTTTATTCAACCATTCCTTAATTGACCAAGATTCACTTTACTTCCAGTTTTTAACTACCACACAAAATGTTACTCTGAATGTTTTGGTATATATTGAACTTTTCTTTTTCTTTAACTTCCTTAGGAACATTTACCCAATAATGGAATCTTTCTGATTCAAAGGTTATGAAAAATTTAACAAATTTTATACAATAATTTCAAATTATTTTTCCAGAGCAATTTGATCATTTCATAATTCTACTACTGGTATGTTAGTACATTTGACTTCCTGCACTTCCTCTAGCATTGACTTTCCATTATTTGAGGGGTTCAATATCCTGCCTCAATAATTATAGAGGACATGGACTTTCTTAATCAAAGATAAGAAAAGGTCTAGTCATTTTTATTGAATTGATCGATTAATAATAAAAGGCACTAAACTAAGTGAATCAATTGGAAAAGGTGTGCAATGTTTCCAGTTATTGGAGAGATGACTGTATAGGAAGAAGACTGAAACTGGTTTGAGAGAATCAGTCATGCTCAGTGATACTCCTATAAAAAACAGCAAGCTAGTTCCACAATCAGCATTTAATTGATAGGTAGACTAGAGCAGAACACTCAAATTCTACCTTCTGTAGAAGGTCTTTTCCTGAGTCCTCTGCACCTTTACCCCCAGAGTCATGGTTCTAAGATGATCTTCTATTTGCACTGTATAGATTTATTTGAATGTATATAGTTATTTGCATGTTGTGTGTCCCATTAAAAGATGAGTTCCTTGATGGCAGGGACTATTTTTGCCTTTTTTTTTATATCCCCAGGACTTACTGCTTGATTGATTGTCTGAGAACAGTTTTCCCCAAGGTCCTGAGAGGGAATCATGGAGGGGCAAGACTGGGATAAAAGAATAACCTCTCTTTGTCCTTCTTCCCCAACTTCTAGACTAGAGAATGCCCCTCTGAACTTTGAAGGATTAGAAGATTAGGACTTCTCATAATCATCTCTTTGAAAAAAAAAGAATTTAATGAGATAATTTAAATTTCATTTATATTTAGCAGGGCTGACCAAAATGTTTCTGCCTGGCCTCATGTTACTGGAAGGACAATTTTATGTAGCCCCTCTGTGGGTATACTAAATGCTTTAGGAAATGAAACTAAGCTATGGCAGAGCTATCACTTAAATGGTGAATCAAAATATATTGTCTATTGTTTCAATAAAACTTTTAAAAGTAAGGTCAGACAGTCCTGATATATAGCCATATAAATAATACAATTTAATAATATATATAATAAACAAATTATATATATCATATAATTGAATTTATGTCCCGGCATTTGAATCCCCAGGTCACTTTATTACTCATTCAGTTTATTATTATACAGATATAATATATCCTACATGTGTCCTGAATATAAAAGGATGTGGTCAACTAGGTTTTGTGTAAATTGTCATTCACTGGCAAACTCATGGATAGCAGAGGATAGAGCACCAGCCCTGAAGTCAGAAGGACCTGAGTTCAAATTAGACCTCAGACACTTGACCCTTACTAGCTGTGTGACCTTGGGCAAGTCACTTAACCCTTATTGTCTTGCATCTAGAACCATCTCCTGTCATCCTAATTTATATTAGGCCACTGGACTTAGATGACTCCAGAGGAGAAAGTGAGGCTGGTGACTTAGCACAGCACCCCCTCATTCATATCCAGTTCATGTGCTTGTCATGACATCACCTCCTTATGTCCTGGTCCTCTTGGAGAAAGAAGGACCAACAGCATCATTTTCTATAATCTCCTAGCACCCTGCCCCTCTCAGGCTTTGTGCAGGATAAGCTGTCAATCATCGGTAAACCCCTGTCTATCACATTCCCTTGGATAGATTCCAGCTGTTAACATTCACCCTCAGGGTCATAGTTAAACAAGCACATTAATTAGATCACCAAAGACTAGATAATATTATCAATAACAGAAACTGTAGCAAATTTCAGTTCTTTCTCCTCTCCTCACTCAGCATGAAGCCTTACTTCCTGCTTGCTTCTTTTTCCGGACTTGAACAGCAGAGGAAGCAATCAGCAACTTCTCCTGCTAATAAGCAGTTTGTTCTGGCAGTTTGTCAGTCCTAGAGTGGGTGCTAGGCTTCTCTACCCAGCACTGACAGCTGTGACTGTTGGCCACTATACATCCTGGCTCCCTGAGCTGTGCTGACTCTGCTCCTCAACAGCAGGATAGCAGACTCACAGAGTCTAGGGAATTATGGGATTATCCCTATGGAGGTAGTGCTGCTGTTTTATCTTGCTCATTGCCACCAAATCTATGTCTTTTTATGTCTTTTGTTTTCTGCTTCGTTGCTTTCCATATTCTGATGACCTCCATCACTTCTGTCCTGGTCAGTCCATTTGGGCTGTAAAGTCAATCACAATTCCTCAGTATTGAAATCTTTTAGGAAATATTAATCTATGACTGGGAGTTGCATCCCAATGGAAACATCTCCTAATGGTATCTACAGGTATGTCTTACTAGCCTAGTGATTTATAGACATAGAGCTAGATATGACCTTATTTTACAGATGAGAAAACTGAGCCCCATAATAATCCTGACCTTCCTTTCTGTTATTTTCTCCTGTGAATGACTGGGCATTTCCATTGTTTCCATTGTTATTTGTTCTTTCTTCTCCCTCGTACAAATGCTTAGTCTTTAATAACTGCTCAGTACTATCCTTAGTCCATTCAAATGGACATAGACTTCAGAGATCATCAAAGACAATAGGCAATCTAGAGACTCTTTGACAAGAAAATAGGTACACAGCAGTATTTTTTTGCTGCTTTGATCATTTCTTTCTTTTTTTAAAAATATTTTGTTTATTTGTTTTTATAACTACATGCAATGGTAGTTTTTACCAATCTTTTTTTGTAAAGTTTTGAGTTTTAAATTTGTCTTCTTCCCTTTCTTCCCTCCTTCCTCTCCCCTGACAATCTGATATAGGCTCTATATTTATAACCATGCTAAACATAGATCCATAGTGATCATATTCATAGCATTTTGATGAATACAAATTATATGAATTATATTGTATTATATGTATATGTATTATATAAATCAGAGTCCAAACATAGGTGGCAAGAGGAAGGGAATAAAAGTAGGCTTTAGGGACTGTCAGTCTTGGGAAATGTCTTTGTTTGTTCCAATTATTATCTAGTGAAGTATTCCTGACAGAGTACATTGACCAACCATGTAGCAGGTATATCATTGACAACTAACAGTACAGGTCTCTGCACCAAAGTGACAACACCACATAAGATGGTATCACTCTTTTCTGACCTGGTAGTAAAAAACCCCAAAGCTCTATGCATTGACTTGGGTTTTTTAAAGCTAGCCACCATATAGTTCATTTATTATTACAGATGATAATAAATAATAACATTTATGTATTTATGTAGCACTTTGCAAATCATTATTATCCCAATTTTACAGATATGGCCAGTTGCAGTAAGAAAGCTTAGGTGACTTTTTCAGGGTTAGTGAGTGTCTAAAGTGATATTTGAACTCAGATCTTCCTGACTCCAAGTCTACCCCTCTATTCACTGTGCCACATTGCTGCCTCGCAGAGCGTTATAAAACAAGTGTGTATATGTATGTATATAAATGGAGGAGAAGAAGAAGGAGGAGGAGGAGGAGGAGGAGGAGGAGGAGGAGGAGGAGGAGAGAGGGAGAGAGAGAGAGAGAGAGAGAGAGAGAGAGAGAGAGAGAAGAGAGAAGAGAGGGGAGGAGAAAGATAGAGGAAGGAAGAACAGAAAGAGATAGAAAGGAGAAAGAGAAAGAAAGAAAAAGAAAGAGAAGAAAGTAAGAAGAGAGGAGAGAAATGGGTAGAAAGAGGAGAAAGAGAAAGAAAAAGAAGAAAGAGGGGCGGCTAGGTGGCATAGTGGATAAAGCACCGGCCTTGGAGTCAGGAGTACCTGGGTTCAAATCTGGTCTCAGACACTTAGTAATTGCCTAGCTGTGTGGCCTTGGGCAAGCTACTTAACCCCATTTGCCTTGCAAAAAAAAAAAAAAAACCTAAAAAGAAAAAGAAAAAGAAGAAAGGAGAGAAGAGAGTAGAGAAAGGGATAGAAAGAGGAGAAAGAAAGAAACAAAAAGAGAGAAGGGAGAGGAGAGAATGGGATAGAAAGAAAGAAAGAAAAAGAGAGAGAGAAGGGAGAAAAAAGAGATGAGGGAGGAGAGAATCTTTTGGTGTGACCAACATGGTTGAAAATGGCAGTCATAGAAGGCAGAGATTCAGATACTGCATTAGTGAAACTTCCAAACCTTCAAGAAATGGTTCCTATATTCTCTTTACAGTGGGAATTGAGTCTTGGGAGAGAATGTTTTCCTACCCTTTGCTAAGGAATGAGCCATTAATCCCTGAACTATTTATGTTGAGAATTATCTACTATTTCTTTACTAATTATTTTATTCCCAATTAATTGCACATTACTTGTCTGGTCTTCTCACCTTGTACAAATTTAGAGGTCCCCAGATGAGCTGAGATGATCAATCAATAATTTATTAAGTGGGGGCAGTTGGTGGTACAGTGGATAGAGCACTGGCCCTGGAGTCAGGAGGATCTGAGTTCAAATCCAGCCCCAGATACTTAATAATTGCCTAGTTGTGTGACTAGGGCAAGTCACTCTTACTTAAGCCCATTGCCTTAAATAAATACATAAAAAACTAAAGAAAATAATTTATTAAGTGTCTGCTATATGTTAATGAACTGTGCTCTAAGCTCTGGATGGGGTTTTAAGTTGAAGGAGGAACATTTTTGCACTGTACATTTAGCCCAGAAATCTGCATTAATCCAGAATTAAATGACACATAGGTTAAGCTAATATTCACCCATCAGTTCTAATTCTATCTTCTAGAACAAGCAGAAAAATCTAATATCATAAGTGATAACCCTTCATGTCAGCACAAAATTTTCTTCTTTTCAGAGTCTCTATTTCTAGTTCCTTTGACCAGCCCTCACATGGTTTAGTTTATAGTTCTTGTATTAACATACTTGGTTAGCTAATTCTTGTCCTTTGTTATTGAAGAAAACCATGTCTTATTCATCCTTCTTTAGAGGCACTCTGCATAACTTGTCATTGTTTTCCTTAAAATGTAGTGCTCAGAATATAGTCTGATCAAGACAGAAAACAGAGAAATGATCACATTTTGTATTCTGGACCCTGAATTTCTATGAATAGCAGAGAATTCTCTGAATTCTCCTGTCACTCTTTACCATATCATACTGCTGACTCGTATTAAGTTTGTAATTTCCCCAAATTTCTAGATCCTCTTCACACAAATTAGGATCTCTATGAACTTAGGAATCAGATAATCCTTTTGTAGATGAGAAAACTGATATTCAGAGACTTAAATGACATCCCCAAGTCACACAGATAGCAAATAACAGACTTGAGATGTGAAATGAACTATTCTGACTCTAAACACAGTTGTCTTTCTACTATGTTATTCTATCTTGCATGTTTTTCTTATACTGTACCTGTGCAGGAAAAATTTCAAACCCAAGTGTAGGATTTTTCACTTATCTTTATTAATTTAATCATATTTGTTCATTTCTCCAGCCTGTTGCAGTCCTTCAATGACATATATTAGCTATCCCTCTCAGTTTTACTTCATCTGCAGATCTCATAATTATAACATCTATGCTTCTATCCAACACACTGAGAAAACATGGAACAGAAGTAGGTCAAGACTAGACCCTACACGGTTGTGGGAAATCTGGGACAATCAACCTTTCTGGAGAGAAATTTGGAATTACGCCCAAAGGGCAACAAAAATGTGCATACTTTTTGATCCAGCAATACCACTACTGGGTCTATACCCTAAAGAGGTGATGAAAAAGGTTAAAAACATCACTTGTACCAAAATATTCATAGCAGCCCTGTTTGTGGTGGCAAAGAATTGGAAATTAAGTAAATGTCCTTCAATTGGGGAATGGCTTAGCAAACTGTGTTATATGTATGTCATATTGTTCTATTAGAAACCATGAGGGATGGGAATTCAGGGAAACCTGGAGGGATTTGCATGAACTGATGCTGAGTGAGATGAGCAGAACCAGAAAAACACTGTATACTGTAACAGCAACATGGGGGCGATGATCAACCTTGATGGACTCGCTCAACAATCAGGGACAATTTGGGGCTGTCTGCAATGGAGAATACCATCTGTATCCAGAGAAACAACTGTGGAGTTTGAACAAAGACCAAGGACTATGTCCTTAAATTTAGAAAAAAAAAACTGATATCTTATTGTCTGATCTTGCTATCTCTTATACTTTATGTTTCTTCCTTAAGGATATGATTTCTCTTTCATCACATTCAGTTTGCATCAGTGTATATATACCATGGAAACAATGTAAAGACTGGCAAGTTGCCTTCTGTGGGAGGTGGCGGGGGGGAAGTAAGATTAGGGGAAAATTGTAAAACAAAATATATGAAATCTTTAATAAAATAAATACTAGACTATTAACTAGAAACTTCCCTGTTGCTTCAATTGTTCTACCAATTTCAATTCTACCTTACTGTATTCTTATCCAACCTAACTCTCCCCATCTTTTCCACAAGAACATCATCATCCATCTACCAGTTAAGTAATTGGGAAGGAAAAAAAAAGAGGAAATGAAATTGGACTGACATGACTTGTTCTTGATGTATCTGTGGTGGTTTGTTCTGACAGCCACTTCCCTTTCAAAGTACATACAGGCCATTTCTTTTAAGTACTTGTTCTAGAATTTGGCAAGAATTGATAATTCAATTTTAGTTCCCATTGTTTGAAGGAGATTTTTTTTTTTTGAAAATCAGCTCTACATTATCGTTTCCTTATCTATCAAATGACTTCTCAGGTCCCTTCCAACTCTAGGCTCCCTGCTGCTATGATCTGTTGATCTCAGCCCTTTGCCATCTCTCTTATTCTGCATGCTTTTTTGAAGATCACTGACAAGGCAGTCATATCTCCCAGATCTTTTAGTATCCTTCAGGGTTGTTAATCTGGGCCTGATCACTTGAAGTCATTGGGGGCAGTTAGATGTTCTCATTCTATTTCCTCACATTTCAATCATCCTTAGCCATATTTTTTTCTTTATCTTTCTCAGTTTGATATTTGTTTTTCTTAGCAGAGAAAACAGAAACAAAATAGGAGTTGAATGGTGAAAATATGAATATGGTTCATGGGATGTATGGGATATTTAGGGAGGACTTAACATCTCTGGTGTGAAGACTTGTCAAGCTCGTTTTTTTTAGATTTTTTTTTTTTGCAAGGCAAATGGGGTTAAGTGGCTTGCCCAAGGCCACACAGCTAGGTAATTATTAAGTGTCTGAGACTGGATTTGAACCCAGGGTACTCCTGACTCCAGGGACAGTGCTTTATCCACTGCGCCACCTAGCCACCCCTTGTCAAGCCCTTTTCAAGGCTGCTCATCCCACTTTGGTGTCCACCTGTCATCCAACTCTCACCTGTGGCTCTGAGAAACTGTAGCATGTACAGTGCCACACCCTGATGAACCAGGCTGAGGTTAAATGACAAGTCTCAAACTCAGGGAGATGTCTAATTCCTGTTTTTTAAAGGAATGAGCAGATGAGAATAATTTTTTTTCCAATAACCATGAAGGCAGCTAAAGCAGGTGCTGTGGAGCACTTTAGAGTTTGGTCAGACATCAAAGATGCCAATGTCATTCACTGCATCCTAGGCCAGATTGTAAAACTGGAAGAGGCCTCAGTGATCATTTTGTTCAACCTTCTCATTTTACAGATGTTTAAACTGAGACATAATCTTATGTGGCAATGATTACAGACAACAGAGGTCAAAAGAAACTACTCAACTCCTATTTTGAACTTTTTAAATTCACTTTTAAAATTTCGAGTTCCAAATTCTCTCTCTCCTGCCTGCCCCTCCCCCAATCACAAGAAAACAAGCAATATACCAATTACACATACACACATATGTAAAGTCATGTAAAACACTGATGTTTTTCATTCTTTGTTTTCAAAGAGGACTAATGAGATCACTGGGTGATGTCTTGACTTGTATGAGAATTGGATTTAAGTAAGGCAGAGAGTTGCACTAAGTTATCAGCCTCACTCTTTTTCTTCTAGGGTCATCAAAATCCAGTGACAGGACAAAAATTAAAATGATTGGAGATGGTCCAGGATGCAGTGACTTATCCTTAGCCCCAGGAGTAGTAAATCTGAGAGACAGACAGTTGATCTCAAGCCAGTGATCCTTCTGTTTTATCCTTGAATATCTCCTCTCTTATAGCATGTTGTAAAAAGACTTTCTTCGCTTTCATCATAAGTATCAGACTGACAAGAGCTCTTTTCTTCATAATCTTATTCTTATAGGTCTGTGGTAGTCTTTTTATTCATTTTTAGCCATCCTTTCTTGCTTCCATCTTCTGTCCATGTGTTTTAAAAAATCTTAACCAATGAATTCCTTGTTCAAACACATTCATCTTCTTCATTGAAATGATTTGATTCTATAGAGTTTCTGGTCTGCCTTTTGTTAACTTCCCTTGTAAAATTTTAGACCACAGGTTCCTATCTGACCTCTTGATAAATCCTTTAAAAATATTCTCTTCTCTTCTAGACTGTAGCCTACTACAGTCATATACAGAATATTCCAAGTGTTAGCCTTCTAACCTATTAGAACATCTAAAGCATGACTGCTTACTTTTATCTGACAAACTTCTTGTGGCAGAGATGGAATTTTCAGACTGAAGTTAAAAAAAATGAATATCTAAGATACTATAACAGTGACTAAATGACTAGAAAACCCAATAAAAATATTTTATGAACTTCTAAGAAGGATTAGAAGATCAAAAGGAGGGAAGGGGGGAGAGGACATTTATTAAGCTCCTACCACCTATAGGAATTGTGCTAAATACTTAAGTGCTATTGTTTCATATAATCCTTACAATGACCCTGTGAGTTAGGTAGTAGAGTTCATTATTACCCTTATTTTACAGTTGAAGAAACTGAGGCAGACAGAGGTCATATGACTTGTCTAGAGTCACATAACTAATATCTGAAGTGAGAATTGACTGAGATCTTCTTAACTAGGGGCCTGGTACTCTATTCACATCCAGCTGGTAAGTGCAAAAGACTCCATTTCCCAAGAATCCTTAGAGGAAACTACTATTAAGAAATAAAAACATCCCTTGAAAATTGTAGAAACTTAGATAATTATGATTAACCAACGTAGTTGAATGAACTGTTTCTCAGGATAAGTAATAGACATCCAGAGGGAGCATAGGAAATCACAAGGTATACAAAACTTTACTCATGAACTACTAAAAATCATTTAGCTGAAAATCCTCTGCCTAATCATAAACTTTAGGAAAATCACTTTGGCAACTGTGTAGAGAATGGACAGGAGTAAAGAGAAAACTTAAAATGGGGAAACTAACCAAACCCCACTTAAATAGTAGAGACAAGAGATGATGAGCATCTGTATTTTGATGGTAGCTGTGTTAATAGAGAGAAGTAGACACATACAAGGGAGGATTTGAGGGGAAAGATAAACTCAGTTTTAGACAAGTTGTTTGAGATGCCTATAGGATATTCAGAGAGAAAAGTCCAAAAGTCAGTTGACTGGAGGTCAGGAAAAAGATTAGGCCTGGGCAAATAGACCTGAGAATTATCTGTATGGAGATGATAAATGGATCAGTGGAAGATGAGGTCATCAGGCAAGATAATATAGAAGGAAAAGAGAATCCTGTTTAGAACTTTGGGAGATACCAACAGTCACTGAGCATAACTTGGATAAAGAACCAACAAAAGAGATTGAGAAGTGTTCAAAGAGTTAAGAGGAGAGCTAGAAGAGACCAGTTTAGAAAAAAAATCTAGAGATGAGAACTTGTCCAGAAGAAAGTGATCAAGAGTTTTCAAAACTGTAGGATAATCAAAAAGAATGAAGATTAAGAAGAGGCCATTAGCTTTGTCGATCTCTGGTGACTTTGTAGAGAGCAATTTAAGTCAAAAGATAAGAATGGGAGACAGACTGAAAAAGGTTTAGAAACCAGTCAAAACAAATGAAGGTACCAATTTTAGATAATTTTCTCAATGGGTTTAGACAAGAAGGGGATAGAGAGATAGAGGACAATAGGATGTAGGATCAAGTCAAGGTTTTGTAGGGATGCAAAAGACACAGGATGTGTTTATAGGCAGCAGGACTGGAGTCAGTAGTTTGAGAAAGATTGAAGATTAGAAAAAGAGTAGTGAGGATAGAGTGAACAATCTGCTAAAGAAGATGAATTGGGATCTAGGGTGACTGTAGAGGGATTTGCTTCTTTGTGCGAGACAAGGAGTGAAGGAGATAATTGCAGAAGTTATCTGGGAGATAATGTAAGATGAGGAGGAAGGAAAAAGAGGGAGCTGTAGGTGAAGGTGAAAGCAAAATGGACGTATTTTTGCTCATTCTGCTCTCTGTTATCATCATACTATCTCAAACATTTGATTTATCTTCTTTATTCTTCTCTTTCCTCAAAACATAATTTAAAACCCATATTATGCTTTGAATTTTTTGGAGACAATTCACTATTGATGTTAGTCTTTTAAAAACACTATTCTTAGTTTCATTCTATGTGGTTTTGCAGTTGTCTTTGACTGTGTGATCACCTTTTGTCTGAGCTAATCAGAAAGTTTCCTGTTGATTCACATTGGTCTCTTTAGACACATCCCTCTCCAGAGACTCAGAGACTCTAAAATATTTGAATTAGAGAGGACTTTTGTGATGCTCTAATTCCACTCTCATTTTGCAGTTGGAAATCAAAATAAAGTTAAAATTCATGCAGTGCTTCAAGACTGACAAAACTCTTCCCTCACATCTCTGTAGCTCATAGTACAAGAATTATTATTCCTATTTTACAAATTAGGAAACAGACCTAGGAGGGGGAAGAATTTTTTCTCATTTCACATGTCTAAAAAAGTAGTAGAGGTGGGGATTCAAATCAAGGTCTTCTGTTTTCAGGTTTAGTGTTCTTTCCATCATAAACACCAGGGTTGTCCAAAATGCAGCCCAGGCAGCATGCTGTTGTAGTGCGATTGTATGTGACCTGAGTGTGGGTTTACCAAATACTTTAATAAATGAAGCCTAGCTACTGCACAGCTCTCATTAAAATGGCAAATCAAAATATATTGTCTATTGTTTCAATAAAAACTTTTAAAAGTAAGGTTGGACAATCCTGAACACCATCTTTCAACATTTGCTTGAATATTTCTTGGTGATATTTTAAAGAGGGTCCTGCTTAAAGGAGGTTTGGACTAAATGACCTTTGAGGTTCTTTATTTCTTGGTGGCATTTTAAAGAGGGTCCTATTAAAGGAATGGATTGAACTAAATGACCATTAAGGTTCTTTATATGTTTGTGATTTTATCTTTTTTTTTAACCATTTTGAATTTTTAACAATTGTGTTGTCAGGGGGTGGCTAGGTGGCATAGTGGATAAAGCACCGGTCCTGGAGTCAGGAGTACCTGGGTTCAAATCTGGTCTCAGACACTTAATAATTACCTAGCTGTGTGGCCTTGGGCAAACCACTTAACCCCGTTTTCCTTGCAAAAAAACCCCTAAAAAAACCAGTTGTGTTGTCAGAATATAATTTTTTAGATGTTCTCTTAAGAGTTGTAACAGACCTTTCATCCCAGGTGATTACACTTGAAATGTGGACAGCACTTGCAACCCTTCAGCTACATAGAAACAGTGAACTTTGTATCTAGTTGGCAAGAATAATTAGTTAAAATAGGATGCTTGCAGATGGTATTTCTTTTCATCCTCTCGGTGGCTACACCCCACCCCCTTCCCAAATAAGTTCTTCCTGCCCTGACTTATCCTCCTCTTTGGAAATGGCTAACAACAACCTCTCAGAGTCTCTGCTACCATAACCTTTGACCCACAGCTTAAGTGAATTAAAGGTATGTCATTTGCCACTCATCCCAGATGAAAAGATTATTAGATTTGGTTCCATTACCCTCACATGCCCTTACCCAATCTTAGTTTTGACTTTGGGTGGGAAATTCTAAGTACTGAAATTCTGACTGTATGAGTTATACTGACCTTTTTTTGGTTCTGGGCTATACTTCCATCCACTGGCAAGTCCTTTGATCTTGACTGGTATACTCCCACTAGTATGCATTGCTATTATCTCTTCTCCCAATTTGGATTCCTCCCATCCAGATCTCCTGCAGAAAGGTTTATAGGTCCTATCCTTAAGATAGGAAAATACTCTTTTTCATATAAAAGAGTGATTGGTAATAGACTACAGACCCCCGGGGTGGGGGGGGGAGAGGGGCTTTGCCTGGAGTCTTATATTGTGTCTGTTCCAACCTGTATTCCTACTGATAACTCTACTGCTTTGTGTGTACTGAAGCAGCCCCCTTTACCCCTGCAGTCTTACTTGAGTGAAGGTGATATGGTAGGAGCTACAAGATACAACAGAGTTAACCCTTTTGTGAGACCCATCTTGGTGACTGGTGAATTATGGAAAGAGAATGTAGGATTTCAGAAATTGCCCCCTTTTGAATCCTAAACTCAGATCTTATCCTCCCATAGGATTCTTCGCACACAAGGTAGAGCATGAAAGCCGGAGCCAAAATGTCAGGAGCTTCCAGAGAACTGGGACCTTTGCCTTTGAGCGTGTCTACACTGCCAAGTGAGTCCCCCAACTTCATACTTTTTTTTAAAAAGAAAGATTTTATTTATTTTGATTTTTACAATTTCCCCCCATTCTTGTTTCCCTCCCCCCACCCCCACAGAAGGCAGTCTGTCATTCTTTACATTGTTTCCGTGGTATAAATTGATCTAAGTTAAATGTAATGAGAGAGAAATCACATCTTCAAGGAAGAAAAATAAAGTGTGAGATAGCTGAATTACATAATAAGATAATGGTTTTTTCCCCCTAAATTGAAGGTAATAAATAGTCTTTGGTCTTTGTTCAAACTCCACAGTTGTTTCTCTGGATACAGATGGTATTCTCCATTGCAGACAGCCTCAAATTGTCCCTGATGGCACTGGGAATGAGCAAGTCCATCAAGGTTGATGATCACCCCCATGTTGCGGTTAGGTTGTACAATGATTTTCTGGTTCTGCTCATCTCGCTCAGCATCAGTTCATGCAAATCCTTCCAGGCTTCCCTGAATTCCCATCCCTCCTGGTTTCTAACAGAACAATAGTGTTCTGTGACCTACATATACCACAGTTTGCTAAGTCATTCCCCAATTGAAGGACATTTACTCGATTTCCAATTTGTACAAGTGATGTTTTTACACTTTATCATAATCTCTTTGAGATATAGACCCAGTATTCACACAACTTCTTAAAAGAGAAGGGAAGCTAGCCAGATGGACATGAAATATGCCTTAACTGTTTATATGTGTAGATTAAGTATATCTGCTCAGGAGTGTGGGCAATTTTCATGATATTAGTACAATTAGATGGAGTGTCCATGGGGTAATTCTTTCAGAAGGTGGGGCTTTGGAGTCCTGACTCTTTCCCAAAATTGTTATGAAAGGGTGGGGCTAGGGAAGAGGTGGAGCCAGACACCAGTGTACTCCCTGTACCGGAAAATTGTGGCTTAGCCCACTAGTCAGGGCAGTCACCCAACTTCCTGTGAGGTTAGTCCAGTGCTGCTGTCATGGAAACGGGCCCTTACTCATCACTAAAGTCACCAAAAAAACTGTTACAAAGTGTTGTACCAACCTCCTTCTTACACACCCATTCCTTTCCACCCATGGGGAAGCTGAGAGGGGATTTGAATTACATTGATGTCCCTAACATTTATATAACCTTGGGAAGGAATTCTTATGACTTTCTCCTCCCTTTTTTCATTTTATGTAAAAGAGACTGTTGGAAAACATGATTTGAGCAGTGTAGGAGATAGGTGAAACTGGGGAAGTAAATTCAAATGGATGTTATTCAAATTAAACATTTTTCTTTTGTGCTGAATTTAAATAAAGGTTTCAAGGCAGCTACCCATTTGCCTGCATCTGCAAGGTCTACTGGCAAAGTATCCTTTTTCCACCCTATAGTCCAACCTCTTCTCACTTTCCCCTATTTCCCACTCCCACCCCATCCACACAAGACAGATGTTAATTGAACTAACTAGCTGGCCTTCACTTGTTCTAGAAAGCCATAATTTTGATGAATCTGAAGATAAGGCAATAGGGGAAAACCAGGGCCATCTTAGAAAACCATAATGGGAGTCTCAAGAATAATATACATATAAATGAAGAGAGAGAGATCATTGTTTGTATGTTGTTTTCCCATTGTCTTTCCCACTAGAATGTGAACTTTTTGAGAACAGTGAACTAACTAGCTTTTGCCTTTCTTTGACTCTCTAGCACTTATCATAGGTGCTTCATAAATGCTCATTGTTCTGACTTGCACGTAAATCATTTTTAGTATTATAATGTCACCTATTTATGGTCATAACATGTATTTTTATTGACTCAAACTTGAATTTTTTTTGGAAATTATGGCATTTCAGGATGCTTAGCAATATGGCATCATCAGGAAAACATTGGCTTTTTAAAAAAAATGGACTTTTGTGACAGGTAATTGCTTGACCATTGAAAGTACTCTATAGTTTTTCAAATGCAATGCTGCCAGCTCTTTTCTACCTGTTAAATCCTGGGTCCAATTTATTATTCATTTAATATCCATGATCCATGCTCATACATGACATATATGTATACTGTTGGACTGACTCAATGGGGTTTCATGTCCAATGGTATGTTATAGGTTATAGGGCAATAAGCCTTCTTTAGGTTGGTTTTTTCCATGTGACTTGTTAGGCTGATTCCTTTTAAGGGGTCATGGAAAGGAGAACTCTTGAAAATAAGAGACCCTTATATAAAATTCCATAAAGAGGGCAGAGTCAAATAGATGTCAAAAACAGTTAGCCACTGCTATTATCTAATGGCATTTATTATCTTTTATTCTAAATAAGCCAAAACCTATAATTTAAACCTTGATTTATGCACTTCTACATTTGCCTAATTTCATAGGTTAGAGAGTGTATCAAACCATTCTAAAAGATACAGGAAAATAAGAGGAGGAAATAGCAAACAGAATTAGGATATTTCTCTATGAAAGAAATCTCAGTGTTACATGTATAGCACCAAAAGAATAGAATGAAAGTAACGAATACAAGAATCCATTTAACAATTCACATTTAATCATAAGAAAGAATAGTTGGATCTAGCAGAAATAATGGTTCAAAAACTTTCCTTGGATGAGAATTCCAAATAATCATAGGTTTGTCAGTGGCAAAGAGAACCTCATGTATTGTGAATTAGTCTAGGGAAAGGCAGAGAGAGACACCCTGATGTGACAGTGAATCAGACTGATTCAGTGACCAGGAACCACTTGAATTCAACATAGCAACAATAACATCGAAATGTAGGACATGTCCAGTACAAAGAATACCAGCTTTGTAGAGAGATTTGATTTTAAATCTCTGTTCATTTAACTCCTTTGGCCCAGTTTTTCCATCTGTAAAATGGAGGGAGATGGATCAGATAATCTCTGTGGTCATTTCCTGCTGTAAGTTTATGATCCTGTGGCAAAGGCCTCAAGGTCAGGGCTTCCATGGAGACATTGGGAGATGTGAGAGCCTTGTTCATTTCCTCCTATATTTGATGATAGAAAGTAGAAGTTATCAAGCCTCAGCCTGAGGACGAGAAGCCAGGATATGAAGTCAGCACATCCAATTCAATAGGCAAGGTGGTAGGTGCTATTATTCTCCTGATTATATATATATATAAATGAAAATAGTTTATATATATATAAAATTATAGGGATATATTTCTATTTACATGTAATATACTGTTAAATGTACATATGGATCTCATTTGTAAGGAAATTGAAATAGAGAGGTAGAGTGATCTGTCTAGGGATGGAATTTGAGTTCACCTAATTCAAACTCTTCATTTTATAGAAAAGGAAACTTAGAGCAAGTCAAGTCAATAAGACACTAATGGAAAAGATGACACTAGACTCCGCTTCCAGAGCTATACCATAATACTTTCATGTTTGATGAGTATTCGTTTCTTTGTTGAAGTATTTGTTTCTTTGTTGTTAACAAGTATTGGGATTTCTTTAAGGGGCACTCTATCAACTGCCTAGTAGATTGTAAACTTCTTGTGGGCAGAGACCATGCTGTTTTTTAAAGTTTATCATTATATTCTTAGTGTCTCCCATAGCTCCTTGCTTATAGCACTTAATAAATTGTTGTTGAATTTTATTTAATTGAAAATGAAAATAGCCTAAGGACTTCCTGATCTCTGGGTTATTTTTCTGTCAATCTTGTCCTGTTTAGTCACCAGAGGACTGTCTTTATCTGGACTATATAACAAATGTCCACAGTTAGTGCAAAAAAGTAGGATATTCTTCACCTGATCTAAGCAATGGCTAAAGAGAAATCTCTGTCAAGGGCCTAACAAACTTATTCGACACTTAAATAAATCTTTTTGCTTTTGCTTTTGTTTTTAACCATATTAAGATAGGAGAAATAAAATGTCGAATCAATGTCCACCTGGCTTCAGGTTGCCTCAAAGTTGCCTCAGACTCATGTTGGTTTTGCAATCTTGGAAACATTATGTTTTAGTAGTCTAGGCAGCCTACAAAGACTGTGACTTGACCGTTTCCCCTTTTTTACAGATGAATAAACTGATATCCAAAGAGGGGAAAGTAAATTGTCCCCAAATCATACAGATAATTAGTGACAGAATGTGAATAAGGACTTTTTTTGACTCATTGGACTCCTTTTACTCTTCCATCTTGCCTTCTTCCACTACAATCCATTATACTTTTTTAATAGTGCTAATTGTTTTTTTCTTTTTTTAAATTTATTTTTATTAAAGATATTATTTGAGTTTTACAATTTCCCCCCAATCTTGCTTCCCCCCCACAGAAAGCACTCTGTCAGTCTTTACTTTGTTTCCATGTTGTACCTTGATCCAAATTGGGTGTGATGAGAGAGAAATCATATCCTTAAAGAGAAGAGAAGTCTAAGAGGTAACAAGATCAGACAATAAGATATCTGGTTTTTTCCCTAAATTAAGGGGAATAGTCCTTGCACTTTGTTCACACTCCACAGCTCCTTATCTGGATACAGATGGCACTCTCCTTTGCAGACAGCCCAAAATTGTTCCTGATTGTTGCACTGATGGAATGAGCAAGTCCTTCAAGGTTGAACATCACTCCCATGTTGCTGTTAGGGCGTACAGTGTTTTTCTGGTTCTGCTCATCTCACTCAGCATCAGTTCATGCAAATCCCTCCAGGTTTCCCTGAAATCCCATCCCTCCTGGTTTCTAATAGAACAATAGTGTTCCATGACATACATATACCATAGGTTGCTAAGCCATTCCCCAATTGAAGGACATTTACTGGATTTCCAATTCTTTGCCACCACAAACAGGGCTGCTATAAATATTTTTGTACAAGTAATGTTTTTACCCTTTTCCCTCATCTCTTCAGGGTATAGACCCAGTAGTGGTATTGCTGGGTATGCACATTTTTGTTGCTGTTTTGGCATAGTTCCAAATAGCTCTCCAGAAGGCTTGGATGAGTTCACAGCTCCACCAACAGTGTAATAGTGTCCCAGATTTCCCACATCCCTTCCAACAATGATCATTATCCTTCCTGGTCATACTGGCCAATCTGAGAGGTGTGAGGTGGTACCTCAGAGAAGCTTTAATTTGCATTTCTCTAATAATTAATAATTTAGAGCATTTTATCATATGGCTATGGATTACTTTGATCTCCTCATCTGTAAATTGCCTTTGCATATCCTTTGACCATTTGTCAATTGGGGAATGAATAGTGCTAATTGTTAAGAAGTTTTTCCTTATGCCAAATCAAAAAAAAATCTGTCTTCTTGCAATTTCAGCACCTGACTCCTAAACATGTCCTCTGGGGCAAAGCAAAATCAATTTGATCACTCCTCCATATGAGATACAGCTTCTTTTGTGCCAAAGTTCTCTCTTCTCAGGTGAAATGTTTTCAGTTCCTTCAACCCTTTCTCATACATTGTTTCAAGACTTCTTACCATCCTTGTACAAGGCCTGAATACTTTCCATTTTAGCAATATCTATCCCAAACCATGATACTCAGAACTAAATAAAATACTCCAGATATCATCTGAGCAGGAAAGGAAATAGAAGACCATCATCAATCATTCTAGATAATGTTAGCTCTTTTAGCTGCAAAGTCACAGTGTAACCATATCAAACTTGCAGGCCACTAAGGCCCACAAATCTTTTTCAGTTGACCATTTATCTAGATTCATTTCCACTATCATGTACTTGTAAAGTAGCAGGGTCCAGGTTTGAACTACTCTGACACCAAATTCTGTGTTCTTTCCATATTGCAAGGTTGAATTTTTCCTATGCTTGATACTCTCTTCCATCTCAAATCCACAGACCTTGGTTTAAAAGACTGGATCCAGGGTTAGTCTTCCCCTGCCATGCCCCTCTTGTTTGCATAGTTCTCCTTTCAGTTTTAATGAGTTTCCTGGCACAGCCACCACTTGGAAAGGGGCCAGAGGAGTCCATCAGGAAACCCTGCATCAGATAGGTTTCATCAAAGGAGCAGAATAAATGAGTTTTTTACATGTGTTCATTTTATATCCCTGCCTGTTTCCAATTTGGTGGCTGTCTGCCATCTCTTATAGGATAGATGTAGGGGGAATTATGAGCATGAACCTGTTTTTCATTGTTTGTGCTGTGAGATGGTAATTGTTCATTTGGAGGTGAAAAATCAAGTTTTGATAATTTTTCAAGTGAATATTTTCCTTCTCTTTCTTTTCTAGCCAAAACTGCATAGATGCCTATCCCACATTTCTTGTTATGCTTTGGAGTGCTGGGCTACTTTGTAGCCAAGGTAATGGATTTACTTCTTTTTGGTTATTTGGTTATTCCCTATGTGTTTAGACCTGAGGTTTCCCCTACACCCTTACCTCAGACCCTTTGCCAGCCCTTCAGCTTAGATGTTTGAAAGAACTCCAGTGCCTGAGAACACTTTGAGGACTCAAGGCCTTTTCTCCTGGAGAAGGGAGAGAGCTGTGAGAATGCTGGGGAAGACAGACAGACAGAGAGAGAGAGAGAGAGAGAGAGAGAGAGAGAGAGAGAGAGAGAGAGAGAGAGAGAGAGAGAGAGAGAGAGAGAGACAGAGAGAGACAGAGAGAGACAGTCCAACCAAGATGGTTTAAGGCTAAATGTGATTCAGAAACCAGAAGCAGAGTTAGCTCAGATAAATGATAGCACCTGAGGGATAGATTCTGGGGTTGCTCTCACTCATTCTTCTGTTAATAAGTTTCCATCTGTTTCCCTTCTCTGTACATAGGTGCTCCAGCGATAGGGTGGTTGTCTTACAACATATCAGCCTTTCTCCAGATTATCACAGCTCCTGGTTTTGATTCCAGTAATCCAGAGGAATAGAGTGACTCTATAATGAGTTGATTTAAAATTAAATGAGAACTATATCCATTGCTTTTGGATTCCTTTTCAAGATTACAGTATCTCATAAGCTTCTTAATGACCAAAACCATGTCTGGCTGAGGCTTGACTTGGCTATCTGGTCAAGTGATGGCTGTATGTACCTGCCCCCTAGTGGTACTCAAATTAAAAACCTAAAGGATTGTTCAAGTTGATGTTTAATGAATTAATTCTTATCCAGCTTTCTGGAGGTTGCTGGTAGACTGTTTTCTCCTTTCTTACACTGTTAGATCACAGAACAAAAGATGACAAGGCTTAAAACTAGGAATTCTGACCTCTTATTTTTTAAGTTATGCCACTAGTAGCTTAAGGCAAGTGGTTCTAAATCAAACAATGCCCTTGAGAGAGAGGAAGACACCCCTTCAACATTACAGATAGAATCATCGAAGAGAGCTTGTGGGAAGGCATGATCTGCATTTGCCCAAGATTGGAAGGCATGAATGGGTTGGGATCTGCTGATGGAGGAATTACACATGTTGATGAGATCACAGGTTCATGTAAATCCTGGAGACACAAAAGAGGGAATTGTCAAAATAGATGAACCAGTAATATTGATATAGTACTCAAGTGGGGTTCCTGATTTTGGAATGTTCTTTGAATATGCCAAAACTGTCATATGGAAGATAAGGGTTAGACTTGTTATATTTGACCCTGGAGGAAAGAACTAGACTCAAGGGGCAAATGTTCCAGAGATTCATATTTCAGCTCAATATGAAAAAAAAATCTTAACAATTAGAAATGTCTGAAAGTAGAACAAGCTGCCCTAGGACATGGTGAGCTCACTGTCACTAGAGGTCAAGTGGCGGTTAAATGAACTCATCTGGATGTTGTCCAGCAAAGTCATTCTTTGGATTAAGGTTGGACTCCATGACTTTTGGAATTATCTTCCAAATTGACAATCTATGATTACAGGAGAAACAGTGCTCTATTTGAAACCTTAGCAAGTAGCATAAACCTTATATTTCTTAGGTCAGATATGAGAGTGCTTTCTAGTACTTTTAAAATCTTTAAAAGCACCACAATCACATAGGCTGATATTTTTATGGAATTTTGGACCTGAAAAAAAACCTCAGCAAACAAATTGGATACTACTTTTGGGTCAATCTCCCACAGGATTTTCAACATTGGGCAAGGCTACCTAAAGGTCTCTAAACTCCACTTAGGATGGTTTGGTCATTTGGGTATTGCTTAAGAAGTGGGGTGATAAATCTCTAGAGCCCCTAAGGTCTTGTTGATAGTTCCATAACTTTCTTCTTCTGCAACATGCACTTCAAATCTGCTTTCCAGGGTTCTTGTCACTTGCATTACACAACTTTGATTTTTTTTTTTTATTAACAGAGTATCTTTCTTCCCAGGATTGGCTGAAAGTATTTAATAAAAAAGCATTTCCTAACATTTTTTCTTTTTTGTTTTTCCCATTTAGTTCCTGCTGCCTTTGCTGGACTGATGTACCTGTTTGTGAGGCAAAAATACTTTGTAGGTTATCTAGGAGAAAGGACACAGAGGTGGGTCAGTGGGACTGGTTGGGAAACACTGGAGTAATTAATGTTGGGCTGGTGATTATTCAGAAAAGGTTTCAACTGTGACCACCAAACTGTCTAGGACCTGAAAACATGTGAATAGAGTGATTGAATAGCATTACTACTCCTAAAATCTTCAAACCCTTATTAATCACCTGTTGTTGTTCAGTAATTACAGTCATGTTCAAGTCTTCATGATCCCTTTTGGGGTTTTCTTGAAAAAGACTCTGCATTGGTCATTTCCTTCTTCAGGTCATTTTATAGATGAAGAAACTGAAGCAAACAGGGTTAAGGATTTTAGACTGAATTTGAACTCAGATATTCCTGACACCAGGTCCAGTGCTCTTATCTACTATATCACCCAGTGGCTCCTTCCTTCCCTTCCTCCTTCCCTTCCTCCTTCCCTCTCTCTTTCCTTTTTTTCCCCTTCTTCCTTCCTTCCTTCCTTCCTTCCTTCCTTCCTTCATCTTCTCTTTCCAACATTCATATGTAGGCCATGGAAAGAGTATTGGATTTGGAGTCTAGCATGTTGAGTTTGAATCCTAACTCTACACTAAGTGCCAGAGAATATACAAAGTTTAGATACTAAAACTATCCTTGCCCTCATAAGGCTTACAGTCTAGAGGGAGGCTAAATCTCAAACTTAAATAATTATATGGAAAAATGTTGCTTAAATGCAATGGTGAGCTGCAAAATAGAGTGTAGTGAGAGATACAATTAGACTTGATTTAGATTATTTCCAAGGTTCTTTGCAATTCTAGTTCTATTATGATTGTATTCGTTCTACTTGACCCCATAGAGGCAGAAAGAGAACCAACAGGTGTCAATGGCAAAGAGACATATTTAGATCTGATGAATAGAAAAAATTTAACAACATTAGAGTTGGTATAAAGAACTAGGAATCTTTTATGATTCTGATTATGTGTGATTTGAGTATCAAATAGAAAGTTTTAAAGCACTCTTAGGGATATGATTATTCTCCAACATCCTCCTCCCCTTCCAGTTCTTCCCTACCCCATATCTTTTGCCACTGCCCCCTTAGAATCAATCACTTGCTCCTTCTTTTGTGGGAAGGATACTATAGTGAAAATAGAACAGAATCTGGAGTCACAAGTCCTAGATTTGAATCTTGGTTCTGATGTTTCCTCCCTCTCCCCATCACAGTCTTGGGCAAACAACTTAAGTGAGCCCAGGTTTTCTCAATTATAAAATGGGGGTAAAAACGTGTGGCCTATAGGGGATTGTGTATGCTGTGTGTTTTGGAGCCTCCAACATAAATGTCAGTTGTTAATACTGTTGTTCTTCCACGGATTTCTCTTGAGCTCCAAGAGCACAATGAGAGTCAAAGCATGCGATTTGTGTTCCATTCATTTTTGTAATAAGTCTTCAGGGGAGCTGAATAGAAGTCATGGTAATAAACCGTAGTGAGAAAGGATAATTATAAAAACCTAAAATAACATGAGACCCTCTAGTTATAAAGAACCTTCACTATCTCATTGAATTATTACAATCACCTTGTGAAGCAACTAATTACTCTCTTTTTTACAAATGAGGAAACTGAGGCTTAGATAGATTCAGAGAATTGACCAAGGTCACATAGCTGATAAATGGCAGATGTGAGACTTGAACCCAAGGACCTCTTCTTTCCAAATCCAGCACTTTTTTCAAATATCACACTGTTTCCTGCGCTATTCTGACCAATTTGTAGACCAAAGCAGATGTGAAATCTAACAGCTGCAATTACTCTCATCACAATTGAGCTGGTCTACCTAGAACCTAGTAATTGTTCATTTATATTCAACTCTCTATGATTCCATTTGGGGTTTTCTTGGCTTAAGATACTGGAATGGTTTGCCGTTTCCTTCTCTGGCTTTATAGATGAAGAAACGGAGGCAAACAGGGTTAAATGACTTGACCAAGGTCACACAGCCACCTAGCTGCCTCTTCGAACAAGTGATTATTATACTTTCAAGGGGAACACACCAAATGCTCAGGAGGCTGCCCTTAGCACCCAGAGGCATCTGCCAGGGTCTAAGTAACTGGGAGGCAGAGATGGACCCCTGCCTTCCTTGTTGAGACTAACTGTCACTACTACTGCTTTGACTCTTCTTCACCCCCTCCGTTCTTTTATCTGTGTTCTCCTGTAGCATCACTCCACTAAAGTCAATGTAATTTTATATTCAGATAGTAGTAGCCTTCAACTGCTGCTGTTAGAGCATCAGGGAAGTGAAGAAGGATTCTAGACCTGGGACTGCCATTCACTAGCTGTGTAACCTTGGGCACTTGTGTAACTTTTCTAGCTTAATTTTTCTCCTTTGTAAGCTGAGGATCATGATGCTAATGTGTCCTGTCTCCCAAGATTATTAGGGAGGAAAATTCATGGTAAACCAAGTTTCCTGTAAATGTGAACTGTTATTACTATGTTTGAATTTCACCTTGGCTATGGCTTTTCAGCTTTTGGACCATGTTGTGACTTTCTGGGATTCATGGGAAATATTTACCTTCTTCTATAATCTCTGTGTGTATGAGTATATGTGTGTGTCTGTATGTGTGAGTATGATTGTGTATATATGTTTGTATGTGTGAATGTGATTGTATGTAAGTGTGTGTGTGTGTGTGTGTGTGTGTGTGTGTGTATGTATGTTTGAATGTGGAAGCCGATGATTCCCCTCCTTGGGGAGATATCCATAGGAAATCTGCTTTCATTAGTCTGGTTGCTTACCTTGCAGAAGTAGTCATCATGCTCATGTGACCTTTTCCTAATTAGAATTGAATAGAATGCTAGAGTGGGAAGAGATTTAAGAAATAATGTACTATAACTGGAAAGTGAGGTCTGGAGAGATTAAGTGATGCTCAAATTCTTAGAAGATTTGGGCTTAAAACCCAGGGATCTTGACTTCCAGTCCAGGTCCTTTCCATTATACTTCCCTACCTTCTTTTAGCACTAATTCAGCTAAAAAGTAAGAGTCAAAGTAGTCTGAATCCATTTCAAGACACATTTTAGTATTTTATTTTGCATGTGCAGCTAGAAGGAAGGCAATTGGTATATCAGTCACAGACCTAGTAACTCAATCAAAGACTATGCAACCTGAAAGCGATCTCAAAAACTAAACTCCCTTAAGCCAGAGATGGGACAAGGCATTTTTGTTCCCTAGGCAAAATTTAACAATTGTGTCTCCCAATTTACTGTCAGAGAGAGGTGAGTGATTCAGAAGACAGACTGTTGGACCTGGAGTCAAGAAGACCTGAGTTCAAATGCAGCCTCAGACACTTACTATGAGATCCTGTTTGTCTCAGTTTCCTGGACATTAAAACAGGGATAACAATAGTGCCTACTTCACAGAGTTGTTGTGAGCATCCAGTGAGATAATCTTTCTAAAATTTGCATAGCATTTGGAGGTTCTCAGACCCTCAGGCCTCAGGTGCACTGGAGCCCTGAGACTTCCATCTCACAATATGTTGTGAGGAGACTGGGTACCTTCCATCTACCCTAAGCAATCACTTCCATCTGTAGCAGCACCAGGTATCTCTCTACCTTCTGCTAGTCCAGTCTCCCAGCTAGGATGTAGAGGATCTCCAGGATAAAGAAGAGCATCCCTCCCTTCAACTTCAGGTTTCCCATGTTCTGCTTCACCTTTGAAGGTAGAAGAATGACATCTCCAATCAGTGATTAACATTCTCACTCCTGGTCACAAACTTCACATTCTGGTGACAATGAGCTCCTATAAGTCAGTATACAAATCCCACTTCTCACCCCTTACCACTAGATTCCTCATTCCTAGTCCTCTCAATCTTCTTACTCCAAAGTTTTATCCCTACTCTGCCCAGCCCTTCCCCCCCTTGCTCTCTGGAATGCCTGTTACAGAGACAACAAACTTCCCTCCATCTTAAATCTTTTCCTTTTCCATTCCTTCCATTTCTAGCAATCATTGAATCTTGGCCTCTCCTTGGTGTCATAGCTTCCCTGCTCTCCCTTTCCAGTACTAGCAGCAAGTCCAGTCAAGCCTCAGTCTTGGATCACATCCATCATTCCTTATCTTCATGCCTAAACATGTTTCTGAATGAGGGTAGAGAAAATTATGCAACAATTCTGACTGAGTCCACTACAAATTTATGTTATAAAACCTTGACTAGGCCCTCATTGATGCTAGGCAATTCTACTATACCTGTTGTATCAACTCACCATCCTACTCTCCATAGCACTCTTTTAAACCTGTTCATTTCTCCTTAAACTCTCCCCCTCCAGAGCTCCCCCTCCCCCAGAAAAAATAAAGGTCTTCCACCATGAGCTTTTTCTTTTCCCCTTTCCTCGTCTCTTATCATTCAGGTGCCTTTTGATACCATCACCTCCTCCACCCTCTTTCATATGATGAAGTGGTCTTACTCACTTTTCTGAGGCTATCCCCTCTACTTGTTGAAGTTCTCATTCCACCCCATCTCCTCCAACAGATTGCCCTCCCTGTCATCCCTGCAATCTTTTTGTGTGACTGAGGTGGGGTGGAGGAGTAGATCATGGGAAGTGAACAGGTTGAAGAACTGAACGATGAGGGTATCTGAGAGAATACATCAATACATATATTGGAGCTCCCTAGTCTGAGGGTAGGAGTGGAAGAGGATAGAAAATTATCCTACATCTCTTCTGTTCTTTATAACTAAACTCCCCCCAAAGCCATTTATAATAGATGCTTCCTCTTTTTCTCTTGACTCTCTTCTTAGCCCCTTACAATCTGACTTCTGACCTTATTCCACTAAAGCTGCTAACTCCAAAGTTACTAATGATCTCTTAGTTGCCAAATCCAGTGGCCTTATCTCAGTCCTCATTCTCCCTTATCTCTCTGCAGCCTTTGACACTGTTGATGGCTCTTTCCTCCCTGCTATTCTCTCATCTACCTGCTCCCTCTCTGTCTCATCTGCTGGATCCTCATCCAGATAAGATCCAATAGGTATCCTGCAGGACTCTATTATTTATAGAGGGGAAACACCATCCTTCCAGTCCTTCAAGCTCACAACCTAGGAATCATCCTAGATTCCTTTCTGTCTATCACCTCCTATATTGAGTCTGTTACCAAAGTTTGTTGATGTCATCTTTGCAATATCCCTCAAATAAGCTCCTTTCTCTCTTCTGACACTGTCACCTCTCTAGTGCAGACCCTCATCACCTTGCACCTGGGCAATTGGGAGAGTCTATTGGTGGGTCTGCCTCAAGTCTCTCCCCAATCCAATCCATTCTCCATTTAGCCACTAAAGTGATTTTTCCTAAAGCTTAGATTCAATCATGTCATTCTTCCCCTCCATTCCCCAATAAGCACAGTGGCTTCCTATTGCTTCCAGGAACAATATAATATACTCTTTTGGGCATTCAAAGTCCTTCATAGCCTAGCTCCCTCTTGACTTTCCAATCATCTTATACCTTGTTCCCTGACTCATACTCTTCAGTGACATTGGCTTCCTGGTTGTTCCACAAACAAGATACTCCATCTCTTGGCTCTGGATATTTTCTATGACTGTCCCCCATGTCTGGAATGCTCTCCTTTCTCCATTCCAAATATTGACCCTCCTGACTTCCTTTAAATCCTAAATAAAATCCTGCCTTCTATGGGAAACTTTCCCTAATCCTCTTTTTTAAAAATTTAAAAAATGTTTATTTTCCTAATCCTCTTAATTCCAGTGCCTTTCCTGTGTTAACAATTTCCCATTTGTCCTGCATATAACTTGATTTGTGTATATTTGTTTGTATGTATTTCCCTATTTTAGACTATAAGGTCTTGAGGGCAGGGGTTGTCTTTTACTATTTTTTTTTGTATTCCCAGTGCTTGGCAGAGTGCCTGGCATGTTTATTGATTGATTAATAAATGCTTGTTTCCTCCCCTCCCCTCTCCTTCCCTTCCCTTCCCTTCCCTTCCCTTCCCTTCCCTTCCCTTCCCTTCCCTTCCCTTCCCTTCCCTTCCCTTCCCTTTTACTATTTTTTTTGTATTCCCAGTGCTTGGCAGAGTGCCTGGCATGTTTATTGATTGATTAATAAATTCTTGTTTCCTCCCTCCCCTCTCCTTCCCTTCCCTTCCCTTCCCTCCCCTCCCCTCCCCTCCCCTTCCCTTCCCTTCCCCTCCCCCTCCCCTCCCCTTCCCTTCCTAACATCACAGATTTAGGGCTAAAATGGACTCCTTTTTTATGAATAAGTAAACTTAGGGTCAGAGGGATTAAGTGATTGAAGTAAAATAAATGAAAAAAATTACACAAAATCAAACAGACAATTGTATCATAAAAATAGCAAATCAACTCTGGAGAAGAGAAGAAATGTGCCCCTGTCCTTTTGATGGAGAAGTGGTGGTGGTGATGGGGTCTTTGGTCTGGAGTAATATGCTGTCAGGTGCTATCACTGTGTCCTCTGGTTTTACTTAACTTTTTTTTTTGTTTTTCTTTATCATAAATATATTTGTTAAAAATAATAAATTAGCAATCAAAAATTGAAAATTAATTATTTTTAAATCAACCAAGAATCAATCAAATAATAAAAATATTAAAAAGTAATGGATTATTTGGTCTGAGCCAAGGGAAGCTATGGCTTCTCTAATAAATTCTAACCAAAACTAGAATCCAGTGCTATTCTACTAAGGGGTGTGAACTTACCACTGTTCAGTGTAGAAGGGGACTGGAGGGGTGATTGAGGAGGGACTAATTTGGATAAACTGACCATTTACTTCAGACTTTGCCTTTGTTCTTGTGTTCTATGCTCACTCAGTCCAGGCCCTGGTCCGATTGTTTGTTCCACTGGAATGTCCCTGCTTTTCATTCGAAGTAATCTGCTCTTCCTTCCACTGATAATGAACACAATCTCTCCACACTTAGCATGTGACCAAAATAAATAAAAGCATGTGAGTGTCTCTGTATTCAAAGAGGGTGGTAATGACCCTTGTCAAACAAGGCTAGTTAGGGGTGGCTAGGTGGTACAGTGGATAGAACACCTGCCCTGGAGTCAGGAGTACCTGAATTCAAATCCTGCCTCAGACACTTAATAATTACCTAGCTGTGTGACCTTGGGCAAGCCACTTAACCCCATTTGCCTTGCAAAAAAACCCTAAAAACAAAAACAAAAATAAAAAAGCAAGGCTAGTCCTTGGACAACTGGCACAGAGTCTGCTGCTGGACCCACACAAGAAGGCTTTCTGCCTTGGTAATATACATATACCATTTTATATATTATAGAAATTAGATACTGGGTATGGATGTAAATAAGTCTATTACATAAATACAATGTATATTGTATAATGTTTAAAGGTCACCCATCCACAGGAGAGCTCAAACCAAAAAGCAGAAAAGAGGATGTATAGGAGAAATACTAGGAGAAAGTAGAATTGGCACTAATTAGATGGGAGGTGCTGGGTCAGAGAGGGAAGTTGGAGGTGACACCTGATTTGGGAACCTTAAGTGACTGAAAGGATGATGGCAGTCCCTCAAATCAAAGTTAGTGAGTTCTGTTTTGATCACCTTGAGTAGAGAGGTTTTAATTTAGCAAAATCAGTTGATAGTTCACCACTACTCTACCAAAGGGAAAAAGATGTGCTCCATTGTGCACTCATTGGGAAACAATTGTGATTATTTCATTTATTCTGGATTATTTTAGTGTTATCTTCTGTTAGATCATTGTATTTGTGTATATTGTTCTTTGGATTTTATTTCTTCTCTTCATACAAGTCTTCCCAAGTTTCTCTAAATTCATTATATTCATTTCTTTTGGTTCAATAATACTGTTACATACTCAAATCACAATTCATGCAACTATTCCCCATTCAGTGAGTATTTGTTTTGCATTTGCTGCTAAAAAAAGATTCTAAATTTTGCTATATATGGGGATCTACTGGAATTGCCACATTAAGGGTTATAATCAGTTTGGTAATTTTTTCACATGGTTTCTAATTGATTTCTGGAATGGTTGTATCAACATACAACCATACTAGTAGTGAATAAGTATGCTGATTTGATTTGGTTCTTTCTTGCCCCTTGATGATCATACTCCATTTTGTCAACTTTTCTTTTAAAAGTGTTGCCAGAAAAGAATAGTTAAAACATGATCTGATCAATGTAAAATAGAAGTGAATTTCCTTGCCTTTCATCTGTGCCCTTTTAAAAATAACTTCTTTTAATTAACTTAGAAATTAACACGAGTATATCAGAATTTAAAATAGAATTGTCTATGAACTCCAAAATTTATTTGTGCAATTTTAAAAGTATGGATTAGGGCAGCTAGGTGGCACAGTGGATAGAGCACTGGCCTTGGAATCAGGAGGACATGAGTTCAAAACCTACCTCTGACACTTACTAGCTGTGTGAACTAGAGTAAATTACTTAATCCTGATTGCCCCACATCCAGGATCATCTCTAGTCATCCTGATTCATACCTGGACAATGGACCCAGATGAGTCTGGAGGAGAAATTGAGACTGGTGACTTAGCACAGGCCTCCCCGCCTCAAATCCAATTCATGAGCTTGTCATGGCATCATCTCCCTGATGTCATGGTCTTCTTTGAAAATGAAGGATTAATATTAAAAGTATAGATTGTTAAACAAGATTGTAATAAAATTGTTTTGTGTATTCTTCAAAAAAAAAAAAAGAAAACCCCTGTGATATTAAATGAAAAAGGCATCAAAAACTTTATTTGAAAAAGAATCAAATTCACAAATAAATTAGAGGGCAATGGAAAGAGGAAAGCAAAATATTATTTGCCCATGGATGTTGTGTAGTGTTAAATTCTTTCAAAGGCAGATTCAGGTTGAACTCTCTAAATGGATTTAACCCTGCCAAGCTTTGTGGGGACAACTAGATATAGACATGGTTAAAGAAAGTCATGGAAGAGTTTGGAAAAGGGGAATAAATGTGGCTAAGGCAGTCTCAATAACCCAATTATGCGTTCATAAGTTAGTGGGGAAATTTCTTCCTGACCCAGACTGATGCTCTGCTTGGACAGTCTAAGGATTTATAGTCCTGGTAAGAGGTATATGAATGTACTGAAATGTCTCTCTCCTGCATACTTTTTAGAGGAAGGTCTATTCTGCCACTGATATGTGCCTAGCCCTCATTAATGGGAAGATGAGTTATTCCTGTGCAGCCAGAGGAGAATAGATTATCCCTTTAGATGCTGGAGCACCTTTTAGTTTTAACAAGCTTTATTGGCTCATTTGAGCCATCAGTTATAACACAGAGGTACTTAAAATATCTCATGATACATATAGATCCCTGGGCCACCCTTATTGGCTTTCTTTGAGAAAGAAGACAGCCCCAGAAAAAACCTCAATAAGCTAATTCTATTTCTAATCTTTAGTAAGGGAACCTGATTAGTAAAAGGGTCATTGTGAATCCATTCCTCCTTTGTTCCATGTCCTTGAGAAGGCAGCATTAAGAAAGACATGGGACAACAGAAGGTGGGGGACACAAAACAAACCAGTTCAATAGTTTCCGAAATATAATAGATTGATGAGGGCATTTATTCGGCAATGGGGAACTCAATACAGACAAATAGAGGTCTGGGTTTCTTGAATTTGCTTATAAAATGAGATTATTAAGTGATGATACTTGAGACATAAGCATCTTTACTATGAATCAAATCAAAAATTCTTTGAGCTACAATTTAAACCCCAAGTTCCCCAAGTCACAACATGTTTTGTTGGATTGTTTATACTGGTTCTGCATCCATATTCCTTCTTCCTCTCTCTCTCTCTTTTCCAGCACACCTGGCTACATCTTTGGGAAACGCATCATATTCTTCCTCTTCCTCATGTCTGTTGCCGGTATCTTCAACTATTACCTTGTCCTTCTTTTTGGAAGTGATTTTGAAAACTACATAAAGACAATAACTACCACCATCTCCCCACTGCTTCTTATTCCCTAATTCTGTCCTGAGCATGGAGTTGTTGGTCTCAGCTAATTGATGCATTGAAACTATGGTAATTCAACCCTTTATGACCCCCCTCTTTGTATGACTGTAAATCAGATGACTTCCTGGTCTTCGTGGAAGAAAAGGATTTAGAATCAGCTGAGAATGGCTGGGGTAACACTTTGGATCTTCAGATACGTTCTCCACAGTCTTTGAGTTATCCTGATATTGTATGCCTTATTGTGTTGCTAGAACATTTTCTTTAATAAAACAAGATATGCTCATATTTGGTGGTTGAGTTTTATCTTTGAGCATGTATACAAAGTTGGAGAGTTCATAAGGCTGTGAACTTATCCCAACCAAGCACCAAAGGGCCAGGCTATGAGGGGAAATTTCCTTCTTCACCAACCCAATCCAAGGGCATCCAAGAAAGCAAATATTTCAGGGATCCCTTCCTCCCAACCTTCCCTTCAATGAGAGATGTCCTTCCTCTCCATTCCCATTCCAACAGGAGGGAACTCACTCCTCCTAATGCAACTCTGACTCTTAGGCTCACTCTACCCTTCTTGGTGGCCATGACCTACCCTTATTTAGCCCCCTCCATATACCTTCAGTTGCACATAGTTACTCAAATTAGGTGGAGTAGGGAATCTCCAAGACAATCCTTTAAGACTGGGAGTCATTAATACAATTCTTCCAATAAGGTGGAGAGCCACTAGGTCTTGCCACCTGTTTTGCCTCTCTGTCCTCCAAGCATCTGGGCAGCCCCATCTGACTTTCCATTAACCCCCAGTGGCCATCAGGCCTTTCCATCCACCATGAAGTTGAACTCTCTTGTATATCTTGTCTGCCAAATTTAGAATGTGAGCTCCTGGAGGAAAGGGATTATTCACTTTTTTATTCATAAAGACAATACTTAACTAACATAGAAGAAATATGTCAGTAATAAAGAACCAAAGCTATTCCAGCCATTCATTTACAATCCTCATGAACTCTTGAGAGTACTGATCTCAACTTCTAGAATTGCCAGGTTTAGTTATAGCCAAGAGGCTGCCATATTCCATTCAGGATTCTTGGGGTACCCCTGAGGGTTAGTAGTTTTTATCCTAATGCTATTGAATCTGACCCCTGTTTTGGTGTATTTCCCCCTGGTGTATCTATCACCAGTTATAGTTAAGGTTTGCAAAGCACTTTTTTCTTTACAACAACCCTGTGAGGAAAGTACTATTATTATTTTCATTTAACAGATGAGGAAACTGAGGTAGCTGAGGTTGAAGTGTCACACAACTAGTATGAATCAGAGGCTAGTTCACAAAGCCATAACTGATCAGGAGGAGAAATACCTTAGATAAAGAAGTTTGGTATTGTAATATTAGGTGTGGATGATAGAGTGCAGGAAAACTTAGGGGTTCTAGAAGTACTCTACCCATAAAAGAGAAGAGTAGCTTAAGTTCAGAACTTTTAAGATATGAAAAGTTTCTGACCAGGATAGAGAATGCCTCTTCAGTCCTGGATGATAAGGGAGAATTTGTGATTCTTTTTACAGAGACCTAAAGCGTGAGCTCCTTGAGGGAAGTAATGAATTTTTTTTTTCTCTTTTGGCATCCCTGGCACTTAGTAAATATTTAATATATGTTTATTGATTGACTGGTTATCTATAAAGAACTTCATGAAGAAAAAGCTGAAACTAATGATGAGAGTATCAGTCAGTCCTTCCCCAGTTCAAACTCCAAATCTGCATTGGTTCATCTGAAATATGATTTCTTTAGTGCATAGATGGCACAGTGAATAGAGCTGTGGATAGAATGGATAGGAAAGACTCATTTCCCTGAGTTCAAATCTGACCTCAGATACTTACTAGTCACTTAATCCTGTTAGCCTCCATTTCTTTATCTGTAAAATAAATTGGAGAAGGAAGTGGTAAACCACTCAAGACATGATTGAGGTGACTCAACAAATAACAACATGGTTGTGTTGGTTTAGTGATAAGGTTGACTTCCTGGGTTCAAATCTTGGCTTTGCTCCTTGCCACTTGCATGCCTTGGCAAGTCACTCAATTACTCCTGGACTTGGGTTTCTTCATCTGTAAAATAAAGCAATTGGATGGCATGATATTTATGGTCCCTTTCAACTTGCCATCTTAGCCATTCTCTTGCAATACCATGGAATCTAGTTCTAGCCTTTACTTTCTTTTTCTACCCCATATCCACTTAATCCAGACAGCATCTTTTCCTAGATTTATTCACAAGGGGAAAAAATAAAGCAAATACAAATTCCTATGTAAAAAAATACAACAGGGTCAGGTAATTAGATTTCTTAATCTACTCAGTCTCAGACTGAGTGGCACCCATGTTTTTTTCTACCCTAATCCTTAACTAAGGTGACTCAGGCCTAGCATAGCTCATTATCCTTTATAGGCTGGCAATCCCACACCATGCCCCTAATCACATACTCAGAATCACAGATCTAGAGCCAAAAGAGTCCTTAGCCCAACTACTTCCTTTTATAGAGGAAAAACAATGAGGCTTAGAAGTTTAAGTGACTTATTCACTATCAGAATCACAGATTTTGAAAGAGAAGGAACCTCAGTGGCTATATAATTCACACCCTGCACAAAAGGAATACCCTCTATCACATAACTGATGTGGGATTTGAATCTAGATCTTCTTACTTCAAAATTCAGGACTCTTATTAATTATACCATTCTATCAAAACTGCTCTCCCCATATCTATCCGGGGAGTCATCTTCCTAGGGGTGCTAAATGAATCACCTAAAGTCAGTCTCAGGTTTCCGATGGAAGGGCAGGTCATTGGATGTTCTTCCTATAATCTCTTTGCTAGTTCACTTTCCCAGAGCGAATAAAAACAAGTCAAACAGGGCACATCACCTCAGAAACCATAATAGCATTATCCCTTCCTCATTGTGACTTTCATCATCATGGTTTCAATATATTGCAGATTGGCATAAGAAATAAAATGGAAATTTGGGGGGAGTTTTGTGCAAGGCACAGATGACCCAAGAAGATCAGCAAATGACATAGAACCTATGACCAAATACTTAAACCCAATTTTTAGAATAAGAATCTCTTCTCTATAAATTCTCCATACAAGAAAAAGAAAAAAATTCAGACTTCTTTTTTGGTGTGAAGGAATGGCCAAAAAATTTAACACAGATTTTCCAGATCAAGGTGATACTGCACTCTTAACTCAAGTGCACCCTACTATTCCCAGTGATGTTGAAGGGATAATTATAATTCTTTTTAAAAAATTTTATTAATATTTTATTCATTTTTCAATTATATATAATAGTAGTTTCTACCTATCATTTTCTATAAGGTTTTGAATTTTACAACTTCCTCCATCCCCTCATCCCCCCACAGAAGGCAGTCTGATAATCTTTTTTTTTGGCAAGGCAATGAGGTTAAGTGGCTTGCCTAAGGCCACACAGCTAGGTAATTATTAAGTGTCTGAGGCCAGATTTGAACTCAGATACTCCTGACTCCAGGGCTGATGCTCTATCTACTAGCCACCTAGCCACCCCTCTGATAATCTTTATATTGTTTCCATGCTATACATTGATCAAAATTAAATGTGTTGGGAGAGAGATCGTTTCCTTAAGGATAAAATAAAATATTAGAAACAGCAAAATTATGTAGTACATAAGACATTTTGTTTACACCCCATAGTTCTTTCTCTGGATACAGATGGTACTCTATCACAGATACTCTAAAATTGTCCCTGATTGTTGCACTAATGGAGTGAGCGAATCTATTAAGGTTGAACACCACCCCCATGTTGCTGTTAGGGTGTACAATGTTCTTTTGGTTCTGCTCATCTTTCTCAGCATCACCTCATGTAAATTCTTCCAGGCTTTTCTGAATTCCTGGTTTCTAATAGAACAATAGTGTTCCATAACATACATATGCCACAGTTTCTTCAGCCATGCACCAATTGATGGACATTACCTCGATTTCCAATTCTTTGCCACTACAAACAGAGCTCCTATGAATACTTTTGTACAAGTGATGTTTTTACCCTTTTGTATGATCTCTTCAGGGGATTGATCCAGTAGTGGTATTGCTGGTTCAAAGGGCATGCACATTTTTATTGCCTTTTGGGCATAGTAATTCTTTTTTTTTTTTTTGGGAAATGGAGTTAAGTAACTTGACCAAAGTCACACTGCTAGTAAGTATTAAATGTCTGAGGCCACATTGGAACTCAGGTGTTCCTGACTCCCTGGCTAGTTCTCTATCTACTGTGCCACCTAGCTGCCCAGGGGATAAGTGAATTTGACCTGGCACACAGGTCACTCCCAGAATCTACAAAAGATACCCTCTGCCCCCCCTCTTCTGGGGAGGCAGTAATCACTGTATATTCTTGGAATTATCACTGGTATGTGCTTCCTCCAGGGTCTTGTCCATTATCCTTGGGACAATATAACTCTATTCATGTCATTCTGCCTTGGTCCTCCTTATATGATTGTGTTTGCTGTGTGTGTGTGTGTGTGTGTGTGTGTGTGTGTGTGTGTGTGTGTGACCAAACATCATGATGGCAGATAGCCCTGGATAGTCAGCTCTCTGACATTGCCACCTTACATCAGCAATAATTGAGAAGCCCTGGCCTGAGTACTTACTTTGGGGTATAATATCCTGTTTCCAATGTTGAGAAGCATGCTTTAGAACATGAATACAGACCAGCAAACTGGTCTTGCCTAAGCAAGCCAAGTAATTAATTGTTTGAAGATTACCATGTGATCATTTCAGCGTTTCTTTCAGTATTTCTGATCACGACTGTGTAGTGTTATTAAAATATCATTTTCCCTGTCACCCTAGAGACTAAGGTTATCTGCATATGTGTACAGAGAAACAGCTTGTGGAGCTGTTTTATAAATGGAATCACCAGAAAGCCAAGCACTCCACTGCGTATTAGCTTAGGGCTTTATTCTTATCAAAATGTTTAGATAAGGTGTTTCTGTTCAATTCTGCAGAGCTGTTCGCCAAATTAAAAATCTGGCTAGACCTAGGTTCCCAAGAGAAGTTTATTCTCCTTTTTTCTTATCCTCATTGCCTAAATGCTTAGATGCTGCAATGGTAAGTATTACAAAGTAAATGCCTTTAGAAATTGTTCTTTTTGCCTTTTACAGAAAAATTCAAGGTGAGATACCCAGCTTGAGGATTCCCTTTCCCCTTTCCTCCTTACCCCCAATTCCTTCTGGCTCTCATAGGAAGGATTAAGGAGACTCTAAGAACAGCCACAGATAAATGTAATAATAATCATCACCACACCCCACTACCATGCACCACACCATCATCATCTCTAGCATTTATGTTATACCTATCATGTGCCAGAAACTCTACCATTTTATAAACATTTGCTCCATCCAACAATCCTGGGAATAGAGTCTATTGTTATGCCAAATTCACAAATGAGGAAACTCAGACAAATTGCTGTTTGTTCTTTGTCTTTTTTTTTAGGTTTTTTTTTTTTGCAAGGCCAACAAGGTTAAGTGGCTGTTCTTTTTTTAAAAAAAATTTTTTAACTACATATCATGAAAGCCTTTCAACTTTCATTCATCTGTGTATTCACAAGTTGCACATTTTCCCAGTTTTCCATCACCCTCTCATTCCCCCACCCCAGTGGCACATAGTCAGGTAAAAGTTGTACATGTGCACACATGTTCAGCAAGTCCATGTATTTGTCATTATGTGCATGAGGAATTAGGACCAAGGAAAAAGAAAGAAAACCATGGGATCGAAAGGAAAAACAAAAGAGAAGTTTGTAAAAAAAGTGAATATAGTATCCATTCAGATTCAGTGGTTTTATTGTTGCTAACATTTTTTCTCTGGATGTGGATGGTGTTGTCCAAAACAGGTCTCCTAGGGTTGTCCTAGATCTTTGGATCACTGAGAGAGATCAGTTCACATTGTTGCTGTTAATATGTACAATATTCTCTTGTTTCTACTCCCTTTGCTCAGTATCAGTTCATGTAATTCTTTTCATTCTTCTCTAGAGTCTGACCATTCATTGTTTCTTATAGAACAATAGTACTCCATAGCATTCATATACCATATGACTTGTTCTGCTGTTTCCCAATTGATGAGCATCCCTTCATTTTCCAATTCTTTGCCACTTCAAAAAAAGCTGCTATAAAATTTTTGAACATGTGGGACTTTTCCCTTTTTTATGATTTCTTTGGGATATAGATCTACTATTGGTATTTCTGGGTCAAAAGATATGATTAGTTTTATTGCTCTTTGGGCATAGTTCCTTATTGCTCTACAGAATGGTTGGATTAGTTCACAGCTCCACCAACAGTGCATCAATGTCCCAATCTTCCCACACCCTCTCACATATTGATCATTTCTCCTTTTGTCATGTTAACCAATTTGATAGGTGGGAGGTGGTACCTCATAGTTGTTTTAATTTGCATTTCTCTAATTAATAATGATTTGGAGAAATTTTCACATGATTATCTATGGTTTTAATTTCTTCATTTGAAAACTGTTTATATCTTTTGACCATTTATCAATTGGGGAATGACATGTAACCTTATCAATTTGATTCAATTCTCTCTATATTTTAGAAATGAGACCTTAGAAAATTATTTCTCAGTTTTTATCTTTCCTTCTAATCTTGGCTGCAATGGTTTTATTAGTGCAAAATCTTTTAAATTTTAGTTAAAATCATTCATTTTGCAATTTATAATGATCTCTATTTCTTATTTGGTCATAAATCTCTCCCCTTTCCATAGATCTGGCAGATAGAATATTTTAAAAAATTTTATAATTCATTTTATGTATTTTCATCCATTTGTACATGCATATTTCCATGTTACAAAATTTCCCTCCACCCTCCTTTCCGACTCCCCTACTCTCAGCAGGGAACAGTCAGTTTAGCATTTTACATACATATTTTGTTAAACATATTTACAAATTAGCAATTTTTGGCATGAGAAATTAGGATTGAGGGAAAGAGATACAAAAGATACAAGTCCATATATTAGTCACTATGTGTATGAGGAATTAGGACCAAGGGAAAAGAAAGAAAACCATGGGATTGAAAGGAAAAACAAAAGAGAAGTTTTTTAAAAAGTAAATATAATATCCATTCAGATTCAGTGGTTTTATTGTTATTATTTTTTCCTCTGGATGTGGATGGTGTTATCCAAAACAGGTCTCCCAGATTAGGAAGGATGGTTTTTCCCCTAAGTGTTTTGTTTTGCTTTGTTTTTCTTCTTCTGGTTGGGGATAATATAGTAGTACACAAATAGTCAAATATAGTTGTCCTAGCCCTCTGGATTGCCAAGAAGAGCTGCTTCCATCAAAGTTGTTTATCTCATAATGGTGTTGATGTATACATTGTTCTCTTGATTCTACTCCCACCACTCAGTATCAGGTCCCGTAAGTCATTCCATGCTTCTCTAGAGTCTGACCACTCTTGGTTTCTTTCTTTTTTTTTTTTTTTAAGGTTTTTGCAAGGCAAATGGAATTAAGTGGCTTGCCCAAGGCCACACAGCTAGGTAATTATTAAGTGTCTGAGGCTGGATTTGAACTTAGATACTCCTGACTCTAGAGCCGGTGCTCAATCCACTGTGCCACCTAGCCACCCCATACTCATGGTTTCTTATAGAACAATAATATTCCATAGTATTCATGTACCATAACTTGTTTAGCCATTCCCCAATAAATGGACATTTTCTCAATTTCCAATTCTTTGCCACTACAAAAAGAGTTGCTATGTATATTTTGGAACTAATCTAATAGGTGTGAGATGATATCTCATTGTTTTAATTTGCATTTCTCTAATCAATAGTGATTTGGAGCATTTTTCATATGATTATATATAGCTTTAATTTCTTCATTTGAAAACTGTTCATTTCCTTTGACCATTTATCAGTTGGGGAATGACTTGTGATCTTATAAATTTGATGCAATTCTTTATATATTTTAGAAATGAGACTTGAAGTTTTCCAGCTTTCTACTTTCCTTCTAATTTTGGCAGCATTGATTTTATTAGTGCAAAATTAGTGTACAATTTAATATAGTCAAAATCATTTGTTTTGCAGTTTATAATTCTTGTTTGGTCATAAATTTATCCCTTTTCATAGATCAGATAGAGTATTTTTTGTTCTATTAATTTATCTATGGTATCGCTCTTTATGCCTAAATCCTGTACCCATTTTGACCTTATTTTGGTATAGGGTGTGAGATGTGGATCTATGCCTCGTTTTTGTCATGCTGTTTTCCAGTTCCCAGAAGTTTTTGTTGATAGTGAGTTCTCTTTCCAGAAACTAATGTCTTTGGGTTTGTCAAAAAATAGATTACTTTAGTCATTTACTACTGTTTGTTTTATACCTACTCTAATCTACTGGTCTATTATTTTTGTAACCAGTACCAGGCAGTTTTGATGACTGATACTTAGTGGTATTGGGGAATGACATGTAACCTTATAAATTTGATTCAATTATTTCTATATTTTAGAAATGAGACCTTAGAAAATTATCTTCCAGTTTTGTTTTCCTTCTAATCTTGGCTGCATTGGTTTTATTAGTGCAAAAACTTTTAAATTTAATATAGTCAAAATCATTCATTTTGCAATTTATAATGTTCTCTATTTCTTATTTGATCATAAATCTGGAACAACTTTGTAATTTTGTTCATCAATTCCCTTGATATTCTTGACCTTTTGTAGCTCCAAATGAATTTTGTTACTATTTTTTCTAACCCTTAAAATAATTTTTTGGTAGTTTGGTATGGCACTGAATAAGAAATATAATTTGGGTAAAATTGTCATTTTTATTATATTAACTGGGTCTAACTATGAGCACTTGATGTTGTTCCAATTGTTGAGATCTGACTCTATTTGTGTGAAAAGTGTTTTGTTAATTATAGTCATACTTTCTGGGTTTGTTTGTCCTTTGTTCTTGAAGAGGACCAAACTGATGTCCCAATGCTGGGTCACTTTACAATGTGTCCAACTGGCTGCCAGACCTGTATGAGCTCAGAAGGTTAGTCTATATAAGCATTTAAAAAGGAGATGTCTTTAAATTGTGCATTTCATATTTCTTTTGAGCTACTGTGATTCTGTTGTGCTCAAAGAGCACAGTACCTATTTTGACGTGGGCACACCATGTTGGATGATCATGCGCTAGTGTCTCCTTTGTCTCCCAATTGATACCAAAGTTTCAGAGACCTGAGAGTATCCTTCTTTTGCTTCTTCTGATCTCCGTGTGAACACTTGTCTAATGGGAGTTCTCTGTAAAATAGTCTTTTATGCAAACGTATGTTTTACATTTGAACAACATGGTCAGCCATTTGAAGTTGCATTCTCTCCAGTAGAGTTTGAATGCTAACTGCTGAACTTAAGACAGGACCTCAGGGTCTGAACCTTATCTTGCCAGCTGATCTTCAACATCTTCCTCAGATAATTCCAATCAAAGTGATTCTGCTCGGCAGACTATCCAGGCATTCAAGAATGAGTCTGCACAATAGCTCAGTAGTTCTTCAGTCTGGTAGGCAGCCTAATACTTCTCTCCCACACATATAAGTTAGATGACTTGTCCAAGTTAACACAGTTTGGAAGCATCAGAGGTGAAATTTGAACTTGTCTTCCCCTCTTTAGGCCCAGGAGCTCTAATCTACTCCACTCCCAAATTGTGTTCAGAGATGCACAAAGAAAAGCAATTTAGTGCTGTGAAAATAGTTCTGGATTTGAGTGCAGAGGAACTGGCTCACTAGAATTAATCGTCAAATTTTCAGTGTGAGCATTTACACCTTGGAAATTGGTAAACAAATCAGGGCTTGATTTATTGTTTTGTTGGCTGTCTAGTCTTAAGAAAGTAAGGGAGAAAATGTTAACATTTAACTTAAATTGTATCCAATGTATGGCTTTATTTTTCTTCTTGAAAACTATTAAATATTTACCAACTTACTCCCTGCTAGTTTTTAGATCCTAGCTCTGCTACTTTAGTATCTGTGTAACACTGGACAAATGAATTGACCCCTCTGGGCTTTGGTTCCTCATCTGTAAAATCTAAGATCTTTTCCAATTCTAAATCTATAATTCTATAAAAATACTGATAGAGGCCATGGGTATAATAATAGTTTTTGCAAATTAGCACATGGTCATAGAACTAGACTTAAAAGTAATCTGGATAGACTTCAAGAAAATCAGTGGCAAGGGATGGCTAGGTGACGCAGTGGAGAGCACTGGCCCTGAAGTCAAGGAGTACCTGGATTCAAATCCAGCCTCAGACACTTAATAATTACCTAGCTGTGTGGCCTTGAGCAAGCCACTTAACCCCATTGCCCTGCAAAAACCTAAAAAAAAAATCAGTGGCAATGACAAGAGCCCAACATCCTGGACAGTTTTATGCTTTCTTTGTGTCATTTGATCCTCACGTCAATCCTACGAGGAAGGGAGGATAAGAATTATCATTCCCATTTTACAGATGAGACACTAAAATTGAAACACAATAGCCAACTTACCCAAGGACCAGTAAGTGGTACTTAAATCTCTCTCTCTGGATTCTAAAGTCCAAATGTTTTTTTTTTGCATCATGTAAAATGTAAACACCCTTCTTTTCTTTAATTTTCATTTTATGAGTTTTTTTCTCTCTGATTTTCATGGAAATAAGTATTTGTTGTTGAAGAGGCTGCCTCCAAAACTGAAGATGCTAAAAATAGAATAGAAATCACTGAATGAACACAATGAAACATAAATCTCCTTGGAATCGAAACTAATAAACATTTGCTCAGCCAATCAACAGAAGGGCAAAGGCTCAGGCATTTGGCAGACAACAGCTTGGTTCTACGCAGGTCCTCCAATACTAGTGCTATGGCAACCGGGAGAGGGCCATGGCCACTGATGGGAAATTTGTATGCTTACCTGGGAAGCGGCTTCTGATGGCTGGCATATTTTTCTCCTTGCTAATTGCATTTAAACTTATTAGTATACTGGCCTTGGTGACACAGAAGAAGTGTTCTAGTTGATTAAACTGACTTTTGTGAGGCTGGATGCTTGTTATCAATTCTAACATGAAAATGAGGTTGTGGATCTTCAGCAAGAGAAAAAAAAATCCACAGGAAAAATTTGTGAGTAGATGGGGTAGGTTTTCCATTCTAATTAACTGGGTTATTAGGAAACAGGTCCATCATGGATAATTCCTGAACCTCACAGCAACCACTTCCTCCTGTCCTCCTCCTTTACCCAGGCTGACTGGGTAGTTATCTCTTTTGCTTTCCTCAGTCACTTAGAAGTGTCAATGAGAAGACAACTCTTGTACACTGTAGGTGCATAATACATTTTGAAGCATTGAATTAAAAGTGTAATGGAGAAGATAGAACAGGGTTGAAAAAGAGGAGTACTGAATAATTCACATACTGAAAATATTCAGTCAAGTATTTTCAGTTTGCATAAGAACAATAGACAGCATTTAGATAGAACTTTTAAGATTTGAAAAGTGATATGGTCTCATTTGATTCTCACAATAGCCCTGGGACATAGGTGCTATTTGTAAACCTACTTTATAGATGAGAACACTAAGACAAGAAAAGGGTTAAGTTACTTGCTCAGGGTCACTGTCCTAGTGGCAACTGGATGTATTTGAGGTATTACTGTGTTAGAGGAGCATGCTTACTACGGGAGGCAAAACAGCCCTTTGACAGTTAAATGGCATTTGTGGAGAGAGCACTGGACTTGGAATCTTCCTGAGTTCAAATTCCACCTCCAACACATTACTAACTGTGTGACCTTGGGCAAGTCACTTAATCCTGTTTGCCTCAGTTTCCTTGTCTGTTAAATAAGCTGAGAAGGAAATGGCACCACTGCAGTCTCTGCCAACCTGACCCCAAATAGGGTCATGAAGCACCTGACAGGACTGAAATAACTGGAAAAACAAAACATAACAGACTTTGAGCCATTAAGGATGGGAAAAGACAAAGTGGGGAAATAATTAGAAATACAATAGAAAAGAAAGGAAAAGGGAAGACAACCAGATGAAATGAAGTCAAGATCAGGAAACCTTAAATAGCAGAAGTATATCAGGATTGTCATGATCTTCACCATTTTTAGTGCCCCCTCAACAATCTTGTATTTAACATCTTTATAGTTATATGTATTTTCCTCTTTATATTTTCTCTGACTATACCAATTTATGCATTTGTTGCTTTTGAATGCAAACCCCTTGAGAGTAGGGATTTTTCTTTCTTTGTATTGGTGTCTGACATAGCAGGTAATTAATAATTTAAAAATTTTTGAAATATTATGGAGAGAGCACCTAAGAGAGGTGTTGCCATCTTGGCTCCGCCGGAGGTAATTAATAAATGTGTACTGATTGACTGATTCTCTATTATTCTAAAATGGAACCATCATTCCTCATCAAGGTTCCCATTATTTCTACTGTAGCAACTTGTGCTTGTAAGAATTAGACTCACACTAGTCTATTCAATCAGTCACCTAACATTTTAAAATCACTTACTCTCTGTCAGGGAATTTTAATAAATTCTGAGGATACAATTACAAGCCAAAACAGAAAGATAGACCCTGCCCTCAAGGAGCTTACATTCTAATGGGGAAGACAGTCCATAAGAAAGGAGCTAAGAAGGGATTAGGGGATGGAATGAAAGAAGAATATGGTAGAACCATGGTGTTTAAGTCTGGGGAGAATGAGGAATAATCTTCCCCAAAATGGTGATTCTGGAAAGAACTCACCAATGAGAGTATTCCACAGAAGCAGAATGAGGTGGCAGCTAATAAAGCTGTTATCCTCATTGCTTGGCTGACATTGATAATCTAGAAAAATGTCTAGATCATTGAATTTCTCCATAACCTATAGTATCCCATGAGAATTCTAAAATCATAGATTTTATGATGGGATGGAACTTCAGAACTTATATAGCCAATTCCACTCATTTTACAGACAAAGATACAGACTAGATAAGATGGGGTGACTTTTTCCATGGCAAGTATGAGATTTGAATTTAGGCCCACTGATTCTTTCTACCACACTATTTCCTTAACTTTTTTTTAATACCAAAAATTTTAAAATAACAAGTAAAGTCATATGGAAAGATTTCATCCATCAAGAAACTTAGAGTCCAATCTCTTGATGTATATTTTGGTTTTATTGACTTCATGCTTTGGGATGACTTGTATACCAACTGCCTTTCTAGGGCTGTGAGCCATTTTGATGTGATGATAGCATGTTGAAAGTTTCAGCACGTAATTGTGATGTGATGTGATGTGATTTTAAGAGATGCTGTAAACACAGGGGCATTGCAGTGCCAGAAAGGTCATGGCATTGGCTGCAACCTATAAATTTAGTGCCAATTCCCAACCCATGGAGTTAAAGGTCACTGAAAGTTGGTCTGCCACTTTGGTCCCCACACACTTCTCCTATGGGCTTTTCTTGCAATGTGTAAAAAATGCATGATAATTATTTCAGTGTGAGGAAAAAGGGTGAGACTAAGCTACCTTCACTTCTAGATTTTTCTTCCAAGTTTCTGGGAACAGGAAGACAGAAAAATCAGGTTTGCTCATAAGAAATGACTAATGTTACAACTACAATATTCTGTCCTGACAATGGATTGTTTACAGTAGTCCTGCCTTCTTGATAGTGATAATAACTACTCATGAATGTTTGTTTTAAGAGTATTGGACAAACACAGAGAAGACCTATTCCAGAGGTTAAAAACAAAAGAGACCCTTGTGCTCTCATTATGTAAATTCTATTGTGAATGGGACCATATGTTTTAATTTTAACAAGCAATCCTTGGATTGGGTGAATTTGCCTTTTTGGATCCAGGGGACTCAAGGCCAAAGGCATTTTTTTAATTCAAATTCTCACCACTATTAATAGAACACTTATTTTCCATACTTAGAATACTTTCCACAATGCAGGGAGAAGAGCCAGATGAAGTAGCTGGGAGGCGCCCCCACCCCCTGCTGCTTGGCCACATAGATGAGTATTTCCTGAGAACAGGACTTGAGGTACAGGAAAAAAGACCAGTCCTGCATAATCCATGTCCCAACTCAGATTTTGAGTGTCTCTCTAGTGTTTCAATTCATACCAATTGCAGGTGATCAGAATGTGTAATGAGAAACCTGGAGAGAAGGTGGAGAGGATGAATGAGCCAGAGAGTATAAATTGTTTGGAAAGGGTATGGCTTCTCTAATAATGTACTTTCTTCTTGCTCTGGTTTTGTCTCATTCTTCTACTTTTGCCTCTTACCCAGTATGTGTAGTTGTCACATATAGAAGGAAGGTTGGTTCACACTTTTCTATGTCATGCATTTATGTGCCCAAGCAGAGAAAGTAGGTATTGAAATTATCCTGCTATGATCAAAGAGACTGAGGCAGAGTTATGAGCCAATGGCATTTTATTAAAGGGTCCAAGGTCCCTTCTAATGAAGTGGACCTCAGATTTTCCTAATGATCTGAGATGCCCCCTTCTTCTGAGACCTTGTTTTTAATAGGATTTGATACTCAAATATGCAAAAGAGACATGGTGAAATACAGAATCCAATTGGTTGATAGACCTTGCTATTAAGGGCTAAAATAACTATTAGCAGGGAAATTATAGATTGGGGGAAGCATGGGGCATATTTATTGATTAAGTGGTCATAAGATAGTGATAAGATGAATAGACTACTTATTATGTTAGGCAGGAGATGGCACAGGCTTTACATCCTGATAGGTGGTCATAAGATGGTCACTTGATTAGTATGGAGGTATAAAAATAATTTGGAACTTTCCAGGTGTTTTAGTTACTTCTGCCACCTGGTGCTTGGTTATCAAGAAAAGGAAGAACTAAGATAGAGGGCTTCTAGCTAGCTTCCTATAATTGCACAAGTGAAATTATCATCTACAGTTCATAGCTCTAGGACCTAATATACAGAGCTTTGAATCATATCAGATTGATTGATACTAATTAGAATTTGAATAGGAGTCCTCACTCATTAAATCAACTTTCTCAAGAAAGTAGGCTGTATTTGTAAAGATTGAAAAGAAAGGGAAAGGAGGGGATGGCTGCCTACAGTAGTTAACCAGTGGTCTCATATTCTCAACCCCCTACAAGCTGGTAATGTCTTGTACCACTTCAGGAACTTGATGATGGTGGGTGGGTGCTGCATCAGCTGAATACATGAAATTACATCTTAATCCTGGACTTACCAGGAAATATCAGCTCTGATGGAGATCAGAGCATTTCTGGTCTAGCCAAAGCTATAATTAGGAATGTCTGTTTTGGGGACAAATGTCATAAAGCATGATCTTAGAGGGAGAGGAACAAAGGCAAGAAGAGAGAAATAAGAATAAATAAGAGGAAATAAGAAGGTAAGGGCCAGGATCTTACTCAAACATCTGGTAATTTCCTATTTTTAACTAATTAAACTTTTATTTAGGTACTAAACTCTATGATTCCCTCAACTTGACCAGTGGTAGAGCACTTTGAGCTCATCATGGTCTGCCAGTCCAATCACAGTGACACAGTAGGATGCATTGTAGCTTTTTCCTAACATAGTGATGTTAGTGATGTCATTCTGGTCCTCTTTGAGGACAAAAATAAGTAACTAGCTAGGGAAGGACTTCAAAAGCTGTTAGTGCCCTACGAGTTGTTTTCCTCTAAATCCAGTCCTCTGAGGCAAAGTTCTATAGTCACTCTTAGATTTGGTTCCAGTTCTATCTTCTAGAATATGCCTAGGTTAATGCCAGTCAACAAGGACAAACCCATATTCCCTCAGGGGACATTGCTCAATAGCTCCTAAAGCATTCATACCCACCTGGATGCCAGGATTGCTTAGTCACAACAGGATCACAGCCCATTGATTGCTTGGAGAGTCACAATGACACCGACACCTCCTATAGGCACCAGAATATTTTTCAACCACCTCTACTTTAACATTCCTAATTGTCCTGAGTAGTTCCGATTTTTAATGTTTTGATATCTTAATAGGCTCTGTTTTTTTGTTTATTCCTTGAAAAATATTTTATTGATGTTCTTTTCTTTTTTTATATTACTGTCACTTTTTAATGACTCCCTTCTCTCCTGCTGCCACAGAACTCTCACTCCCTTATAACAATAAAATATATAGTCAAAATAAATCAACACATTGGTTATGTCAGAAAATGTATGACTTCTTTCACACTTAAGATTCACCACTTCTCTTTTTAGAGAAGGAAGAAATGTTTCACAATCAGTTTTCCAAAGCCACAATTAGTTATTACAAGTGACCACAGATCTAGTCTTATAGATTTTTTTCATTTGCATTATTTTGGTTATCATGAATTTGCTCTCCTAGTCTTCTTTGAGTGTCTTATATTGGTCATTTCTTATGACCCCTAAATATTCCATTATATTTATATCTCTCAGTTTAGTCATTTCTCAATTGATATACATTTTCCTTCCAGTACTTTGCTGCTAAAAGTGTCACTAAAACTATTTTTCTATATATATAGGATCTTTCCCCTCTGACTTTGACTTCCTTGGAGTATATTCCTAGAAATGGTATTAATTGGTCAATTGTTGTTTATAAATATATGTGTATATATATATATATATATATTTACATATATATGCTACTTATAATTTTTCAGTGCACCCATCATCTGTTAGTTTCTCTTTGCCAATCGGATGAATATTGAGTGAATCCTCAAAGTTGTTTTGATTTGAATTTCTCTTATTATTGGTGACTTGGAGCATTCCTTCATATGGTTATGGAGAATAATGATAATCCTGGCTCTTACTCTCAATCCATTTGGCCCATATATATAGCTATAGATCAGTTTCCCTAAAATAATATTAAATAATACTTAATATTTCACATTCCAGTTTACAAGGCACTGACCTGATAAAAATACATGTGAGACCAGTAGGGTAAGAATCCTTAAATTATGGAGAATGAGAATAAGATTAGTGGAATTAATTTCTTTGTCACAATTTCTGTACATTAGTCTTTCCATTCAGTCATGAAGTTAATTAAACAGAGAAGTTGTGACTTGACTTTAGGTCTTCCAATTCTAAACTATTGTTTGCATAGGAGGTATCAAACTTGCAGCTGGCAACACTCCCAAGTTGAGGAAAATTTAACAAAATAAGTAAAAACATAATGGAACATAGATAATGTTGATGTGTGGTTTTCTAAGTTAATATGTGGCCAGCAAAGATTTAGTGGTCTCTTGAGTTCAACATCAGTGCTTTATACCACTTCACTTGGATTCTTGTTGATAATACATGGCAGTGACTCCCAGCCACCATGCCACTCTCTAATATCCTTTGAGTGACTTTAACTCTTTAAGATATTGATAATGATTTCAAACAAAGAACAATAAACACTAGAAGAATAACATTGTTAAAAAGATGGACTTTTGCTTCAGGGAAAGTCTTGAGGTGATTAAAATTCATTAAAAACATACTTTCCCCAAGGAAATTATTCTCTGTTTCCTATATATTCCTGGGTCCATTCTGTTATCCCTCAATAGCATCTAAGTTATGTTTACTATTGGATCAGCCCTATTAGTTGAACATTGACTTGATATTACTAATTATTAAAGTTATTTTGGTTCTTACATATTTTAAGTGTCAATGGGATTTTTAATCGTATTCATGGGAGACTACTTGTTGGAGGAGAGCATTTATGGGGGCTAGCTAGATGATGCAATGGATAGAGTGCTAGACCTGGAGTCAGAAAGACTCATCTTCATAGTCTTAGTCACTTACTGTGTCTGTGTGACCTTGGGCAAGTCATTTAACCCTGATTGCTTCAGTTCTTCATCTTTAAAATGAGCTGGAAAAGGAAACATCAAACTAGTCTGTATTTTTGCCAAGAAAACCTTAATAGGGTCACAAAGAGTTGAACATGTTGCTTTTTACTTAGCTGAATGAAATACTTATAATTACTTCAGTCAGTGGGATCTTGTATCCTCTACATCTACATGTGACTAGAATGATGTGACTTTTGCTACTTGATATCTTTTGCAAAAGTCTGTTCCTTTTTGATTGTTCATCCTTCATTTAAAAGAAATTTACTTTTCCAATTACATGCAAAGGTAGTTTTCAACATTCATCCATTTACAAATTTATAAGTTTCACATTTTTCTTCCACCTTCCCTTCCCTTCACATGGCAACAAACAATCTAGTAAAAGTTGTACATATACAATCTTGTTTAACATATTTCCATATTAGTCCTATTGTGAAAGAGGAATTAGAACTAAGGGGGAAAACAACCATGAGTAAGAAAGGAAAAATATAAAAGAAGTTTAAAAAAATGAACATAAAATGCTTTGTTCTGCATTCAGACTCTATTGTTTTCCCTCTGGATATAGATGGCCTTGTCTATAACATTCAGCCTTCATTTTTGAAATGGAACAATGATATAACAAATTGTGAATTGTATTAAAGTGAGTCAGTGTTGCACAAAATTGTCAACCTCACTCTCTCTTCCAGAATTATCAAAGTTCAGTGGTAGGTCAAAAGTCAGAACAATTGGTTATGGCCCAGGATGCAGTGGATGACTTCAGCATCTCTAGTATCTGACCCAAGTTTTCTAAGCATTTTAGGGTACCTGCTTCAGCTGCCTTCATGGCTTATTGGAATAAGTTGTTCTCAACTGTCTTCCATTGGGGGATATCTTAACATGCTTGGGGTTTATACCCCCCCCCCAACTCACTGAAGCTAGTTGGTAATACCTCAGCCTGGTTTAGCTTCTCTGCTGAAATGGCTTTACTGGGATGTGGCTGTGTATACCAAAGCTTTTTGGAACCATGTATGAGTTGGGTGAGAGGTAGACAGCAAAGATGGAATAGCAACCCCCTGAAAGGTCTCAGTAAGCTTTTACTTCAGAGTCCTCCTTGAAAACCCCATACATCCCTTCTTTCTCATTCATCAAATATTTATTTTATGTTGCTGATCAGTTGTATCTGAGTCTTTGGGCACCATTTGGAGTTTTTTTTGGGAGTGGGGCAAAGATAATAGAGTGATTTGCCATTTCATTAGGAAATAGAACCAACAGGGATATGACTTGCCCAGGGTCACACAATTAGTAAGTGTCTGAGGCTGGATTTGAATTCATAAAGATGAGTCTTTATGACTCCATGTTGGGATTTTATCCACTGCACCACCTATCTGCCCTTTTTATGTGTCCTTCATAAGTTTGTAGATTGTTCTAAGAAAGATTTTCTAGAGGCAGAAAAGTTGGCATATCAATTGCTTGATAGTTTCTTGATCTGCTTTTTCAGTAATTATAAGGTCTATGTTTTATTTGTTTGCAGTATGCTTTTCATTTTCAGACATATTTAGAGTCAATCCCTCAGTGCTTTCAAAATTTTATTACCTCCAACATAAATATCCTCTCTATATTCTTAGCCTAATCCAATTGTTTTTCCTAAATTTGTTTTCTTTAGTACTATTTCTTAGTGTTAGAGTTCAAATGCGGCATTTCCATCGTCATTGTTGGAGAAAACAATTTGTTAAGAAATCTTTAAAGAACTTTTTCATTTTTTGGTCTGCTGTTTCCCTTCTTTTGTTTAATGGTCAAAGAATTACTTATCAAGTGGCTAGCTTACTGATAATGAACCTCTTATTACTCATTTAAATAACTTATTAATATCAGAAATGGAAATTAGATGGCAGAAAGGACATTGGTGGTGATAATAACAATTATTTGTAGAAGTTAAATAATTATCCTTAAAAGGAAATAAAAATAGAGCCTTAAAACTGCCTTAGTCAGCAAATATTTGACTTTCTTGTCCTGGAGAAAGAGAGATAGTAGCCAAGAGTCAAATTGGTTTGAATATAAACATTTAAAGAGCCTTATAGAATGAGAATGGGAGTATATGCAGAAATGACTGTGATATAAAAGCCAACACAGCAGTAAAACTTACTATAAAAATATCCTGTGGAAAGGGATGGTAGAAAATTAAGAGAAGTTCTAATTTACAAAACAACAAATAGGAAAGAGGAAAAAACAGTTTAAAGAAAGTTTGGTAAGATGCCCAACTAAGCAGAATCATCTCAAAGGCATTTAAGGATGAAACTGGAAAAGAGCATAATAGATGAAAGTTAGGAAAAAACCTGCAAAGGCATTTGAAGACAAGATCTTTTTGACATTAAGAATATTGGAACTGCCACTTGTGAACTGTGATAGTGCAGTCTAGGATAGAAGGAAGAGGAAAGAGGAATTGGAAATAAAGGAATAGAATTAGAGGAAATGGAACTGAAATCGAAGGAAGCAAAGGTAGAAAAAGCAGCTAGACTTGATCAAGTATACACACAAGAGTTCCCCACTGGAGGTAACAGAATTTTGAGGACATGAATGGAATGATTCTAAAACTATCTGAAAGAAAGGAAGATAACAAAGGCATTGAAACAATCCTGGACCTTACTACTCTTTCATCTCTCCCCAAAAGAACCCCCAACCGAAACTGTCTATGTATACATCAATAACTACTAATTAATTCATATGCCTTATTCACCTAGCTATATAACAGTTTTATGAGAATAATTCGCATAGCCAGAAAGAATATCCTTGATGAAGGTAATGGAAAGAAACAGGCAGACTTTAGAAAGAGATATACAAAGAAACCAACATCTTTACTATTACCTATTTAGGGAATACAAAATCTCACCATGCATATTATTTGTTGAATATATTGAACATTTGATGAAGTAGAACATACTGCCACCATAATGCCTCCAACAAAATGTTTCACAAGCACATGTCAAAATCATACCAGATTCCTTGAAAGATAAGTGAGAAGACATGATCAGGTTTGATGACTGTCTGATGCTTGGTTTACAAAAGAGTCATAAAATAGAGACACCAAAGGTGTTTGCCACTTTAGTGGAGCAGAGCTAGTTAAAGAGTCAAAACTGGAACATTGACTCCTTAAAATTGATGAGGTCCTTGAATTGTTTGAATTTGTGGATGACATGGTTCTGATTGCATTAAACCCTGGAACATGTTGTGCTAACTAAATGAGATTCATTTGAATAAGCTATTGATGTGGAAAAATGGGAAATGGATATAAGAATAGACTTTGATACAGATCATCACCATTTGATGTTTAAGTGACGTAGGTCAATGTTCATAATGAAAAGATTCAGAGAGTCTGGAAACCATCTAAGTCAGCAAATACTTGATCTCCTTGACTGTCTGAGAGCAATGGCAGCCAAGGACCACATTAGTTTACTCTATAAGCTGCTGTCTACTGATTAAGAATATAATTTTATTTGCACAATATTATAGAGCAGGATGGTGGAAGAATATGAGCAATATTGTCTCATAAAAAAGGAAGAAGCAATGGAGGGAAAAACAAGTTTCAGAAAGTGAAAGACACAATTAATCTAAATCAATTGAGATAATGTGCAGCAAAGGCAATTTATAACCTCAAAATACTACTATATAAATGAGTGGCTGAATGATAGCTATGATTGCAGGATAGCAAAAACATTCACCTATACCCAAATGACTCTGTCCTCTTCTATGTCTGCCATTAAATTGTTTCCTTAAAAGTAATCTAAAGGTATCTACATTTTAATGAAATGAGGTTGTCTGGGAAGGATATTTCATTTATATATATTTTTGGTTTTTGTTTATTATTTTATTTTTCCAATTATGTGTAAATATAACTTGCAACATTCATTTTTGTAATATTTTGAATTCCATATTTTTCTGCCTCTCTCTCTTTCTTTACCCCTCTCCTAGACAGCATACAATTTGATATAGGTTATACATGTTAAACTTGTTTCCATATTAGTGATGCTGTAAAAGAAAAATCGGAACAAAAGGGAAAAAAAACCATGAGAAAGAAAAAAACAAAAAACTTTTAATTGAAAATAGTATGCTTTGATCTGCATTCAGACCTTCTCTGAATGTGGATAGCATTTTCCATCACAAGTCTTGGAACTGTCTTTGATTGCTGTATTGCTGAGAAGAGTTAAGTCTATCATAGTTGATCATCATATGTTGTTACTGCTGCTGCATACAATGTTCTCCTAGTTCTGCTCACTTTACTCAGCATCAGTTCATGGAAGGTTTTCCAGGTTTTTCTGAAATCCATCTGCTTATGATTTCTTACAGAACAATAGTAATCCATCACAACTTGGTTAGCCATTTCCCAACTGATGCACATCCCCTCCATTTCCAATTATTTGCCACTACCAAAAAAAGCTGCTATTTTTTTTTGTAAATATAAGTTCTTTTCTCTTTTTAGGATCTCTTTGGGATACAGACCGAGTAGTGGTATTGCTGGATCAAAGGATATGCACGGTTTTATAGCCTTTAAGATTATATGTACATTTTTAACCAAATTTGTGATTTCACTGATGTATCCAATGAAATAACTTTCTCTGGTATATAATTTGGCACCTTCTCTGCCATTTAATCATCTTTGAGAGTTGCTTAGAGAAATGGGAGGGAAAGAGACTGTCCCAGGGATATATAGCCTAGATGTGTTAGAGGTGGGCCTTGAACCTAGGTCTCCTTTTGACTCAAAAGGCTAATTCTCCATCTACATGTGACACCAGACTACCTCTCAAAGAAAATGGAGAAGACATTAGCAGGGACTTTATAAGATCAATAGACTCAATTCAAAATGATTCAATCAAAAATAATGAAATGAAAATAATGATTCAATTGAATCAAAAGAATAACAATAACTCAATTCAATAACTCAATTAGCAAGTTCCTATCTTGTGTTACTGAGAATAAAAATAAATATTTAAAGAAATCAGTCCCTGCTCTCAAGTCTAATAAGATTGATATCAGTATAATAAGATTGATATCAGGTTAACAACTATATATAAAAACAAGTTACATACAAACAGGTGAAACAAAAGCTAGTGGAAAAACAGAAGATCCTAGGATTAAGGGAGATTAAGAAATGCTTTCTGTAGAAGGCAAGATTTTATCTAGTATTTGAAGAAGGCAGGGAAGGCAAGGATGGAGATGAAGAGGGAAAGAATTCCAGGCATGGGGGAACAGCTAGCTGGGAGGTTAAAGGTCTTGTGTGAGAGACAGAAAGATCAGTATGCCTGGATCCAAGAATAGATGGAGGGGAGGAAAGTATAAGAAGACTAGAAAATTAAGATGCCAGGTTTTGAATGGATTTGAAATATCTAAGGATCTTTTATTTGATCCTGGAGGTAATAGGGAGATTCTGAAATTCATTCATTCATTCATTCATTTATTTATTTATGGTTTTTTTATTTTTTATTTTTTGCAAGGCAATGGGGTTAAGTGGCTTGCCCAAGGCCACACAGCTAGGTAATTATTAAGTGTCTGAGACCGGATTTGAACCCAGGTTCCCCTGACTCCAAGGCCAGTGCTTTATCCACTACGCCACCTAGCTGCCCCCTGAAATGTTTTTAAAGGGGAAAAGGATGGCATGGTCAGACCCATTCCTTAGAAGAATCTGTTTGACATCTAAGTGGAGGATGGACTTTGGAGAGAGTTGAGGTAAGAAGATCAACTTGAAGATATTATAGGGGCGGCTAGGTGGCATAGTGGATAAAGCACTGGCCTTGGAGTCAGGGGAACCTGGGTTCAAATCCGGTCTCAGACACTTAATAATTACCTAGCTGTGTGGCCTTGGGCAAGCCACTTAACCCCATTTGCCTTGCAAAAAAAAACCCCTAAAAAAAAGATATTATGAAAGTAGAATTAACAAGTTGTAGTATCCAATTGAAATATGGAATCAGGAAGTTTTAAGTTCAAATTTTTCCTTGTACACTAATTCTGTGACCCTGAGCTAGTTACTCAGTCTCTCTATTTGCCTCAGTTTCTTCAACTGAAAAAAATGAACATAATAAGAATATAAAATAAAATAATAACAGTATATACCTCTCATAGTTGATGTATCAAGTGAGATAATATTTGTAAATTTAGTAGACTTATAAATGCTTATTCCTTTCATCCCCTTTTGTTTGTTTCTTTGTATTTCCCTTCTTACCATAGTATTTGGCATATAATAAACATTTAATAAATGCTTATTGATTGATTGATCCTTAGAGGAAACACCCTAATATGAGAACACTGATTCATTTGATTAATAAATAAGTAGCACCCAAGACTATCAGAGAGGGCCTTACCCCTTCCTTTGTCCTTCCTGTGCCAGAGAGAACTCATTCATTTACTGGAAAGAGATTTCCTGGCCTCCTGATTTTATCCTATAAATAGGAGATGGTTTTAGTTTGCTTTAGCCCACTCTCCAGACCTGCCAACAAGGATGCCTTGGCTGTCAAGTTATCCAAGTTTCTGATGCTCATCAAGGCAGGTCTAATTGCTCCTTGCTTGGCAATCTTTGTCCTGAAACAGATTCCAAGAGGGACTTTCATTCCCTCTCACATGTTTGACACAAATCTGTCCCCATCAGAGCTACATTTGCCCTTTCAAGCCTAGAAATTCTGGAGAGAATTAAATATGGGAAATCAGCAGTTACTTTCATCCTTATTGTTTCTATCTAGATTTCTCTCAGGCATTACAATTTTAGGTCAGATTGGTCATGGAGGTTTGTTCTTGGGGTGTGACAGGTCAATATTCCTAAGGAGTGAGCATGACCCAGGTTTAGAGGTGCTTCTTATTCTCAACTGCTTCTCTGAAGCTGGATTCCTGATCTCTGGAGCTTGAATCAGTTACAAGTACATAGGATTTCCATTCTACTGTTCTTTAGATGACTGACCAGGGAAGGGGTTGAGGAAGTCTGGAAAGTCCATTCCTAGTTGCCATGGTGATCATGTAGATTGACTAACCACAGGGTTTTTAATAAGGGGTTAAAACCCTACTAAGTCTTATTTACAGGTAGGATGAAATTCTGGTTGCTTTTGCTTTTTGGTATCCTGGGAAAACAGCTTGAAACCTATTCCCTAGGGTAGAATAAGAATCACTATCCTGTGAATGTGGTAAGGCAGATTCAGATCACTGGATGTCTTTCTTGTGTCATCCTTTCACCCTCTCTGTAAGAGACCAGAGAGTATCACCATAATCTTGCTTTATCTGTTAACCCTTTATATCCTTGACATAGTGCAGAGTCATATTGACTTTGGATGTTTAGTGAATCATAGAATCTCATTTTTGGAAGGCACCTTAAGGTCATCTAGCCCAACATAAGCAGGGCTCTCTTCTATAAACAACTCTGTGAAATGCTACGTCAAATTCCTTTTGAAGACCTTCACAAAGGGAAATACACTCCATTCTGCAGTAGTCTACTCGACTTGTAGACAGTTCTAATTATTAGTATTTTACCCTTTCCACCCCCCTGTCCCATTCTATAAAGTTTTCTGTGAAGGCAAAAACGCATCTTCAATAGTTTAGTGGTGCTCCAGGGAATAAATAGGTGGCATAGTGGATAGAGTGCTGGACCTGTGAAAGCCCTGAATTTAAATACAATTTTAGATTTTTTCAGCTGTGAGATCCTAGACAAGTGATTTGTCATGAGTAAAATTTTCAAGAGACAGGATTTCTGGGTAAATTATACTCAATTTTATCAATCACTGCTAGCAAGTAAATTAACAAAAAAAGGGCTCATTTGACCTCTTGCAGACCAAAGAGACTTAACTTGTGAAACTTTCAATACTTATATAGCCTTTGGAAAAGGGTGTTCACTTGAGAGTAGAAAACAACTCTGGTTGGTTAACAAGTAAAAAGAAGAATGACTGTTACAATAAAAGGTGGGTTTATTCTAATGAGCATCTGGGGGATATGATTCTGATCATTCAGTTTTGGTCAAAGAGAATTATCTGTATTTATATAACCAATATGACAAAAGGGAAAATCTACATTTTCCCAGACCTGTCTGAGTAAAACATAATGAGTTGGAATCCATCAATTTGCCTAACTTTACCTTATGAACAGATCTGGGTTCTTCCTCTCAGTAGAAGCCCTGCATTTCAAAGGTTGCCTGAGTAACCTACAGGGGCTGATTTCTGACTGATGAAGTAGAAAAGCAGAAAAAACTTTAGTTTTAATTCAATGATTAGTTATTAAATACAAGAGAGAAAGAATTGTTTCTTTCACAATTAAACCCCTGTTTGCTTCAATTCCCTCTTCTGTGATATGGGGATAATATTAGCCTCTACCTCCTAGGACTTGTGAAGATCAACTGAGATGATGATTGTGCCTGACGCAGAGTAAGTTCTATATGAATGTTTGCTATTATTGTTATTTTTGGTATATGATGGTGAGATATACAACACTACTCTCTCCAGAACACTGAAGATAAGCATCATACAGAGAAGGAAAGAGAAAGGGAAGGAGAAAGGGCATGAGGGATGGTGAGAGAGAGAGACAGAGAGAGAGAGAGAGAGAGAGAGAGAGATGGAAAGACACAGACAAGCAGAGACAGACACACAGACAGACAGAGACAGTGAGAGAGCACAAACAAGATGCACATACTGGGTGTGAGCAAGCTGAAACATAATCATCATGGAACTCTGAAGAAGAGCTGGAGTAAAGAATTTAATTAAGGAGTTGGATGAAAAGAAGAGAAGATGATCTGGTCATTTGGAAAGAACAAGGGATAGTAGGTGGATAGTCAGGGTGCTCCACTGAACCCTCACAATGTCAGCAGGAAGGGAGAAAGGTCTTTAACACATTGCAGAAACTTCCTTTGTTGAAGTTTTGAGAGAATATAGACAAGGTTGAGCCCACATGGAGAGGCTGTGATCTGCATTGTTGAAAGAAATTCCTGAATCCATTACAGATCTCCTTGAGTATTTGAGTATCAAGGCAAAATCTATTTTTTTTTTGTAATCCATTGCTTCTCCTTTGTCCTTGAAAACCAACAGCTCACTCCAAACCCATCATCTAATCTTTCTTATGCATGTTGTTGTTCAATCAAGTCCAACTCTTTGTGACCCCAATGGGGTTTCCTTAGTAAAGATACTGAAGTAGTTTGCCATTTCCTTCTCCAGGTCATTTAACAGATTGAGGAAATGGAGTCAAGAAGAAGTTAAGTGACTTGCCTAGTTAGGCCAGATTTAAACTCATGAGGATAAGTCTTTCTGACTTCAGGTCCAATCTCCAATCACTAATCCATCTCACTATGCTTATGCATGGAAACCTGTCAGATCTTTCAAGAAAACTCTCATTCAAGTTTTGCCATACCATGCTCTTCCAACTCCTGATCCAAAGTTTTCTCTTCCTTATATTATACTTCCCTAGTTCCTTTAACTGGTCCTTGTGGATCACAAATTCTCCCCAGTCTTCTCTCCATATTTATTGTCCTTAAAACTTGGTCCAGTTTATCAACAGCCTTTACCAAATGAGTTTCTAAGAACTTAATAGTCATTACTCCAGAAGAAGTCTGGCTAGGGCTGGGACAGTGTGGACCCTTCTCATTTTGGACACTGTGCTTCTATTAATGTACCTTAAGATTGCACTGGCATTTCTCATCTCTATTTCATGCTCTTAGTGCATTGAACTACTAAGATATAGCTCTCTGACAATGATCTGATCAAACTTTTGGAATCTAATTTTTTCTTTAAAGCCCAAATTTGCAATTTATACTGAAGCCCTCTTATATACCACCATCAAATATTACAGGAAAAAAAAACAGCATTGTGCTTCATTATCTAGATATTTGTTGAATGAGTGAAAGGAAACCATTGGAGGATGAATGATCTCTTTTATGTAATTTTTTTGTGTGTGTGGTGTTCTTCTTAATAAATATATTAAAGAAAAATGCTTCTAACATGTTTTGTTCTTATTACTCAGTTATGTCTGACTCTTCACGACTCCATCTGGAGTTTTCTTGGCAAAGATACTAGAATGGCTTGCCATTTCTTTTTCCAGCTCATTTTACAAATGAAGAAACTGTGGCAAATATTCTAGGTAACTCACTCAGAGTCACACAGCTGGTAAACACCTGAGGCTGGATTTGAATCCAGGTCTTCCTGTCTTTAGGCCCCTTACTTGATGCACATCACCTAGCTACCCACCCTTAATGTGTAGGTTGCTTAACAATTAGATAAAAGGAAAATAAGGCATGAAATATTTCTGGAGAAATTATATTGTACTTAACTCAAAAAAATTTCTATAGATTTTCCCATATAAAAGTCTCAATTTCTCAAAAACATAAATAACTTTGTCAAATCTAGAAGAAAACTATCATTTCCCAACTGATAAATGATCAAAGGATATGAATAGCCAAGCTTTCAAATGAAGAAATTAAAAGTTTGTATTGCAGGGTTTTGTTTGTGACATATAGGAATGCTGATAGTTTATATGAATTTATTTTATATTCTAAAATTACTAATTGTTTCAACTAACTTTTTAGTTGAATCTTTGGGATTTTCCAAGTTTATCATCATATTCTGCAAAGCATGTTCACCCCCCCCCCCCCCATTTTGGCATCTGTTTCATGCCATTTTTTTCTCTAGCTCATTTTTTCAGATGATGAGAAAATTAAGGTAAATAGTGTTAAGTGACTTGCCCAGGTTCACATAGCTAATAAACATCAGGCCCTGCTCTCTATCCACTGTGCCCTATAGCCACTCTAAAGACAAATTAGCATCAATAATAACAATAGTAGAACACTAGGTCCAGTCAGGAAGGTCAGAATTCAAATGTGGCCCCAAGTACTTACTGTGTGATCTTGGGCATGCCACTTGACTGCTGTTTGCTTGTTTCCCCATAGGTTAGTTAGGTAACTCACTCAGAGTCACGCAACTAGTAAATATCTGAGGCTGGATTTGAACTCAGGTCTTCTTGTCTTCAGGCCCAGTACTTTTTTGTTTCCCCATAGGTTAGGTGACTAGCTCAGAGTCACACAGCTAGTAAATATCTGAGATCCTATGAACTTTCCAGAAATGTTACATGGATCAAATAAGATATTTGAAGTGCATGTAGCACAGAACTATGCAAATACTTGGCATTATATATTATATAACTATATAATTATATATATATATATATATATAGTTGCCATTATTATTATTAAAAATAACAATACTGAAACTTTTTTTTTTAGGTTTTTGCAAGGCAAATGGGGTTAAGTGGTTTGCCCAAGGCCACATAGCTAGGTAATTATTAAGTGTCTGAGACCGGATTTGAACCCAGGTACTCCTGACTCCAGGGCCGGTGCTTTATCCACTACTCCTGGCCGCCCCAATATGGAAACTTTTAAAGCATTTTATATTCACGATCCTTCTTTGATCTTGAGATAGATGCTGCAGGTTTTATTATATTCATTTTAGCCTTGAAGAAGTGAGATTCAAAGAAACCTATCAACAGCCCAAGTGCCTCACAATGAGCCTAGTAGGTAGTGAAGAAGGGATTCAAATGAAAGGTTTCCTCATTCCAAGCCAAGCTCATTATGTAGTTGGGTGTGAGAAGGAGAGAACTAGTCTCCAAAGAAACATGACTTTTTTTGAATCACCATTACCATTCTAGACTGTCACCTAGCATATTCCTCCAAGGATCACCAGCATGAGCTTGAAGGAACCTCAGAGTTTCCTTGAAGGCTCATTCAAGTCTCTCATTTTTCAGATGAGGAAGTAGAGGCCAAGGAGAGTGAGATAATTTACCCAAGGTGGGGTTCTTTGACTCCAAATCCAGAACTCAGAGTTAAGAAGACTTGAGTTCAAATCTTGCTTTAGGTACCTACTGGATGTGTGACATTATCTCACTCAGTCTCAGTTTCCTCCTCTGGATTTGAGAATAATAATATCACCTACTTTATAAAGTTACTGTGAAGATTGAATGAACTAACATTTGCAATTTATGTACAACATCACCTAGCTGCCCACCCTTAATATGTAGGTTGCTTGGGGTGGCTAGATGGCGCAGTGGATAGAGCACCGGCCTTGGAGTCAGGAGTACCTGAGTTCAAATCCGACCTCAGACACCTAATAATTACCTAGCCGAATGGCCTTGGGCAAGCCACTTAACCCCATTGCCTTGAAAAATAAAATCTAAAAGAAATATGTAGGTTGCTTAACAAGTAACATGTTCAATTGCATAAAAGGAAAGTAAGGCATGAAATATTTCTGGAGAAATTATAAAGTACCAAAATAAAGTAAATAATGCTGGGAGATAGGTGATATTCTTTTTTTTTTTTTAGAAAGATTTTATTTTGAGTTTTACAATTTCCCCCCCATTTTTGCTTCCCCTTACCCCCCCCCCCCCCCCCGAAGGCATTCTGTTAGTCTTTACATTGTTTCCATGGTATACATTGGTCTCAGTGGAATGTGATGACACAGAAATCATATCCTTAAGGAAGAAAAATAAAGTATGAGAGATAGGTGCTATTCTTGACCCTTTATTACTGTTGAGGAAACTGAGGTAAACAGAGGTTGAATGATTTGCTAAAGGCCACGCAACTATTAAAATCTGATGCTGGATTGGAATTCCCATCTTCCTTACTCCAAATCCTACTCTCCACTGCACCACCTGGCTACCTATTGTTGTAACAGTTCTGAAAATAACCAAAACTTCTAAATTGAAGTTAAGGAAGAGCTGTGCAGCTTTCCCTGGAACTCATTAGGTTTCTGGCATCTGTCCTATAGCCTGGAAATGTGAAGTGGAGGCTGTTTTCCATCAATCAGTTGTCTGTTGATTTGACTAGTAATACTAATCAGAAGAGGCATTCCAGATTCCTGGGCTTGAGAGAAAAGGATGCTTCTATCCACAACTTGGGAAACATTTTGTGTTAAACTTCTGATCACTCTTTGAAGCAAAAGACCGTTCCTTTCTTTATAACCTTGCTCCAGCTTTGGCTTATGGCTTTGGCAAGCAGCTGTGGTACAGTTAAAAACAGCAGCAGACTGATAGGAGATTCTGATAGGAGTCATGACTTTTCATTTAACTAGTTGGGTGGTCTGGAGTAAATCACACTATCATTCCAGGTCTCAGTTCCCCCAACTGTAAAACTGGACTAGGTGACTTTCCCAGCTCCAAATTCTATGATTCCAATATGGAGGCAAATAAATTTTTTGAAAATAGATATAACTTGGCTAGGCATGATGGTATCCCTGCTTCTGAGGAAACTGATGGATTTCTTGAGTTTGAGCTGAAGTGAGCTAATCTAATGAAATATTAAGTTCAGCATGAATCTCCCTAGGTCAGAAAAGAAGCAAGTTAAAAGGTCTTATGTCAAAGAGTTGGAAAAAGCCCATGAATTACCCCTGGACTTCCAGCCTCTGCCATTTGTGTGTGAGGGTATGCATATAAGGGTGTGGGTATATAGTGTGTATGTATAACATTTTATATGTGACGATGATGATGATGATGATGATGTCTGTCCTTTGTTTTCAAAGAAGACCATGATGTCAGGACTTCATATCACAACAATGAATTGGATTTGAGTGAGGAATGCTGTGTTAACCCACTAGCCTCACTTTCTCCTTCAGAACCATCTGGGTCCAGTGGCCAGATATGAATCAGGAAGACTGGAGATGGCCCTGGATGTAAAGTGATCAGGGTTAAGTAACTTGCCCAAGGTCACGCAGCTAGTAAATGCCAAGTGACTGAGGTCAAATTTGAACTCTTGTCCTCTTGACTCCAAAACCTGTGTCTATCTATTGCACCATCCAGCTGCCTATTTGTACATTTACATACGTATGGCATTTACAGATGTAGTATATATGGGGTATTTGGAGATACACAGCAAACCCATATGTGAATGGACCTGTGATACATATGTATATGTGTTATATACCACACAGATATAACACCCATAGTGTGTGCATAAATACAGATATATGGGCTGTAGTCTACTACACATATAATACACACGCATTATGTGGAGATAGATGGATAGATAACGTATGTAATAGCATCTAGGGAGTTCTCTGGATAGAACACTGAACTTGGTATCAGGAAGATTTATCTTCCTAGGTTCAAATCTAGATTCAGATGCTTAATAGCTACATGACCTTGGGCAAGTCACTTAACCCTGGTTGACTCAGTTTCCTCATTTGTAAAATGATCTGGGGAAGGAAATGGCAAACCTTCCATTCAGAACTATCACTTCCAGTATCACTGCCTCACTGCCTTTGGGAATCTGGAAAAGCAGGACATGACTGAGAAACAACTCAACAACAGCAAAATATATGCACATACATACACATACATATAAACATACTATATATACACACACACACATCATATATATATACACACATATATATATGTGTATATATATATATGTGGAGAGAGAGAGAGAGAGAGAGAGAGAGAGTATGGAACATTAGTTGAACATATTCATTATTTCCCCCTATAGAATACAAGCTCCCTGAGGTCAGATCCAGTTAAAATTTTGTCTTTGTTTTATTGGCTCATTAGAGGCACTTAATAAATACTTGTTAAATGAATGAATAAATTTCAAAATTCTGGACTCTTATTTAAGCAGCTCAGATAATGAAAACTGTAGCTCAAAGTACATGCGCTGTGTTATTTGTGGTAATAGGACTCTTGCTCCCAATAAGTTCTTGGGTATCATCTTTACACAAAGCACTTTTACTCTTTCCCCCAATACTGGGTCATGAACTCCCCGTGTTTTAATAATTACTCCAATTCTCAGGAAGCTACTTTAACTCTGTTCTCTTGCCAAGCTATTCCTAAATACATGAAGCAATTCCTTCCTGAACTGAAAGGGTTAACGTGGCTCCCTAACTACCCAATTTGCTACAATGGAAAGATTTTAAAGCTAGAGAGAGTCCAGATTGTGGTGATGTTATCCGTACATTTGGTTTTATTGTAAATAATTTTGTGTTTTGTATACAAACATCTGTAGCTTGGTGAGAGTGGAAACAGCAGATGACTTCAGAGTCATGTGGCCTACATTTAAGTCTCAGCTCTGGCACTCACAAACTGTGTGACCTTGATAAATTGCTTCATTCTCCCATACTTGGTTTGCTCATTTATAAAATGAGCATGATACTTCTGCACCATATACCTCACAAGGCTATTGTGAGGAAACACTTGGTAAAACACTAGATAAATTGGACAGTGATTATTTAGAGGATGTTGGCCATGGGAACACATCCCAAGCTACCTAGCTCCAATTTCTGCTGACCACCCATGCCAGCTTAGAACCAAGCGACTTGGAACTTTGAGATGACTGAAGCTATCCCTCTTTTGATCACTGAGAAGGAAATGCTGATGACTCAGGGGTTCTTTAAAAGAGAGTGATCCACCCTTGGTTCACAGACCATGTCAGGGCAATTTGAGTCTATTTTTGGAGAGGTGAGGGAAGAAGGCTGCTACCCTTCCCCTGACCCTGGCAGCAGAGGGCAGTTCCCATATGTCAGCTCCCCAAAGGTGGGAAGAAAGAGCCGAACCAAAGGCCAGTTACTCCCTTTTAAAGGCCCACTGAATCACTGGCCCTTTCTGTGGGGTGGCCAATAAAAATGTCACAAGTCATTCCAAAAGGCCCAACACCCTCAATACTGAAGCAGCTGACATGATTGCCCAAGAGCAAACAGGACAGTTTTGTCCATTCTGTATGACCCTGTTGCATCTGTATACAGAAATGCTACTGTTAATGAATGACCTGTCATCAATAATATATTTATTTCATGTTCTTGTAATAGTGTGATGGGTTGTGCTGAACCATTTATATGGAGCTTCTTATGACCAAATAGCATGGGTTTTTGAGGCAGCTGGCCAAGTCATGAAAGTGGAAAAGATGGCCAAGGACAGTTTTTTTCTCAGAGAAAAAGTTATTTTCCCACAACACAGGATTTATTCTTATCTCATTCTCTGAGTAACTGATCTAGAAAGCTCAGAGGGTTAATACACAAGTGTCTTGGCATATTGCTTTCAAATTCTTTTCTTTTTTTCCCAATTACATATAAAGATAGTTTTCAACTTTTAAAAAAAGTTTTGTGTTAAATTGTAGCAATAAAAACCACATAATTTAATCTTGGAGGGATTCTTGTGGCTGAAGCCTTCAGAAAATTTATTTGACTACAGATGGCTTTACTGAACTGGTGGACACATAAGACATTGTGGTTGAACTCAGTTAGAATCAAGCAAGGATATTTCCATGGATTTCAGTAATTTGGGAGATAATTAGGGCTCAGTGATGCCCAAAGGATTAAAAAAACCCCAGAAACCAGCTGTTAGGATGTCTCTGTTGCATCAACAATGGAGTGTTACACATGGTGTGCTGTATTTGTTTATCTCTAAATTACAACTTGTCCAACATTCTGCACCAGCTGAATGGTCAAGACCTTTGATTGGATTAGTCAAGAGGTGTTGCATCCCTGCTCCTAAGACTGGACTCAAAAAGTGATGCTTGAAATTATCTGATGTCATAATTATATGACATAGATTAATATTACACATCATAGTTAACATAGTTTGTCAGATAACTATGTCCCTGGACCAAAAAAAATTACTATTTTACCTTTCCAGAAAATTATGTACAACTTACTATTTAATCAATCAATCAATCAATCCATCAATCAACCAATCAATATTTATTCAGCATCTACTATTTGGCACCATACTAGATTCTGGGGATACCAACAAAGAATGAAGCAATTCCTACTTTCAAGGAGATTACATCCTAATGAGGAGTTCAAGTATGTTAATAAAGATAAACAGGATAGATATAAAGAAAATACAAAATAAATATAAAGTAGTTTTGGAGGGAAGGCATAAGCACTTGGGGAAATAGGAAAGACTTCATGTAGAAGGAAGTAATTGAGTTATGATTTGAAGAAACAGAAGGATTCTCTTAGAAGGAGCTGGTGAAGGTCTTTATTACAGGAATGGGAGATGGTCAGTGTATAGAAGATGGAAGGAGCACCATGTATGAGGAACAGAAAGAAGACAAGTTTGTTTGGAATATAAAGTTTGAGTGAGAGAGTCATTTCCAGTGAGTCTGACAAAATAGATTGGGACAATGTTGCAGAGAGTTTTGAACCCCAAACAGAGGAGCTGATTACTTTTCTTAGAGGCAATAGGGAGTCACAGGCATTGATGAAAGAGTAAAGTGGTCAGATACATTCTTTTTTTAAAAAAATAATTAATTAACTTGCAAGGCAAATGGGGTTAAATGGCTTGCCCAAGGCCACACATCTAGGTAATTATTAAGTGTCTGAGGTCAGATTTGAACTCAGGTACTTCTGGATCCAGGGCCAGTGCTCTATCCACTGCACCACCTAGCTGCCCTAGTCAGATCCATTCTTAAGGAAAATTCCTTTGGCAGCAGTTTCAAAAATGGACAGAAGTTGAGTTTTGAGCCAGGAAGATCAACTCAGAGGCTGTTGCACATCTTTAATCTCCAGGTTTAAGTAATCCTTTGGGTTCCACAAGAATATTAAGGTAGTTTTACTTCTCCAAATGTCTTCTTTTATTCCATTTACTTTAGGCAAAACTATATGTATGGGTACATAAGAGGTGTGATAATTATTGAACTTTGATATGCAAGCATCAATGACCAAAGTTTACAAGTTGGACCAAAAAAAAGGTAATAGGGTTAAATGGGTCATTGATACAACTTCTGGATTTATAAAAATCTTTTATTCATAGAGACTATTTTAATATATATACATTTAAACTTTTCCTATGTCTATACACTGTTCTATTTAGTCAGAACTTGAAGTATAATGTCAAAATATTAAAGACAAAGGAAGTTTAAATAGTGATTGTATAACTTTTTTTTTAATTTTCAAGGCGATGGGGTTAAGTGGCTTGCCCAAGGCCACACAGCTAGGTAATTATTAAGTGTCTGAGGTTGGATTTGAACCCAGGTACTCCTGACTCCAAAGCCAGTGCTCTATACACTGCACCACCTAGCCACCCACGTATAACTTTTAATATATTTTAACATCATTATTATATGGATGATGATGATAATGAGCAGTTATTTGGTTTTTGATGATTGAAAATAGATAAATTTAAATTGGAAAGGGGGTTGGGAAACAAAGAAATAAGAATAGAGACAAGGATAGAGATGTGGGGGAGAGAGACAGAGACAGAGATAGAGAGAGACAGAGAAACAGTAGAGACAGAGACAGACAGAGACAGAGACAGAGACAAAGACAGAGAGAGAGAGAGAGAGAGAAAGAGAGAGAGGTCTTGGAATCAGAATTTCATGGTTGGGAAAAATTTCAGAGACCATTTAGCTTAACCATCCATAAAAAAAGAATTCTCCTTAGAACATAATCAGAAAATGGTTATCAAGTCTTTGCACAGAGACCTCAAGTGAAGAGACCTCCCAAGGCAGCTTGTGTTACTTTGGCTGTCATTGCTTCAAATTTCCCTTTATACATAAAACCTAAAAGTGCTTCTTGGCTACTCCTACTCATTGCTCAAACTTCTACCCTCCTGGACCAACAGACAATTCTAATCTGTCTTCTGTCTGATAACCCTTTAAATACTTGAAGACAGTCATCATTCTCCCTTAGGGTTTTCCCTTTTTTTTCTTCCCTAGGCCGAATATTGTCCGTTTCTTTAATTTGTTTTCATATGACATAAAATGGAGGCTCTTTAACTCTCTTGATTGCCCTTCTCTGGAACCTTTTCAATTTATTAATGTTCTACCTAAAATATGACACCCATAATCAAATGTAATTTTGTAGCCTGAGTCAGGTTAGAGCAAAGAACAGCAGGACCCTTGCTTTCCTAATCCTGGACACTAGATTTTCCTTTCTGCAGCCTCAGATTACTTTGCTTTCTTGGAAGCCATATTATGCTGCTAGCTTGTAGTGAACTTGTGGTCTACTAGGATTCCCAGCTCTTTCAGATAAAGTAGTGCCAGCCATGTCTTCCCAATCTTGTGTTTTACATTTCAGTTTTTTAGGAAACTCTTCAGGCTAGCCATATTCATCCTTCTCTGAGCTCTCCTGATTTTTTTGGTCTTCTTTCTCCACCAAGCTCTGAGTTTCTTCCATGCCCTTTCCCACTTTGCTTTATGTCTTAGAGTATAAGCTCCTTGAAGCCAGGGAACACCATTCTTTTTGTTTGGATTTATATTCCCAATTCACATATTAGTATGTGTCAACACACATATTAAACATTTAATAAGTGCTTATTGACTTGATTTAAACTAAATGTAAAATAATATATTTATACCTATTTAATTTAAACTAATTTGATTTTGCCTAATGTTTTAGCCATTTTAGATCTTTTAAATTCCTAGCTATCTCATGTAGATTATTAACTAGCCTTTCCAACGTTGTGTCATCTGCAAATTTGATAAACATATCATCTAAGACATTGATAGAAAAAAAATTCCTTAAGAATAGTAAGGGTACGGGAGAAGCTCAGAGCTTGGAGGAGAAAGAAGACCAGAGAATCAGAAGGAGAGCCCAGAAAGGGAGGAATATGACTAGCCTGAGGATTTTCCTAAAAATGGAATGTTAAACACAAGAAGGGGAGGACATGGCTGGCAATACTTCATCTGAAAAATCTGGGAATCTTAGTAGATCACAGTAGATCACAACCACAGATCCTGGGGGCACTGCATTAGAGGCCCCTTTCAAACTGAGTCATTAATGAATTTAGATCTGGTTATTCAATTAGTTCCAAGTCCATTAAACTTATAGGCACTTCACAATGTGTCCACAAAGAGAGTAAAAAAGAATTTCTCAAATGTACTTCAATTTTAGTTAAGCATTTTAAAAAACTTCCTTCATCCCATCCTCATAGGAAAAAAATTATGTAATATATCCTGAAAGTTTTATATATTTATATATATAATATACATATTATATAGTTAAGCAGATTCAGAATTGATTGAATCACCATACTCAAAGAAACACCATTAATTACTCTATTTCACACTGTACTGTCAATTAGCCTATTTGTCTTTATCTAAAAGGTGATTATTTTTCTATTATATTAATAACTAATTACTAAATTAAGATTGAGATTTTTCCTTCCTATTTCCTCATTTAGGGTCGAGTCCTGATGGTCATCCAGCCAGTCTCTGAAGGAAAAGACCGATAGATTAAATTGACCTAATCCTTGGGGTACATGTTCCATGGTCTTGGACAGGGCCTCTCCCAACTAGAAGACCTTATATTTACTTATAGACAGAATCTAATCCATGTGAATTCCAGTCCTAAGCCCATGCTTTTGCACCCCTCCACTGGAGTCTAGGGGAACCCCATTCATGAAAGAGAAAACCATCTAAAGTAGTCTGGGTAGAGATGGATTGTTTTGTCCAGATTGCTAGAGGCATTTGAATCTCATGATCAAGTCATGTTCCAGGAACTTAAGACTTTTGGCCAACCTCCTCGTTAAAATGTACATTCTCCCATTAACTGATTACCAATCAGAGTTGATTTTCACCTGTCAGAGGTTGCCCCATTTCCTAAAGGTATTTAAGCTTTCAGACATCTCCATGGTTTTGTTTTGGTTACCAAGTGAAATCACTTACAATTTATTATCAGCTAACCTAATTAATAAATTAATTATCCATTACCCAGAAACCCTCTCTCTTGGGTTTTCATTCATTTCACATCTTTTCTACAAAAACGACAACAATGCTTTGTTAATAATTTAGGTAAACCACATCTTAACCATTCACTTGATCTACCAACATAACTACCTTGTTCTTGAAGGCATATTGTCTCATAGTGATCACTGGTTCTTTTTTTCTAGTTATTAACCATTTTTTATTAATACATCCTAGAAATTCCTCAGAATCAAAGTCAAATTCAGCAGCCTATTTTAGTTTGCAAATTCTATTCTAATCCTCTTGTGAAAATTGGGACACTGGCCTTATTCAAATGTGAACTAGATCTCAAGATCTCTGCCAGTCCAACAGTTCAGGTTGAAGGTTGAAATGAGATGAGACATTGGTTGACCAACTAATGCTTTAAAAGTTTTCTTGATAATGTCATAGAAAGGATAATCTACAAGGATACAACACGGTTTTGGTAGTCAGCCCTCCTCCCATATCAATATGGAAATGCATCTGATCATCAGGTTATATAGGAACAGCTGGGTGTGGTACCCACATGGCAGTGCAACACTAGCCAAGTCTGAGGGACATTGATTTCTCATGCCTTTTTATGTCCTTTTGTAAGTAAGAAGTCTCATTAACAGCTTGAGCCTTAGCCCCATAAGCTATCTTGGGGATAGCTTCCCACCATGTAGGTATGGTCTTGGGAAAAACTGACTCAGAGTACATAATAGAATATGTTGCTTCTATCACTTCCATACTCTTGCAATGACACTGATAACAGTTCAGCAATCATCATTATCTGAAGATGTAGTTTATCTGGGTCTTCTGGTTTGAGTTCCTCAAAGTCAGCTAGGTGCCCTCTAACTATCTCAATTTATTTTGGGCAACAACACCCTTTTTAGTCTGTCCCAGTTTCCATTTCAAAGATCATTTTCTTTGGTAGAAAGCAACTGGCCCTGTGATTTCATTGGTATAGAGAACTTTCAGATGAAGAAACTCTCTATAGATGCAGCTAGCACCTTCTCTGAACTTATAACCTTAAAGAGCTTCCTTGAGTTCATTTCTTATCAAGATTTGATTGGTCCATGGGTCTAAGGCTCAAGTTGTTAATGAGGCTTCTCATTTGTCAAGGACATAAACTGGGAAGTTGAACAACTAGCCCAGAGTCACATAGCCAGTATGGCTATGGAAGTGGAATCAGAGCTTCCCAGAAGAATAGCAGTTATGCTAGGATCCATGTAGAGGAAAGAGAAACTGAATAAGAATTGAATAGTTTTACCTTCTTTTTATTGTCAGTTATCATATCTCTTTGTTTTTTTAATAAGAAATCTCTTTATCAATCTGTTTGCTCTCCACTGCCCCATAGTCATTCAGGTTTAATACCTTTGCCTTCACCTACACCCAAACCTATTTCTTTTTTCCCCTTCTACCTGTCCAAATCCTACCTGTGTGGGCTTTAAGAGACAGCTCAAGTCCCATGTTATACACTAAACCTCAAACAGTACCTTGAACCCTATAGACACTTAACAAATATATTCACAAATAGAGCAAGAAAGAAATTTGTCAAACGTCGTGTTCAAATTTCAGCAAAATATTTTTAAAAGTTCCTCATCCTACTCTCACCAAAAAATTATATACTATAGGTTAAGAGATAATATAGTTTGGTAGATTTGGAATTGATTGAATCACCAAACCAGAAGAAATACTATTAATTACTCTATTTCACCTTGCAAGGATGTCCCATGAATATCTTTGAGTTCTCTTGGTCTTGGATTATTTAACATTTTTAACATTAACTTGGATTAAAGGTGTAAAATTCATGTTTATAAAATGTGAAGATAACCTAAATCTGGAAGGAACCAATTGCATGTTGGACAGAAGGATCAGGATCTAAAAATATCTAGGCTGAAATGATTGATAAGCTAAGAAAATTTAAATGGGAAAAACATAGGTAGAGGTTAGGGCAGCTAGGTGGGCCTGAAGTCAGAAAAACCTGAATTCAAATCTGACATCAAGTATTTATTAATATGTGATCCTGGACAAGGCACTTAATCCGATTGACCTCAGTTGCCTCATCTATAAAATGAACAGAAGAAGGAAATGATAAAGTGCTCCAATATCTTTGCTAAGAAACTCCAAATGGGGTCAAGAGGAGTGAAACACAACTGAAAATGACTAAGCAACAACAAAAAAATAATATGAGGAATTTATGGCAAGACAACTGTCCATGGGGAACAGCTAATGGTTGGATCACACAAAAAACCTAGTATGATCATAGGTTGCATTAAAAGAACTATAGTGGGCTCCTTTGGGAATGCCTCAGGAGAAATAAGATAAACCCCACTACTATAATAATATATTAGAAAACTTAGCTTGGAAATTTTAAGAGAATGAGAAAAAGACGAAATGATAATTGATCCTGAAGTCACTGGGAATTCTCTAGAATACAGTTTACTGAGTAGAGGAGTGACATGGTCAGATCTAAGTTTTAGGAAAGTGATTACTTTGACTCATATGGAGGGTGGATTTGAATGGAAGAGACTTGAGGCAGGGAAATCAATTAGATGAGTCTTATATTATGAAAGCATGAATTAAAGTGGTGGCTGTGTGAGTGGAGAGAATGGGACCGATATGAAATATATTGAGGTAGAAAAATGAGATTTGGCTGCTGAATGGTTATGTATTTCCTGAGACAGATTATAAGACCAGCATCTAAGCCTTCTGCCTCTCATGATATAATCTATTGGTTGAAGGTTAGGAGTGACATTTGCAAGTGATCTGGACCTTTAATTCTATACAGTGTCCTACATGGCAGTATTGGTTTTGTTTGTTCTGCTATTTTTTTATTCTTGGGTTCTGGTAAATGTGGAATTTGGTCCATGAATATGTTTGCTAAATGGGTCTCTACCTGGAAAGTTTTTTGACAATTTGATATTTTTTTAGAGTAGATGAAAGAAGCATTCTCCAGGGAGATGGCCAATTCTAATAAAAATAATGACAGGCAGGAGTGAATAATGGCTAGAATGCTGACCTTGGAGTCAAAAAGATGTTGAGTTCCAGAGCTATGTGACTTTGGCAAGTCATTTAACCTCTGGGTGCTATGCGTTATAGATTGCTGCTATTCAGTTATTTTTCAGTTGTGTCCAACTCTTCTTGACCCTATTTGGAGTTTTCTTGGTAAAATGGTTTACCATTTCCTTCTCATTTTACATATGAGAAAAATGAGGTAAACAGGATTAAATGATTTGCCCAGGATCACACAGCTAGTAAGTGTCTGAGGGAAAATTTGAACTCAATAGACTTTATCTACTGTGCCACCTTAAGTTAAAGTGCAGGTGGTACTCATCTGCTTTCAAAGAGGGTAGTTCCTCACCAAGTGTTCCCAAAACCAAGGAAACCATTGATCTAATCCAAAAAGATAATGAATAAAAGTTTAGTGATCTTAAGGAAAGGCAATCAATCTTTTTTTAATAATGCCACCTATAGTTACATTTCTCAGCACTTTCAGCCTATGGCCAAACAGGACTTAGAGCCTATGAAATTTGATCAAGTGTTTGCTTTGCTTATTGTGCTTCATTCCTTTCCATTCTAAGCTTTGCTTTCAAGATAATTAACTGATCAAGAAATTGTTCTACCTATGTTTTTGTCAGTGGTAGCCAACATTCTCCTGATATTGGCACAAGTGCCCATCTCTCATAGTCTGTAAAATTCAGGCAGGTGTCCAGTCTGTTCCTCTGCTGCTCCCTCAGAGCCCCCAGATCCACTACAGTCACCAAGACAGCACGAGTAAATATTTAACAGACTCAGAGGCACCTCAGCACTCTAGGACTTTGTGGGGGGGGGGGGGACCAAACCAAAACAAAACCTGAGAAACAAGCCTGCTTTGGCATTGACATGCTTCTAGCACGGTGGAGCATATGTCTTGATGGGAGATACTGTCAACAGACTGGGCAACCTGTTGTTTTTTAAAATTAACAATCATTATTTCTACTCAGCTCAGAAACAACAATCAGATGCAGCAGACCACTTGGAGTAAAAAAATAAAAGCCCTGACAGGCTTAGATAGGAAAGCAGAAGGACGAAGGTGCTATGATTTTCTCTGGTCTACAGGGCCCCAGATGTATTGATGGTGCAAATATATGGTGTTTCAATGGTTTTAACAAAAGATGGGTGTCTCATCAGGAGAAAGAAGACCTCACTGAAGAGATGGGCCTGGCAGGGTGCCACTGGGGTCAATACGCTGTGACTTCTTATGACAATCAGAGACTGGGAATTCCTTCCATAGAAAACAACCCTCCTTGGAAATGCCCTCTGCTCAGAGCCTGGGACCATGGATAGGGGATTTGAAAAGTAGCCCAAATACAAGTAGACCCCAGGGGAGCCATAAGGGCCATCTCCAAGGGAACGGAGAGCTAAATCACCCAGGACTTTATAGAGGAATCATAAACCCTTGAATTGTACCCCAGGGCAAAGAGGCTGCAGAAATGGCCCCTCTTGGTGAAGATATCCCAGCTCCCTCATAGCACGCTCCACCCTGCCAGGAAAACAAAGCCTGAAGGGTCAGCCAGTCAACTGAATTCTGGATCAGCTTCCATGTCACTTCTTCCTGAGAGTCCGGGAGCTGTAGCTGTTTATTTCAATCTACAGATAAACTATTTGCACAGTTTGCTGCCCAGGATTACCTGGGACTTCAAGAAGTCTAGTACAAGGACAAGAGCACTAGGTTTGTCACTGGCAGAGCCTACCTCTGAATCCTACTACCCTGGGATTTGGGGCAAATTTCTTGACCTTCCAGTGTCTCAGTTTCTTTATCTGTAAAAGGAAAGGTGGTCTCTGAAGTTCCTTCCATCTCTCAATCCCATGGGGGTGAGGGGCAAGCATCCCATGGGCTTGCTGACTTGGCCTCAGCTATGCTCTGGGACCTTTATTCTTAATATACCGGAACCCCACATCTGCTTTTTGTCATTTTTGTTGTCATTGTAGTTATGTTGTTTCAGTTGTGTCTGACTCTTTGAGACCCATTTGGGGGTTTCTTGGTAAGGATATTGAAGTGGCTAGTTATTTCTTCTCCAGCTCATTTTATAGATGAAGAAACTGAGACAAACAGGGTTATGTGACTTGTTCTGGGTCACACCGCCAGGAAATGTCTTTTGTTGTTCATTCATTTTTCAGTCATGATTGATCCTTTGTGATCCCATTTGAGGTTTTCTTGGTAAAAATACTGAAGGAGTTAACCATTTTCTCTTCTAGTTTAATTTACAGATCAAGAACTGAGGTAAACAGGCTTAAGTGATGTACTCAGGGTCACACAGATAGTATCTGAGATTAGATTTAAACTCAGGAAGATGAGTCTTCTCAAGTCTAGGGCTCTGTCTATCATGTCACCAAGATGCCCACTTTTTGTCATAACTACAGCCAATCTTTGGAAAGAAGTTGTAGCATTCTTTAAATCCAAGGAGAAAATAATACATTTATAAAACCCCTTGGAGGTAGTAGAGGGAAGAATGATAAGTCTAGTCTTACATTTGGCTTTAGAATATCTTGCCTTATGAGTAATAACAACAGACTTTAAATAGCACTTGCACGTTTTTATTTTGCTAGTCTCATTTGGGATTCATCCTAAGATATTTTGCGGGGAGCTAAGAGGTACAATGTATAGAGCTCCAGGCCTGGAGCAGGAAGACTTGAGTTCAAATCTAAACTATGATCCTTTTTAGATGTATGATCCTAGGTAAGTCATTTAACCTTAGTTTGCCTCAGGTTCCTTATCTGCGGGAGGGGGATAGTTATAGCGCCTGCCTTTCAAGTTTGTTGTGAGAATCAAATGAGATAATAATTGTAAAGTTCTTATCACAGTGCCTATCACATAGGAAGTACTATATAAAATGTTTGCTATTATTACTTGTTATTGACCCATTTTACAGTTGAGAAAACTGAGACTCAGCAGTGTTAAATGACTGGACCAGGATCATATAGCTAATAAGTACCAGCAGCAGAATTTTAACTCCAGTCTTCTTGATTCTCTAGAATATCCATGTACCATACAGCCTCTGAGTTAGTCTCTCATTCTTCAGTATTTTAAATCAGAAGTTCTGGGTTAAGATGCTAGTTCTGCTACTTTATGGGAACAATGCTAGCTCTGGTGTCGGAAAACAATAATTCATATTCCTCCTCTTAATGTTTACTACATCTGTGACATCAGAAAAATAACTTCAACCCCCTAGGTTTTCCTTTTCTCATCTGTAAAATGAAGGTTTAGGAGTAGATGAATTCTGTTATCCGTCCCTGCATTAATTCAACGATCCCATGCATTAGCTGCTTGACCTTAGGCAAGTCACCTAACCTCTGACTTCAGTTCCCTCATCCTTTAAATAATGGATTAGATCATAATTGAGGTCTCCTCTAGTTCTAAGTCTAAGATCCTACCACTCCCAGAAGATGCTGGGACTCATCCAGACATGATCATTCATGACTAAGCAGCTTTCTTGAGTATTATTATTATTTTTGATAATTAGGTTAAACCTTAATGGCTTCCTTTGTCCCTCCAGACTTCCTATGACCCAACTGACCAAGAGGGGGCTTATTCATATACTTGACTCCGTAATGAAGAAGAATCACCTCTCCTCCTGTGGTCAGGGTGGGAGTAGGATTTTTGCAAAACTATGGAGGTGTAGCCTCTTTCTCCCCTACAGACTCTGAGGAAACTGGGGAGCAGGAAGACTATTTCTCCATTCTGGGCAGTGCTGCTTGGTTACTATAGCAAGCAACCCTTCAAAGCATGCTGGGGTGGAGCCAGCAAAAAGGCATTATTGGAAGGCATTTATAGCAATGCTCTTTACATCTATTATCTCATAAGATCCTGATAACAGCCCTGCATTAGCTCTCAATGCTGGAGAATGTCTGCTTGTCACTTCCCTGGGAGCAAAAAGAGTTAATAGTTTCCCTGAATGCTTAATTTCCTACCAGGGATTAATTTGAGTACTGGGAGAATAGAGCCCTTTATGTCTTCCACACATCTACACACTAGGCTAGTGTTTCTCAACCAGTGAACCAGGGCATATCAGTGCATCATAAAAACCCAACCGTCGCATGCGTCATCCATAGAAAGTGGTGCTTTCCTTGCAGCTCCAGCATCAATTTCATTAGCAGTGTGCTTTTCCTCTGGGACTGCTCATACCTATGTGCTTTGCAGGCTAGACTCCCCTTCTCTTTCTCTGCCTTTCCCTCTCCTCCCTTTCCTCTTATTCGTTTCTTTTCACTTCCTCATGTCTCCCTTCCCTTCTCTTCATGGAGAATGAATTTGTGGCTATTTATAATTTATCTAGCAGGTCAACTACTATACAGTTACAAGAATGTAATAATTTGTGGAACGGTGGAAAGACGGTTAGCTCTTTAATGAGAAGGTCTAGGTTCATATCCCATTTCTGATTCTTGGGTCTCTACCTCATCACTACCTTCTGCCCCTCTGCTTGGAAGGTAGAGTCATGAACTCCAAAACCACCATTTAAAAAGTGAGCTCAGCTCAGACATCTCCTTATTTCCTCCCCTGGCTGCACTGTCTGGGATATCTCTGATTTCTCCATCATGATTCCTCACTATACTTCCCTCTGGCCCTTTTCAGCCTTTTGTGGTTTGTCTTCCTCCATTAGATTATAAGCCCCCTTCAACTTTGATGAATGTAGCTCCTCTCAGCAGGTCAGAGAACTAGGACAACCTTGTGAGACTTGTTCTGGACAAACAACATCCACATCCAGATGAAGAAAAAACAAAACAAAGCAAAAAATCTACAGAATCAGAAGGAATACTATGTTTATTTTTTAAAATTCCCTCATATTGTTCCTTCCTATTCCATGGTTTTCTTTCTTTTCCCTTATTCCTAATTCCTCATACAGAAAATGACTAATATGTTAAACATCTGTATAAGTACAATGTCCACTAGATTGTTAAGGGGAGGAGGGGAGAAGAAAATTGTGTAACTTATAAATAGGCATGTGAAAGAATGTAATTGGAAAAATAAAAATAAAAATAAAATATCAATAAGAAAAAATACTTATCCACTTAAAAATACTAACGTAAACAGTTCTTTTTGAATAAAAAAAAAGAAAATGTGGGGGGAAAAGGTTATAAGCTTCTTGAGGGCAGGGACTATATTTTTATTTTTATATTTATATCCTTATTGTCTTACCTGGCACACAGTGGTTGCCTAATAAATGTTTATTAAATATTGATACTTATTCCTTGTGTAACCTTGAGTAAATCACTTAGGTTCCTCAACTTTAGTTTCTTCCAGAAAAGTGAAGAGATTAGACTAGGTAGAATTTTTTCCAGCTCTATGTCTTTGAATTTATGATGATCTTCCACTGAGACTCCTTTCCCCAGAGGTGCCCTCGCCCTTCACCATTAATGGTCTTTCTTCTCAGAAGTCTCAAATGGTGTTGAAAGTCCCCTAGTGTTCACCATTTTTCCCCCTTTAAAGCCTTCCTCTCTGACCTTTCCTCTGTACTTCTGCCCTATTAAGCTCTCCATTTCCCATTTAAAACAATAACTTGCTAGCTCAGGAGCTATGGCAGCAAGGGGACTGCAATACCCCATCCCTTTGATTCCTGTTCCCATTTGGAAGCCTCACATTGGAGGAGCTGGCTAAAACCCTGACTCTGAACATGTGTTTTTTGTCATCCCTGTGTTTGGTGGGCAACGATTGGTTGACTCATCTTTGGGACTTATGAATGAGAGGCCTTATAGAAAAGTGCTATTGGAACAATAGCAGCAGTAGCCAAAGAGTGTTATTATTAGGACATAGCTTGGTTTTTAGTCACGCAGCTATGACTTTCTCTTTGTTCTGCTGATGGGGTTTTGAAAGCATCAGCCAAATTGAGGAAGCAGCATTACTGGTTTGTGGGGGGAAAAATGTTGCTGTCTGAAAGAATCTCTTAACTCTTAAACCTGTTTGAATCAGCTACTCATCTCTTCAGAAAAATAAGGACTCTTTCTAAAATAAAGAAAGCAGAAAAAAGTCTTACTTATGCAAAGTTCTTAGAAGAGTATTACTCAGAAGCCTCTAAATATCCCAAGTGATCCAACTAGTAGAACCAGAAGGTCCTAGAGAAAGCATTATCCATAGGGCAGTCTGGTAGGTAAACAAAAAAAAAACAACCAAACAAACCAAATTGCTCAAACTGTTTGGTTTTTTTGCCCAGCCACAAACACTCTCCAGTCTCCCCAGCCCTGCATAGTGCCATAGTAACCAGTGGTCACCAACTGACAGAGCCCACAATTCTGGTTGGCATTAGAGCTCATACTGACTTTTCCCTTTAGTCATAAGAATTGGAATGAATGTCTGATATTAATCAGTCCATCTGCTGGTGTCTATTAAATCTTACCCACAGGCACTGTGCTGAGTTGTAGGATACAAAGAAAACCACTGTCCTTGCCTTCAAGGAGATTACATAGAAAAAAAATATGATGTAAAAACATATACATACAAGCTATTTACAATGTTAATGGAAGTTGAGCATCCTTGACTCCTGGTCCAGGAGACTAGTTCAGTCTGAGGCTTAGGTCTGTTTGGTCTTGATCTATTCTAGAGCAGATCTAGACTTTGGGGGCAGTTCTAAGCTACTATACTGTTTCCACCAATCTCCCACTTTAGGATTTGATCCTAGTTTTCCAAATTTAATCTCTGTGTGGGTCTCTGGGTCCATCCAAGGCCAGATCCACAACCCTTAACATCAAGAGTTTTTTTTTCCCTTTGAAATTAGTAGCAACTCATTTTTCAATATTATAATTTTTTTTCCTTCTGGCACATTAGGTTGGTCTCACTGATGTTGTGTGTGGGGTTTTTCATGCTAAAGAGTAACTGTCCCCTCCCCTCTAATAGAAGCCTAAAGATATCCCTATCAAGGAGGGCACTCTGGGAACAGCCTCCTCATTAAACTTCAATTACAAAGAAACAGATTTCATCATCTACCTTCTGGATCTTCCCCTTTGCTACTCAAGTAGGGAAATGCTAAGGTGCCATCTAGTGGGTGGCTTCAGAATGCTTCAGATGGGCCAACCAGGCAACATCTGGGTACCCCATAAGTTTAGAGCAAATGAAGCCTGGAATTGAAGGGTTAAATATAGACACTTGATCGTCTAGCATCTCACTTCACTCAGAGTGCATTTTGTGGGGGATAGACAGAAGGAGTACTAAGGATGATGGGAGACCATGCTAAGTCACTCTATTTGTGAGTGACACCTGTGGGCTTGCTCCTATCCCAACCCCTGCCCCTGGAAAGGACCATCTCTAACCATTGATACTTCCCTTCTGCTTGAATCTTGCCTTCCACTGATGCTTCTTTCTCCTGAGAGACATTAATGTTCTTAGAAGTTCTTAGAAATCTCACATAGTGTTGAAAGCCTTCAAACTTTCTCCCATTTTCCCCACTATTTCTGGGGGAATTATGAGAACCTTCACCTCCAAGTCCCTTCTCACTTGCTTACTGCGGAAACATGTTTTTCTCTGTATTGCCCAAGCATTGGAGATTCTAGCTCCATCTTCTCCCCACCTCCAATTCCCTGTCCTTTCAAGACTCAGGCCATCTGGTTCAAGAAAGCTGAAATCTCAGGTCATAGAAGAGCTCAAGTCTTGGAGGGCCTCAAGGGGAATCAGAATGCAGAGGCTTTTAAGGGCCTCTGGGAAGATCCAGGACTTCTGTTAGGGCTATCTCTGCTAGATTATAGACTTTTGGAGAGTTAGTTTGAAAATCTAAGAATTGCTTATATCTTTGGTCCTCTAGAATATAAATTCTATGTTGCAGATTAATTGGTCTACAAATGAACTATGGATAAATCTATATTTATTATTCCAAAAAGCCAACCCTCTTCCCTTAAACTATCCTGCTGTTTTTGGTTTTCCAGTCTGACTCATGTGCAGGACCACCTTGCTTTGGACATAGGATAATGATAATAGTAATAAAAGTTAGCATTTCTATAATGTTTTGATATATGTCAAACATTTAATCCATGTCATTTTATTTCATCCTAATAACCCAGTGAGGGAAGTGCTATCATTATCTCTATTTTTACATGTGAGGAAACTGTGCTATCATTATTCCCCTTTTTACATGTGAGAAAACTGAGGCTGAAAGAGGTTAAGTAATTTGCTCTGTGCCACACTGCATCTGAGGCAGTGTTTGAATCCAGGTTTTCCTGCCTCCAATTCCAGCTCTCTACCCAAGATGTTACCTATGTAACAAAAATATGAATTGCTATTTGCTATTCTTTAAAAAGTATTGCATCGGAAACAATATTCTCCATGAATAATTCTTGCCTTCCATCTGCAGATCTGAAAACAGACAGAAATGAGCCCCAGGCTAAGAAGGATCCCGATGCCCTGTGTCCTGTTATTTAGATGGATCCACATTGTCCCTGTTGCCACATTTCAGGGGTTTGGTTCTACCAATCCCTCTGGGTTTTTTTCAGGTTTTCTGGTTGTCTGCTTACATCTATCTTGCTGGGATTTAAGGCAGTACAATGTACTGCCTAAGCTGCTAAGGATTATCAGCTCTGTTAGAATCAATAAAGTCATTGTTTTATTTAGGGGCTGTGTGAAGGTGAGAAGATGAGGGCTTAACTGTCTACCAGGCAGCCTCAGGAGTTGGATTTTGAGCAAGCCTGTGCACTTCTAAGACATGGGGTGGTATGAAGGAAAATACACTGGAGCTACAAAGAGAACCGGGTTCAAATCCTGAGTTTGCTGCTTATACTTCCATGACCTTGGGCAAATCATTGATCTCCCTAGACATCAGTTTCTTCATCTGCAAAATGAAGAAATTGGATTGGGAACTCTAAGGTCTCTTTTCCCTCTAACTCTCTAATTCCATAGTGTGAACTTGATGAAGTTTGAAATGTGGAAGGCAGAGAATGGGATTTCCTGCTAGCTATTATATCTTTGTGTACAGATAATTTTAAATCAAAATGCCAACAAGAATTATTTAGTAAGGGGTGGCTAGGTGGTGCAGTGAATAGAGCACCTGCCTTGGAGTAAAGAGTACCTGGGTTCAAATCTGACCTCAGACACTTAATAATTACCTAGCCATGTGTCCTTGGGCAAGCCACTTAACCCCAATGCTTTGAAAAATCTAAAAAAAAAGAGAATTATTTAGTAAGCTCTAACTATGTAGATTGCTTAAGTATAGCATACAAAGGTAAAAAAAGACACTGTATTCAAGGAGCTCACAATCTAATGTGTAAACAATGATGTACTAACAAAATATATACAGGATAAATCTGAGGCAATCTTACAGAGAAAGTTCTAATATTAAGTGGGCCTGAGAAAGGTTTTCCATGGAAGGTGGGATTTTAACTGATATTTGAAGGAAGCCGGGAAAGCCAAGAGCAGAAGAGGAGAGAGAGAATTTCAAGCCTGGGGGACAGGAGCTAGAGCATCTTGTGAGATTGTGTCACTGGACTGAAGGAGGAGTAAGGTGTAAGAACACCCGAAAGGTAGGAAGGCTGGAGATTATAAGGGTCTTTGCAAAGCAGGGGTATTTGATCCTGGAGATAATAGGGAGCCACTAGGGTTTATTAAATAGGACAGTCAACATACTGTTAGATATGCATTTTAGGAAGATCACTTTGATGGTTGTGGTGAGGAAGAGAATTAAGTCAGGGAGATCAAATATAAGGCTATTACAATAAGTGTGAGGCAATGAGTGTTGGGTGTTGGTGATATCCTAGAGATGTTGAAGAGGTAGAATCAACAGGATTTGGTAATAAATCAGATATATCAAATTTATACAAGTTTACAAAACAGATCAATTAGGAGGTAATTATTTGCCTTTAAAATAAAAAAGAAAGTGGACCTTTAAATAGCAAATTTAATATTTAAAGAAGGATTTTAATTAATAAAAATTTAATCTACACCCAACTTTTAACAATACAATTAAATAATATTAAATGAGAATATAAAATAATTTTCCTTATATTACAATATGAAGCAAAGTAATACTTTATTACTATAAATTGAAATTTTGTATATAAAAAATAAATGTTACATCAAATTTATAGATATATAAATGTCAGCTATTATCATTATTAGTTATCGTTATAACTATTGTGTAAAGCAGGCATACCCACATTCAGGAGATTGGAAGAGTCTGAGAGATACATCTACATAGGTCTCTGGGAAAGTTGCTTTCATAGATAGAAAGATAGATGATAGATTGATAGACAGATAAATATAGATGATATAGCTATAGATATAGATGTAGGTATATTATATATGAAAGTGAGTAAGGTCTTATGCTAGCCAAGATACAGTGGAAAGGGGGGCTTTTTCTTGCTGGCAAATATATATATATATATATACATATATATACATGTATATATATATATATATATATATATAATTAGGTAAGAATAGTATGGAGACAGGGATAGGGTTAATTTAATTTTCTTCACTTTTGTTCTGGTTTGCAGATTTGTTTGCTTGTCAATCATTGGAGATTTTGGGAATGAGGCTCATTTCCATGTCGTGGTCTGTATACATTGTTCTTTTGGTGGGAGTCCCCCCCAAATTTTTGAGTTACGATTTGGGAACAAGCCCCCAAACCTGAAAAAAGTTTTATAAATAATTTTATTAGGTCATCTGAGCAAGGAGAAATATGGGAACAGGTATGGTTCCCTCTTGAGTCTGTATTGCTTTTATTATATACAATTTATATAATTAGGTCATAAGGAAAAACACCTGGTTGGCCACACATAGAGTTTTCAGGAAAGAGCAGTTCCCAGGTAAGGTTGTTTGGTATGTATATCAATAGATTAAATATAAGCATTCATTATAATTTGAGAAACCCCAAAACACAATGTTCAGATGAACACAAAACAAAACTGGGGGGGGGATCTAAACATTCCCTATATCCATCCAGTTTTGTCATAGTATCTTTGAGGTCACTCTGATTGCTAGCCACTTTATTTTATTTTTATTTTTTTATTAAAGAGTTTATTTGAGTTTTACAATTTTTTGCCAACCTTACTTCCCTCCCCCACCCCCACCCCCCACAGAAAGCAATCTGTCATCTTTACTTTGTTTCCATGTTGTACATTGATCCAAATTGAGTGTGATGAGAGAAATCATATCCTTAAGGAAGAAACACAAAGTATACGAGATAACAAGATCAGACAATAAGATATCTCTTTTTGCTAGCCACTTTAAGACAGGTTCAAACAATATTAATAAATAATAAAAAAGTAAGTATTTTCCCTATAGAGGTCACAGGATCCAATCAAGGATGTAACAAGGGTTAAAAAAAAATTCCTAACACCAAGACAGATAGTTGTCTGAGTCTAAGACCTTTAATTAGCACCCAAAATACACATTCAGAAAGAACAGACCTAATCTTAGCCTAAGAAGTTTATTTGGCTGCCTGGCTGTGAGCAGTGGTTCATAGTAGGTATCATTTGACCCCAAAGAAGCTAAATAGCAGATGCCCAGAATATAATAGTAAAGAAAGCTTAGTGAACACAAGACTAAATGAGATGGCATTATACAAGTGGAATACCCAGCAGATAGTGGCAGAGAGTAGCTCAGTGACATCCCAAGGACACCTATTCTTCCTAGGTATGTACCCTCCATGGATATTTCTCTGTATCTTTTCCCTCCTCTACTTATGGAAAATGAAGTCCATGTATGCATGAAGGGGAATCTTTTCTTGTCACTTTATTTGTCATGATGTTAAACTGAATGTCTTTTGGACTCTATTGTGTCCTAGGGCTGGAAAGGGAAAGTAAGCATTAATAGGGGCTCATAAGCCATGACTTTGAGTGCTGATTTCTCAAACCTGAGAAAGCAATTTTAGGAAGCCACAATGAAGGGAATGCCCTAAGTATTACATATATTGTAGAATGGGAGAAATGGAAAGGGGAAATGTGCTTCGTGAATGGAAATACAAATCTCATTGACAAGCTTTAGATTAAACTGGAAAAATTCAAACTGGAATTACATTACACAAGATCTTGTCTGGGTAGGCTAAGGAAATTTGACCTAGGGATGTATTAGCTCACCTATAAATTATCAAGCTAGTTAGAAATGAAGTCGTTCCAGAAACTGGAACAGAACATAGTATTTTAGCTAAGGCCCCTGAGAAGAAACCTCTAGAATGGAAGAAGGGAAGGAGAAGTCTCAGCAACATCCTTGGGTCTCTTCTCTCACCACTCCTCTCTACTTCTTTGGCTGGAGGAAGATATTTTAGATTTTAAAAGACTGGAATATGTTAGATTTTCCCATCTTCCCATTAGTGTCCTAGAAAAATCAACAGATAATCAAACTGAAGTGTTTGTATTCTGCCTTCTCACCCCTTCTCCCACTGATGAATTTCTTGGGGTGGAGGATGAGGTTGGATTTCATTTTGGAGACAGGCCCAGTCTAGATATACTTCATTCCCTTAGCCACCATACCTGTGCCTTACCAGACTTTGCCACAGGATGTGCCCTTCTTCAGGTATCTTCTGTTCTCCCACCCTACTCCCTCTCTCTCTTTCAGTTCCTTTTATGTCTTATCTTCCTCCATTAGAATATAAGCTTCTTAAGGGCAGGGACTGTCTTTTTGCTTTTCTTTGTATCCCCAATCTTAGCATTGTGCCCAGCACATAATTGTTGTTGTTACTTAGTCTTTAAATTGTGTCTGATTCTTTGTGACTCTGGACCAAAGACAGTATTACTGTCTATGGAATTTCTTAGCAGGTACTGGAGTGGTTTGCCATTTCTTTCTGAAGTGAATTAAGACAAACAGAGGTTAAATGATTTGTCCAGGGTAACATAATTAGCATCTGAGGTCATATTTGAACTCAGGTCTTCCTGACTCCAGGTTCAGAGTTCTAATCATTGAGTCACCTCCTTGATACCTACCAGATGGTAAACATTTAATAAATGACTGTTCTGTCCTGCCTGTGTTGGGACTCAAGGACAGTAGTGTTATAGCTCTGTGTTGATGATGTTTGTACTTCATCCTCAAAGACCATGATATTAGGGAGATGAAGCCTTCACAAGTAAGAGAATTATATTTGAGTGAGGAGGTGCTATGCTAGGCTTCCAGACTTACTTTATATAGCTATATAAGGAGCCCAGAAAAGAAACTATATGTTGACTAAGGGAAATTTCTTGAGCAGCCTATAGACAATGGGCAACAACCAGGAACTGTGAATTACTCTTCTGCCACATGTGCTCTCTAGGCTTGAGTCCACTTTCCCCTAGAAGTTATGTACTAGTGGGATGTTGTGTCACATACTTTTAGGGAAATGTTAGGTACCAACTATTCATGGTGCTTTTATTTTAGTTATTTTTCAGTAATGTCCAATTCTTTGTAACTGTATTTGGGGTTTCCTTTGCAAAGAAACTGGAGTGGTTGCCAGTTTCTTCTCCAGCTCATTTTACAGATAAGGAAACAGAGTTAAGTGACCTGCAGGGGCTTGGGGGTAGGGGTGGTCACATAGTAAGTGCCTGAGATTGAATTTGAACTCAGGACTTCTGAACTTTAGGCTCAGCACTTGATGCACTGAGTCATCTAGCTGTTTCAAAAATGAAATCTAGTATGACTGATAATAAATGCTTATTAACATTAAAGAATTATATTGTAATATATACTATAGTATATATATAAAACACAGTTTTAGTAATGTTAAATGGTTAATAAATGCATAAGGATTCACAAATTGTATTCCTTCTCACAAGGTTGCTTCTTGGTCTTTGTTCCAAGCTGGGCAGTCCTACAACACTGGAGAGAATAAGGCAGGGGTAGAGGCCATCATTCTTTGCTCATGGCTCTTGGGGTGCTAGAGGATTAAGGATAAATATATCAAACATGACACTCTACCTTGACAAACACTCAACGTTTGTTTGTGGAAGTAGACATTGGAAAGGTTGCAGCTTGTGGGTTCTTGTGAAGTAGTGTAGTTTTCTGCATTCTTGCTGTATCTGGTGGATGAAACTCAGTATTTGAGTTATTTTCAAAAATGATCTCTAATATAGTCAATTCAACCGTGACTTGTGTTGCAAAAACATGAATTTATTTCAGTGCAATTGATGTATCAGGCATAGCAGAAATGACTGTATATTGATTGTGTTGGAATAAATTTGCGTTTTTGAAATATGACATAGTAGAATTTACTCTACTGGGGATAAAAATATGGAATGAAGATAGTCCTTGCCTTTAATGAGTTTATATTTTAATGTGGGAAACAACATACATAGGGGAATGTTGACCAGGACAAGGAAGATCTGGGGAATCACAGAAAAGTGAAGACACAGGGAAGTTTACCCTTTCCAGAAGTAATGGTAAAACTGATTTGATTACTGTTCCCAGAGCAAGAGGTGTATGTGTGGGGCTGAAAGAAGGTGGTGGTATGTGTACAGTGTCCCAGATAGGTTGTGTGTAAATTAAAAGTTAAAAAAATTGAATCTTCATTTAAACTTGTTAAACTTGTATTTTAAAGTCTTGTCACCCTCCCCTACTTACATTGTAACAGTCTAGTTCAGTCTGGTCTTCGACTGTGGACCCCTAATACATGGTCTAAAACCTTAGTTTTTTAAAATATATATATTATATATAATATATATTTTATAATTGTTTATATAGCTATATAATGAGCTTCCTTTAAAATCCTATGTGTTTTATTTTATGCATTTGAGAATATTATGAGTTCATAGACTTCAACAGTCTACCCAATCTGAGATTAAAAAAAATCCATTGAGAATGTCTGGCATAGGTATTTAGTGGGGTGGAACCAAGATGGTGACAGGAGAAGAACCTCTCTTAGGTGCTCTCTCTCTCTCTAATATTTCAAAACTTATAAAATAAGGACTCTAACTAAATTTTCGAGAGACAGAACCCACAGAGAGAGATCTAGTGAGGCAATCTCCAGCCCAATGTAACCTGGAAAACAGTGGAAATGCTCTGCTCCATGGGGTTAAAGGGTCAGCCCACCAGAGCGAAGGAACTTCAGTCTCCTGGAGGCAACCCCAGGGCTCCTGGGAGCTGTGGCTCATGGCAGCGGGGGAAGTTTCCTGACCTACACCCCAGGAGCGGGGCACAACTTGGAAGATCAGCAGGGGTGGGGGATGGGGGTGGGGCTCTGCCAGAGCAAGCCCATGAAGCCCAACCCTCAGGGCACTCAGCAAGCAGCATGGCCACGGCAGCCCAGATCCAGGAAGCAGGTGGAACCAGTAAGCAGGAGCTCCCAGGCAACTGAGCCTAGGTAGGGAAATGGAGAGAGACTTCTGAGGTCTGTCCTCTGTACCTGGAACAGGACTCTGGGGCTCTGAACACATTCAGATCCTGATCGCAGTCTAGGCCCTCCCATAGAACAGCAGGGTCCCCTCCCCACACCCATCTCAGCCCTGTGGCAGAGGGGTATGCCTGTTGTTATTCACAGACCAGGAGGGAAGAGAGATTCACACACTGAGATCCTTGTGGGCAGTGATGTACCAATAATAATCAAAGACTCAGGAAGCACCCTAAAACTAGGCATAGGCTGGGGAAATGAGAAAACAAAGAAAAAAGAGGAACACCACTGAGAAATACATTGTCTATGATCCCAAGAAGGATCAAAATAGTCTGAAGATGAGGAAGTACAAACTCCTGCATCTAAAGACTGCAAGAAAAATGGAAATTGGGCTCAGGCTATGACAGAGCTATGAAAATCAAATGAGGGAGATAGAAGAAAAATTGGTAAAAGAAATGAGAGAGATGCAGGAAAAACATGAAAAAGAAGTCAGCAGCTTAGTCAGGGAGATCCAAAAAAATGCTGAAGAAAATAACATGTTAAAAACCATCATAGATCAAATGGATAAAACAGTTCAAAAAGTTATTGAGGAGAATGCTTTAAAAAGCAGAATTGGCCAGATGGAAAAAGAAATAAGAAAGCTCCCTGAGGAAAACAAATGCTTCAGATGTAGAATGGAACTGAGGGAAGCTGCTGACTTTATAAGAAATCAAGACACAATACTTCAACATCAAAAGAATGAAAAGTTAGAAGAAAATGTGAAACATCTCATTGAAAAAAAATAACTGATCTGGAAAACAGATTCAGGAAAGATAATTTAAAAATTATTGGGATACCTGAAAGTCACAATCAGGAAAAGAGCCTTGACATTGTTTTTAAAGAATCCCTACAGGAAAATTACCCTGATATCCTAGAAGCAGGCAAAATAGAAATTGAGACAATCCACCCATCTCCTCCTGAAAGAGATAAAAAAAACAGCCCCCAGGAATACTATAGCCAAGTTCCAGAACTCCCAAGTCAAAGAGAAAATATTACAAGCAGCCAGAAGGACACAATTCAAATATCGTGGAGCTGCAGTCAGGATCACACAGGACTTAGCAGCAACTACATTAAAGACTCGTAGGGCTTGGAATATATTATTCTGGAAGGCAAAAGAGCTCAGAATGCCAACAAAAATCAACTACAAATCAACCAGAAAAACTGAATGTCCTCTTCCAGGGAAAAAGGTGGACTTTCAATGAACCAGGGGAATTTCAAATGTTCCTGTTGAAATGGCCAGAGCTGAACAGCTGAATGGAAAGTTTGATCTTCAAATACAGGACTCAGGAGAAGCATAGAGAGTGGAAGAGAAGGGAAAAATTTGAGGGACTTAATGATGATGAACTGCATGTATTCCTGCATAGAAAAATGATACTGATAATACTCATGAGAAACTTCTCATTTAATAGAGCAGGTAGAAGGAGCTTTTATAGATGAAGCACAGGAGCTGAATTTGAAGATATAATATATTGTAAAAATGGAGGCAATGGCTAAAAGGGAAATATAATGGGAGTAAGACAAAGGAGAGGTGGAATAGGCTAAGATATTTCATATAATAAGATTTTTTTTATTACAATGAGCTATTGCAATGATATGGAAGGGGGGAAGGTGAGGGGTAATGAGGGAACCTTCGCTCTCATCAGAGGTAGCTAGGAGAGGAAACAGCATATATATACTCAATGAGGTATAGACATCTAGAGTAAGAAGGAGAGAAGGGGGGCAGGGGGAAGGGGGGGATGTGAGTGATGGAGGAGAGGATGGACCATGGGGGGAGAGTGGTCCGATATAATACCTTTTCTTTTTTACTTCTTGCAAGGGGCTGGGATTGGATGACCTGTCCGGGACCCCAGGGTTGGGGATCTGTCTGCTGCATCACTCAGCTACCCTACAGCACATTTAAGAAGAGGGACAGAGTGAAAGGGGAGAGAAAATATAGTATATGGTAGTGGGGAAGTATGAATGGAGGAAGTTGAGATCAGCAATGGCAACAATGGAAAAATATAGAAGTAACTTTTTGATGGACTTATCATAAAGAATGTGATCCACCCATGAGAGAGCTGGAGGTGTTGGAACACATACTGAAGCACATTTTAAAATTATTATTATTATTTTTTTGGGGGGGTTGCAGGGCAAATGGGGTTGGGTGGCTTGCCTGGGTTGCACAGTTGGGTGATAGTTGGGTGTCTGAGGCTGGTTTTGGACCTGGGTGCTCCTGGCTCCAGGGCTGGTGCTCTGTCTGCTGCACCACCTAGTTGCCCCTATTACTACTACTACTACTACTACTACTACTACTACTATTATTATTATATTTTAGTTTGGTTTGGTTTTTGCAGGGCAATGGGGTTGGGGTGGCTTGCCCAGGGTCACACAGCTTGATGACCGTTGGGTATCTGGGGCCGGATTTGGGCTTGGGTGCTCCTGGCTCCAGGGCTGGTGCTCTGTCCAGTGTGCCACCTGGCTGCCCCTATAATTATTTTTAATTTTAATTTTAATTTTTTTCTCTTTCTTTTGCTTTATTGCTCAGGAGGGTCTAATTTTTTGGGGGAGGGGTTTTATGTTTACTTGTAAACAAAAATATTTTAGTAATGTATAAAAACATCATTTGCACAAAAATAAAAATAAATATGAAAAAAAATTAAAAAATTAAAAATTAAAAAAAATGTCTGGCATACATTCACATCAGAGGGAAAAAAATCCCCCTACTATTTTCACTTTTAAAAACTGTTTTTTCTTTTTCTCGTGTTTCCCCCTGCTTAGTTCTGATTCTTCTTTCACAACATGACTAATATGGAAATATGTTTAACATAGTTGGACATGTATAACCTATATCAGATTTTTTGATACCATGAGGAAAGAGAGAGAGAGAAAAAAATGTGGAACTCAAAAGCTTACAAAAAAGATGAATGTTGAAAACTATCTTTGCATTTAATTAGAAAAAAATAAAAAAATTAAAAAATAAAACTTAAAAAAGGGAAAGAATGCCTGGCAGAAAAGATATACCATGTATTGTGAGAACAAATCCCCAAATCTGAAATAGTTTTAGAAAGGTCATTTAGTAGAGGAGAGCAAACTTGAAAGGAAGAGTGACTCCCTTTCATCCAGATTTATGTGTATTAGCTAGAATTTAGATAAGGGAACCCACACTAACACAGTTAAGCAATTTTGCCAAGAGAGTAATTTAAAAGTGAGGCAGATAGAGATGCACATTAGTAAATATAAACCTTCAATAAAATTTGGAGTGAAGTCCAACACAAGGGAATTCAAAAAACAAACTTGAGTGGACCTGTGTATGGGAACCTGAAACAAGAATGTTTTTGATGGATTCAGGACCCGGGTAACCCCAAATTCCTTGTAGGCATTTCTGATATTTCTGGAGAGTTACTGAGGTCAGGGTAACATTCTGGGTTCAAACAATCACTAGTAACATATATTTGAGTTCAAACAATATTAATAAATGATAAATTATAATCCACATGGGAAAAATCCAAACCTATGATGACTCACTTTGACCTTGAATTACAGTTAACCCTTAGGCCACATGGATAACAGAAACTGTCAGATAACACACACATACATACACACACACACACAAGTCTAAATTAACCATTAACCAGTATCTTTGCCTTAACTATCCTTTTTTTGTGGAAATGACTAAAGGTTCACTCCCTCTCCTGACTAGGTCAGTGGTGTGAATGAGTTAATTAGATTACAGGACAACTTGAAAACAGGAATGAATGATGAATGAGTTATTTTTACAATCTCCTAGCATGGCTACCTCGTACATAATAGGGATTTAATATATTTTTGTAGCATTGAAATTGCCAAAGACATGTGGCAGAAAGAAGAAGGAACATAAAGGAAAGTCAAGCAAGCTAACAAGGATGGCTGTCTTATTCACAGTGAGCACACTGTATTTCTTGGTCATGGAGATTGGGGGCATCAATTAATTCTGCTTGGAGAATGGGGGTGGGGTTCCTTAGTTTTATTTTATTTTTTTACTAAGGGCTGATTATGGCAGTGGAATCAGTGGCCCTACTGTTTCCTGCCCCTTCCATTGAAAAGAATCTCCCTCCCCTTTCACATATCTGGGGCTGCCCACTTGGGTCTCCTCATAGCCTGCCCTTGAGGGGCTCTGTATGGGCTGTCAGAAGGACAGGGCTTCATTTACTCTGTTTTGTGCCAGCCTGGGGAAGTCAGGGAGGAATTACAGGACATGTTCTTCCCGACACACCAGAGGCAGGAGCTGGGCTAGTCAGGGAACTGGACCGTGTCATTGTTGCTAGGATTTTTCTGTCTTTATTTTCCCCAAGGAGCCAAGTCAGCAGGCTGCTTCTAGGAAGTTTTACACCCTGAGTTCCTTGAGTCTAAGGGAGGAAAACCAAGCCAGCCCCAACTTCCCAGAGCTCAGAGCATTGAGTGGGGTTGAGGAGCTGATGTAGAGAGTCCCAGCATCCTCCCTCAGGGCTAGGGACCACTTGGGAGCTTATGATCATTTTCTTTTCTTGCATCCCTGAAGCAGAAACACAGAGAGGCTGGACCAGGAGGTGGTGAGGCAGCTAAACTTATAGGCATGTGGGGATGCTTGAAGAGCCACAGACAGGCTTTGGCACTTGCCCTACCCCCTGCCCTTCAGCAACTCACAAGAGTAACACCTTAAAGCTGTCTCACCAATCCCCACTGCTCCTGACAGAAGCAGCAGAAGCCAGGAAAGGACTCCCATCCATTTGACATTTCCAGAGGGTGGCCCCCCTTTTTGTTCTCCCCCCTCCCAATTAATGAAGCTTCCTAGGTCCCTCCTAAAGGATTAGTTTTGTTATGAGAACTGACAAGGAACAGATATGTGGGGGGAAGGCGCAGGTTGAGCCAGAGGCTGGAATCTCAGGCCTCTTTCCTAATGGGTCATTTGCATCATTTCCCTGACTTCAGCAAAAATACCTATTAGATAACTCACAGCAGGGGAAGTACCTGCACTGGAGAAATTCGGTATCATAAGTAATGGGTCTAAATTGGCAGACTTCCTCCATAGTCCCACCAATCTTCAAGCATATGGCTGCCTTGGGTCATGTAAAATGTACCATGGCTTTAATATACAGTTTCATTTGCTTGAATATTGGGCTTGGTACAGATAATCAAAGAATGGCTTGGGGTAAAGAATTTAATATGAGGATCTGTCCTGAGCTGTGGACCCATCTATGTGCTAATGTTGCAATTTCAACCTTGGTCTTAAGGTCAAGATTAATTTAGTGGAAAATATTATTTTGTCACATAACAGATACCTCTTGAAGTGGTGAGCAAGAACGAAAGAGGCCAGGGTAGGGGAGTGACAAAGCATAGCCCCCAATTGGCAGATATAGGGGTCCTTAAAGAAAGCTAGTGGGGAGCAGCGTCTGAGGCAGTCTGGTCTGACCCATGACTTAGCTTCAAGAATGGTGACTCCTATTGAACATTTGTTCATGAATCTGTTGGTAGAACTTCACATAGGATATGCAAATGTCTTTCTTGGTTGTCTGGGGAGGGAACACAGAGAAACCTAGCTTCAGGGGGAAGAAGAGTATCCCTATTATTAGCTGCCAATAGCTATGAGGTGGGGATTGATACATGAGCATTCTGCTCGGGACCAGACAAAAGAAAGTTGCTGTCTTGTTTAGGATGCTCACACCTGCCTGGGGGAGGGACAGAGACCTGCTGATCAGGCCAAGAAGTCTTTGAATTTACCCTCTGAGAGCCCCTCACAGAAGGACCTGCCACACACTGACACCCTGGATGCCCATGACTGCATTCAAAGTTTTACAAAAAGTTTTCAGATTTGTAAAGCCATTTACATCCAATTCCTCATTTAATTCTCATAATAACCTTTCTGAGGGAGGTGTTATTTTTACTCCCATTTTATAGAATAATAAACTGAAGTTTGGAGGGTAAGTGACTAACCCAGGGTTACACAGTTGTCTGAGCTAGAATTTGAATCCAGGCCTTTCTGACTCTATGTCTAGTGCTCTCCCACTCTAAGGTGCTTCTCAAATAGTTCATTTATCTGGTGATTCACACTTTTCTCAAAATGATTCTGGAAAGTAGTAGTAATTAAGTACTGTGCTAATATTATCTCTGACTTAGGAGAAAGAAAACTGAACTCAGGGAGGTTAAGTAGTTTGTCCATAGCCATGTGAGTAGTAAATTTTGGAACCAAGATTCAAATCCAGTTCTTCTACAACCAAGTTCAAAGATTTTGACATTAGAATGAAAGATAAGTGAATCTACTTACACTTCGGAGTGATGACTAGGGTCTCCTTTTGGGGAAATAGAGGCCTCCTCTATTTCTGTAGCAGGAAAGAGGGAGGATTAGGCTTAAAGTTAATAAGCACTTACAAACACACAAATATATTTGGATGTGTGTATATGTATGCATCTATGATATAATGCATAGATTCATACAATAGATGTTTGTGTGAATATATGCATGCATATAAAAAGTGTATATATAGACCCACACATTTTATATATGTATATATGTATATATATATATATATAATTTACATACACAGACACAGACACATACACATACACACAGCTGTCTTTGTCCTGCACCATAGCACAACAGACCCTTCTATTCTCCTCTATTTCTCAAAGACTGTCCATGCTGTTGCTTCCATGACATTATCTATCCATTCCAAGCCATTCCCTTCTCTTTCTGCCTTTTAATTTTTTCCAATATTAGGGTCTTTCCCAATGAGTCCTGTCTTCTTAGTATGTGGTCAAAATATTCAAACTTCAGCTTCAGTGAACTTTGTGTGTGATTTGCCATTTCTTTTTCCAGTGGATTAAGGTAAACTATGACTTGCCCCAAATCACACAAATTTCAGTGAATAGTCTGAATTAATTTCTCTAAGTATCAACCAATTTGATCTTTTTGATCTCAGAAGTCTTTCCCACAATCTGAAATCATTGATTCTGCAGTGCTTGGCTTTCCTCAGAGTCCAGCATTCGCAGACATACATTACTTCTGGAAAAACCCTAGCTTTTACTATACATGACTATACAGGAAGGTGATATCCCTGCTTTTTAACGTACAGATTTTCTGTACAGATTTGCCAGTGCTTTCCTTCCAAGGAGCAAACATTTTTTTAGTTTCATGGCCACAGTTGTCTTCTGCAGTGATCTTTGAGCCCGGGAATAGAAAATCTGATGCTGCTTTTACTTTTTTCTCTCTCTGTTTGCCAGGAAGTGATGGGACCAGTTGCCAAGATCTAAATTTTTTAGATGTTAAGCTTCAAGCCAGTTTTTATATTCCTGTCTTTACCCTCATCAAGAGGATTCTTAATTCTTCTTCACTTTCTGCCATCAGAGTTGTGTCACAAAGTTGAAATTTCTCCCAGCAGCTCAATTCCTTTAGCTTTTAATTCATCCAGTCTGACATTTTGCATGATGTAATCTGCATATAATTTAAACAAATAAGGACAATATTCAGCCTAGTCACACACACCCTTTCAATCTTAATCTAATCAATTGGTTCTATTTGTTGCTTCTACACCTCCATACAGATTCCTCAGGAGAAAAAGAAAATGATCTGATACTCATCTCTTTGAGGATTTGTCACATTTTGTTGTGGATCCACACAATCAAAGGCTCTAGTGTAGTAAATGAAGCAGAAGTAGATGTTTTCTTTCACTTTCTCCATAATTCAACAAATGTTGGAAACTTAGTCCCTAGCTCCTCTGCCTCTTAGAAAACCAATCAGCTCTTCTGGCAATTCTCCATTCACATGTTACTGAAGTAGAACTTACAGAATCCTGAGCATAGACTAGCTAGTTTGTAAAATGAAATGCGATTGTTTGATAATTTGAAAATTATATATACTATGGAACTATATACATACATAACCTTTTTGCAGATACATATGCTATATAAATATGAATACACAAAAACCATATTTGTAGATTATATATGTGTACATATCTTATATAGATGTTTAACATTTGTGTGCATACTCACACATATAGTATATATGCATGTTGAAATGGCATTTGGGGGAGACCCAAGAGAGTTATTATTCACTTATCCAGGTTCTTGAGGTAAGGGCTGGATAAATAGCAATAGGAGCCAATAAGAGTGAGAAATAATCATTTTATTCATCAGGAAAATAGTAAGATAGATAGCCTCTACAGTGAGCCTGACATAAGAGTTCCCTTAAAGACAAAATTTTTGGACAGCCTTCATAAGCTAAACATTAAATAGAGCAAATTGTGTGAACTAAAGAAAGGATATCTATTCATAAAACACAGGTGCTTATGCAGAAAGAATAACAAATTTGTTGGAGCAAATTATTCTTAGTGACAAGAGATAGATAAAAGAATTATCCTGCAGCTATAGCTAGTCTCACTAAATAAGAGAAATCTGGCCATCAGTAGCCAGGGAAGATAACTTGTCCAGAGCTCTGCAAAATCCTCTACCTTCAGCAGTTAAGTTTTTTTTTGTTTTGGTGCCTATAAAAAGTGAAAATGAGACATTAAAGGACACTAGCTGTTGAAGTTGATGTTCAATTCATTAAGGGTTATTTATAGGAAAATGACTGATACAGAAAAAAAATGGAGTCAACATGTCCTGTAACAAGACTGTTGGGTTACGCAAACGTATCAGGAAAAGACAGTGGAATGCCAGTGGGCTTGTAAGGGATATTAAGGCAAGGGCAGTGAGGAGGCTCACTAGAAGCTGCCAACCCTCATTAACTTGTTGAAACTATTCTTTAGGGTTCATCTGAAGGGATGTGTGATTTTATCCATTTCTTACATATATATAAATATAGAGAGTATAAATGCATATATACATATATTTACAACATACTATACATGCACACATATGCTGTATAACTATATGCACTTACAATATACATGTCCATATAAATATGTATATAGTATATATTCACATACTATGTGTATATATAAAGATAGAGCATACTACACATTAACATTTACATATAAATATATACAAAATATGTGTATTAATGTAGTATAAATATATATGTAAACATGCATATATAAGTATATATGTGTTATAATTTGTTTATACACAGATGTATAATATATATTATATATATATATAATATATATTGATGTTGCTCAGTCTTGTCTGACTTTCTGTGATCTCATGGATCATATTGTCTGTGGAGTTTGCTTAGCAAAGATATTGGAGTGATTTGCCATTTCCTTCTCCATTGGATTAAGGTAAACTGTGATTTGCCCCAAATCATACAACTACTGAGTGTCTGAGGTTCAATTTGAACTTGGTCAGGAACTCTAGCCCTAACTCTCTAGCCAGTGAACTATCTAGATAGACGCCTTCTCAGAACCCTCTCACTTGCATACCACGGCATCACTTTCCTGATGCCTGATGGCACAGTCTTCTTTGAGAACAAAGATCAAAGAACAATGTAGCTGAAGTTTATAATACACTATATATATATATATATATATATATATATATATATTTATATATACTCATGTATTCCATACATATATAATCCTACAACATCTATATATATATATATATTCATAGACACAGTTTATATGAATATGGAAACATAGGATGTACAGGTAAATAAAATATACCTAGTTTAGATTTATATACATATGTGTATATGTATGCAATAATTATATATATTTATATATAGCATATGTAACAATATAGTATATATCTAAATATATCTGTATACATATTTATATATCTCTATATCGTGCCAGGAAATAGTGAAGGCTACATATAACATTCTGATTAAGATATGTAATTTCATTAATATTCATTACCTTTTAGGATAGAAATTCCCTTGCTTAAAACAGACCAGAAACTCATATATAGAACCTATGTTCCCCATTCTCTCAAAGCCAATATATGTCAGAAACATATCTTGAACCCAGATTTTACTGATTTCAAGCTGGACCTTGAAATGCACATACACACAGAGTTATTTATATAACATTTTCACTAAAGAAGATAAAATATTTTACAAACTTTCACACTGATTTCTGTCATACAGAATGAGGGAGAAGTTATTCCAACAGTACATGCTGATACTCCAAATATTTGGGTAGAGGAGAAGCACAGGAGGGCCACCCCTTACTCCCAAACCCTCACGTCATAATGACCTAGCTGTGTGGTCTGGGACAAGTCACTTAACCCCATTGCCTTGTAACAAAAACAACTAAAAAAAATTTGTATTTTTATATATTTATATTTATATATTTATATTGTAGCAATTCTAAGCTTGCTTTAAAACAAAGCAATACAACACTAAAATTAAAATAAATATAAATATAAAACCTTCAGATAAACTCTGACAGGAAATAAAGATGTAATATATGATTTTATACTGATCATGTTCAGTCTTGGGAACTTCTCAATAATCAGATTCTTCATGATCCCACTCAGGATTTATCTAGAAATACCTGAATTTGGCTAATGTCTAGGCCTCTACATACTAAAAAGACTTTCCACTGAATTATCCAAACTAACTAACAATGTATGGAACATAGGGCAAGCTTTGTTTATCTCAATAGAAAATACAAAAGAGTTACATTTAGGTCTCCAAACAGTCAAGACAATTCTCTCTTCTCCAGTGAGCCCCCTCTGCAGAGACCCAAAAATCTTTCATATTTATGGTTTTACCTAGGTATCTTCTGCTTCCAACACAGGAAAAACATCCCTCAGTAGCCAAGCAACTCTCCCCTCAGCAAAAGGACATATACAAATCTATCTCTCCTAAGGTCTCCAGGTCTCCAGACATATTACTATCCTTGGGAAAGCAATGAAGATTTCTAGAGGTTTGACAGACTCCTCTGGATCTACACAATCTATGTTATCTCAAAATATTGGGCCAGGTACAGATTTGTTCTTCCTCATCATGGTTATGTTCTTTGTAGCTCTTCAGTTTCATCTCTTGCCTAGGTCCAGGAATTTGCCATTGCCTCCATCTTCTGTAAGTCTTGCAATTTTCCTTCAGAGAATGAAATGTCAGTGTATAGATCTTCTCTTCCTTTTTGACTCTTACATTTGTGATTCTCTTTTTCTTCTATCCCCTTTAAAAGTCAAATCCAAGAGTTTGTTTCATTTGTACAAACTATTAATCAACTGCATTTTGAATGTCCATTCAGAGAAAGGACATTCACTGAACAAGTCACTCCAACAAAAACAAAAATGGGCCACACATATTCTTGTTCCAGCCATGGAAATGATAATCTATAGGAATGCTGAACCCTCAGAAGGCTCCCTACATGGAAGATAAACTAAAATCTGTTTTAGTAATAGCATAAAGCATTTTAGATAAGTGGAGAAAATGTCTACAGGACTATAATTCCTGAAATGCTTGGGATAAAGAAAGAAGGTGTTCATTAGGAAAGATTCTCTGGCCTGTGTTTCCCACACTGCTTACAGGTGTGCTGGAGTTTACAATGAGGTCATATTAGGCAAGAGCTCTCATTTGTCAAAACATACTCAACAAGAGGGAAGAGCAGCCATGGTGGTCATGGCATGGTTAAGAGAGGCATCTGTGCTCAGAGTAGGGAAGCCTTCTTGAATCGAATGCTCCTGGCTGGACCATGATGATGTTGGAGCCAAGGCAACAGTCTTCTCCAGCCTGCCCCAGGGACTGCTGAGGGATAGTCCAAGAGTCATACTGTAGTCCAAGTGTCCATCCCAGGGCTATTTGTCTGAAGTAATTGTGCCTTTCTGCTCTGCTGGGGTGCCAGAAAATCAAAGGGAAATTTGATTATAATTCTTTTGGATATGTAGAAGATTACCTTTTGGGGGATATTGAAACTGTTTTCAAATATTTGAAGGGTTGTTAGATGAAAGACAGGACAACCAATGAGATTCCTTCCAATTTCTAATTCTATATGGGTACAGAGAATATTTATGGCTTGATATATATATATATATATATATATATATATATATATATATAGTATACTTTTTCATTTATTAATGTAATTTTGTTTTGGATTGATATTTCTCTTCTCTATTCCAACTCTTGTTCTAATCCTTAGAGGCATAACATGCTGATTTCCTGGCTAATATACTGCCTTCCATGTTCATCTCCTATACTGCCATAACCTTTGCTTTAATTCCATTTCAGCTACACATGAGGATGGGTATGCTGTTGGTCTGACTCTCAGTCATAATGGTTCTAATTCCATGATGTAAAACTCCCAAGTTTTCTTTTTCCAACTGTAATTTTTTTATACTTCAATCTGTTGTTCTGCCTCATTTTTCCTCATTGCAATCTCCAGGAGAAAACACATTTCCCTTCATCTCTGTTCTTAACTCCTTTCCCATCTAGTCAACTATATCATTGTTGTCTGGTTCAACCATATAACCCTATCTACTAGTATTAATCTTACCTTACTGAACCCCTTTAGACCTATCATTCACCTCTTCAAGAAAATTCTTGGAAAAGTCAAGCAAATATTCAGAAGATTTATATTGTCTAATTTCAAGTGAACTCTCAATGCTGCAAAGAAACTTTTATTTTCCCCTATTTACTCTTTATCACATTCTCCTCAGGAACTATTCTGTCTTCTCTCCTCATAACCTCCTACATAACCTCTTTTCCCTTTCCTCTTAGCAGAGAATCTCTCTTCCTCCTAAAGGGGGTGGAACCAAGAGTAAATTCTTGTTCAGACTGGGAACTTTTTCTAAACACCCTGATAATACTGATGTGCCCATCAGGTCAGACCTGATAGAGATAAAGGAGTTTCCTAAGAAACATGGTAACAATAGAATCTGGATAACTGTTAGTTGATAGTCAAATTGAATTAGTCTCAACCTGATAGGAATATAGGGGATTGGATGTTGGATAAAGGCAATTGAGGGGGCCCAAGGAACTTCTAATGACCGAGAGAATCAGCTATGTCCTTTGTTGCCTTTATTTAATCTCTTTCTGAGGCTGGTGAGTCAGAAGAGTTCATGGTTCTTGAAGGGGGGGCAAAAATTCGGATGTAGGGGAGTATTTCTCTCTCCTCTCCTCCCCTGCATACTCTAGTTCATCATCAGTGATGTCCTACAGCAAAAGCATATGTCTTAGGATATATGCAACCTGGGAAGAGAGTACAAGGGTAGTGCTTCCTGGGTCCAATTTTTTGTGTAGAAAAGAAAGTTTGAAAAGAGAAATCATGGCACTGGGATTTGGAATTCTACAATTCAGGAGAAGGCGAGCTTCATGATGGAGAGATAAGAATTGAGAAGGTTTTCTATTGGTCCTAATATATAAAGATTCTCTTTCTTTTTGAAGGGTGTCTTAGCAATGCTCTAGTCAAAGATTTCAGTTTAAACATACACTGGATTTGATAGAGACTTTAGCTAACTGACAGAGCAATGTGTTCAACCAAGAGTCAACCCAATGAGGCTACTATAACAATGCAGGTACTAAAATAGGTCACTCAGCAAGGAACATTAGGGGTAGTGTCAGTGGAGTGAGGTGTTTTATCCTCACAAGTTTCTCCATATGTGAGTCCCTCTTTTGTAATTTCTATTTATTTACTTACTCTCTTTCTTCACTAATAGTGCATACATTTGTGGGAGAGTTCGCCTTAATTTTATGTTCTATTTGATTATCTCCTTTCAATGTTATTTCAGGTACTGCCTTTGTTTTGAATTGTGTCTTCTGTCCATCTTTTAAAAAGTAAACACATTTGATGTGGTTCATGAGCTAAAGTTTTAGGAATGTGAATCCAGGTACTGAATCTAGATAAATATTTTCTGTGAATTGGGAGGAGATAGTACAAAGGAGTACCACTTGACTGAGAAGTTAGAGGCCATTTGTCATGAGTTCTGAATTTCCTCTACTCCACACTTCAAAATCCTCTTTATCATCTCTGGATATCTCCTCCTTTGCCCCTCTTTCTTGTAATGAGCCTCCTTGCCAAGGTTAGCAGCTTCTCTTGGACTCTTGTCTCATTCCCTCTCATCTTTTTTCAGAGTGTGCACTTTTGATCATTCCTACCCTTGCTCTTATCTTATACACTAGTTTCTTCTCTGACACCTACAAACATGTCTAGTACTCCTCTATCATTTTAAATACTCCATGTGAACCCACAGTTCCACCCAGGTATTATCCAGTGCTTCTTCTTTCTTTGATAGCCAAATTCCTAAGAAGAATCAGCTATATTTTCCACCTCCATTCCCCTCACATCCAAATTCCGTTTGGTCTCTGTTCCCAACAGCCAACTGAAACTGTTGCTGTTCAGTCATGTCTGACTCTTTGTGATCCCCTTTGGGGTCTTCTTGGCAAAAATACTGGAATGGTTTTTTATAGATAAAGACATTGAGGCAAACAAGGTTAAGTGACTTGTCCACAGTCACAGAATGAGTTAGTGTCTGAGGCTGGATTTGATTTGAACTCACAAAGAGGAATAATCCTGACTCCAGACACAGCATTGCCCCCACTGAGTCACTAATCTGCCCCTTTCTGAGGTTAACAATGGTATAAAATCCAATGGCCTTTTCTCACCCTTGATTTTACTTAGCTCCTAGGCAATTGTTGACACTGTTGGTCATCCATTCCTTTCCTTTGACTTCATGACAATACTTCTTGGTTCTGTTCTTCTTTCCATGGCTGGTATTTCTCTCCTTTTCCTTGCCAGATCATTTTCTATCTGGCTACTATATATATATATATATATATATATATATATATATATATATATATATATATATATATATTATCCCATAAGATTCTACCCTGGGCCTCCCACTCACCTTACTCTGAGTGGTATCATTAATTTTTACTGGTTCAGTTATCCATCTCTGCACTAAATACTCATATACTTATATATCCATCTTGGATCTCTCTTGATCTTCTGTACATCATTACCAATTGCTTACCTATATTATCATCTCTAACATGCTTAAGATAAAATTCCTTGCCTTTATATCTAAAACCAACTCTTCTCCAAATTTCCCTTTTTTTTCTGTTAAGGAATCCTTCCAGTCAACCAGTCTCACAATCATGGAATTATTCTTGACCTTTTCACTCTCCATATCCAAACAATCGTCAAGTCTTATTTCTTATATCTCATATTCTTTTTTCTTCAGTTGCATAACTTCCACACTCTTAGGCTCTTCTTATCTCTTGTCCATCCTATTTTAACAGCCTCATCATTCATCTCCAGTCTCTCCCCCTTCAACTCATCCTCCAAATACAGTTTCCAAACTAGTTTCTAAAAAACAAATCTGACCATGGTCTCTTTCTCTACTCAAAAACTCTGCACCAACTATCTATTACCTTTAGGAAAAAATATAAAATCCTCAGCCAACATATAAAGCATTTCATCATCCACTCCTAACTACCCTATTTCAGATGCTTCCTCTTCATACATAATTCATACATTCATACATGTCATTCTTCCTCTTCTAGGTCTATACATAGGATAACCTCCATCTCTATAATCTACTCTCTTTTCACCTCCACCATGTAGAGTTTCTAGTTTTTATCCAAAGCACAGTTCTAGAATTGCCTCTTTCATGAGGTCTTTTCTTATATGAGTTGTTAGAGCTTTGCTTCTCCTTGAGATGACTTATTACATTGGAGAGTCTTTTTAAGCCCTGAAGGTCAACTCCCTTATGCCACTTGCAAATAAGGGACCTAGGTATATGCCTGAGGGGTTTGGGGGTACCTTTCCATTGGCTGGAGCCCCTATTCCAGTATGCTCTCCCCAGCTTCTTTACCTGAACAGGAAAGAAGAGACACAAAATAAATAATAGAGACAGAAGTAACAACAAGGCCATAATTTCATAGACCATGGCATGAATGGGACAGGACTGCCTGGTTGGTCCTCTACAGCTGATCATCCTTCTCACTTTCACATAGTTTGGGAAAAAAGAGAAAGAATTATTTGACTAGTTAATGACTTGGATCCACAATCATTTCCAGCTCAGCAGTCAATTAAAAAAAGACAAAGCCTCACTGATTCATAATGAGCATAATAAATAATCAAAGAATACCTATGCATGTAGGCTCTAGCAGGAAAACCATTCCTGTTCATGCTCAATAGGACTAGGCTCCTACTGGTTAGTTCCCCTCTATATTTGTACTTATCTGTATACATGCAATCCCCTTTAGAAAATAGGTTCTTTAAAAAAAAAATAAGCTCTTTGAGGTCAGGGACTGGTGTGTTGTTCTTGTGTTTGTTTTCTGTGTATGTTTTTGTATTATTGAAAGTTATGCTGACTCAGTGGCTAAACTGAGTGGCTAAACTAGCCAGACCTGCTTGTGAATCAGTTTTCAGGAGATGGTGGGGGGGGAGGTGTTTTACCCAATCTGCAACTTCATATAATTTGATATTCATCACTTAGCTAGTCACTCTCTACCTGTCTGTACCTGGAATATTGTCACATACTTGCTACTTTGGGGAGGAACTGAGATACAGTGCTTCATCCTTTTTACTGATGGCTAGGATGTTCAGGGGTGAAGTGAGCATACTTTCATCCAAACATGATAGCTTTCCACACTCCTCTCCATCTAGGTGCAGATAGGAGGAGACAGGACAGGCAAAACAACTTATCAGTTTTAGTCAGAGCAAATGAAATTAGCAAAATTTTATCAGATTGATTTGGAGTTAGAAAACTATTGCCCCAAACTAACTAGAGCCCCCAAATGATGGCTTGAACACTTCCTTATAGGCTTAGTAACATGGGACCTGCATTTCCCCAATGTAGCTGTGTATGGGGGGGGGGAATCCAAGGTCCACACTAATTCACAATAAAAGTCTGAAATTTTCAGATGTCAAATATCATATTTATATGATGTTATATAAGCACACTAAGAGGGAAAATCCCTAAACCTCAACACTGGGTAAGACCCTTGTATTCTTGGAAAGGAGCATGATTTGGATAATTTAAATGAATAATTTCTCTTTATAATGACTGGTTCAAGGTTTTTCTTTCTATCAATATATGACCAATGTAACACTAGAGTAGATATAATTAGCTTCAGTGTTTCTACCTTACCTCTTGCACTTATCAGTTTTTGTGAGAATAAATCCTGAATCCTAAAGCTGTCATTAAAATGGATGCTGGGACAGCAATGACATCATAACTAAAATGAAGTGGAATATTTATGATTGAGCTTTCCAGGGGCAGCTACATTTGCGATCTCTCCTATATTCAGCACTGAGCAGTCTCTATGGTAATTATGAGTCAGATTATTTGTTAAAACAATAAAGATACAAATTTCAAAAGTGAATTAGGTGTCAGAGAATGATATCCTATTCTCTGTAGAGTATGATGAATACATTGAGACTTGCTTCTGGCTATTCAGAA